>NC_043705.1:58130869-58187506 GCF_006229205.1 Suricata suricatta | reverse complement strand
CGGAGACGCGCGCTGGGCGCGGAGGGCGTGTGCGGGCGTGGGCTGGGTGGGCGTCCGGGCTTTTTGCAGCCTGGGGAGGGACGCGGCGTTCGTGGTGCCCCGTGCCTAGCGGAACGCGGGTGGTCGGCGCCAGTGGCGCCGCTGAAGTTTGGGAGACTAAGAAGGACCGAGTTCCCGGGGAGGAAAAGTGTGCTGGCGAGGAGCGGGATCTGTTGGAGCAGACTGGGGCTTTCTGCCTCTCGCTGTAGACCCAAGTCCGTGGCGTCGGCTGGAGAACTTTCTTGGAGACTTGCCGCCTCCCAAACGTCTGGGGGCCGCAGCTGCCTCGGCGCCGGGCTGGGTGGCCCCGGAGGGGCGGTGGTCGGAGGGCGCGTTGAGAGGGAGTTGTGTGAGCTGCAGCGGCCGGCTGGAGCGGGGTTGTCTGGGGGGTGCGCTGGGAGCAGTGGTCCGAAAAGGGATTTGCCGAAAGGGGAGAAGCGTTGAGTCGGGGAGACACAGGTGTTAACTCCGGTGGGAGCCCAGAGGAGGCGAGCGAAAAAGAGCCCCTCCCGTCCCGGGATGCTGCCGTCACGGCACACTGCGAAGCGGGGCTGTTTGCTGCTATTCTTACGTACTCGTAACGGTGATTTGGTTGTTACTAAAAATGAGAGCGAATAGTGACTGTGACTACTGAGGAAGAACCCCTCTTTTCTGTGCAGCAGATCAGTGACTCCCAGTAACCACCTCCACTCTGAGGGGGAGGCTTATCCTTGTCGTTGAACTCGCTCTGCGTTTCCGAAGAGGTTCAGACTGGGGAAAAGTCAGAGCATCTTTCAAGAGCTACTTTGGTTATCTTGCGCTTGGAAGTAGCTGCGTGAATAAAAACCAAGTACTCAGACGACTAAGTGTCCCTCCTTGCTGTAGGCAGTTAGTAGTCTTGTGAAAGTTTCTTGTGCCCTAAGGATGGGAACGTTTCCTAATCTTCGTGTTGGCAGCAACACACACAATTCCCATAGGATTTAGGGGTGGCAGGCCTTGATGTAGCAAAACAAACAAAATTAACGGAGCGATGCAGGTTTTGTTTTGTTTTGTCTTTCAGAGGTATTTTCTGAGGAGATACATTTAGAATTTTGTTGATGTGCCATGAAAAATACAAAAGACTGTATTATAGCCTTGTGAAGAAAGAGCAGTTACTAGAACTGAAGTTTTGAAATAACAGCCCAATTTGTGTGCATTAATCATTTGGTTGTAAGATACCAGAAAAGATAAAAACAAGGTGTTTTAATGATTACAGAGTATTCAGATCTCATATTACTGAGAGTAAAGAAATTGAAATGTTTTGAGACATTTGGGGGTGACTGAATTTGAGAATCAATATAATTTTGGATTTCAGTTAGACTTCCAGGAATAGTTGAATCTAATCTGCATCCTGGTAACTTTGTAAAAATTTTTTTTGTTTTAAATTATCTGAAATAATAATGAGAATGTGATGTATCTGTGGTCCTTTCTAGCTTAATTCTGCGATTCTGTCATGAAAACAGATAATTGACACTTTTGCTGTCCAATCTACCCAACTGAACGCCAAGTAACATCTACTCTTGTAAGCAAAGTGGTGAGGGTTCTGCTAGATGGTGCTATTTGATTTAAATATGTTTCTTCCATTCAGTGTAATTGGCAGCAGGAATCCTGGACTAGCTTGCCTTATGAACTATATATAGACGAAGAGGCTACTTTTGGGGAACTGACAATGACTGCTCTGAGTTAATTGTTGTTGCATTAATTTTTGGATGAATGCTGTTTTTATCTAAGACAAACATTGAGGTAGATTCTATTTTATACAATAAACTTACTTTCATTTTGAGGAGAGTGTTGATTTGATCTCTGTTTTCCCCTTTATTATTCACTTGGGACTTTAATGACACTATTCTACAACAGTGTGCTAACTTCTGAAGATAAGAAGCTTGAAGTTGTCTTTAAAGTGGATGTTAACAGATTAAAAAAAAAAAAGGTGGCATATTTAAAAGGTAACTGAGCTAAGAATTCTCTTTTAGTAAGAAATTGGAATTGTTCTGATCTTACAAATCACAGAAATAACTTGTTTTTAATAATAAATATGTAACTATTTTAATAAAAAACATGTTGAAAAATGAGTTATAATTATTAATGGGATGCATAGGAAAATTCTAATTTTATAATGTGTCAGGAAATGTGTTTTCTAATGAGTTCATGGCCCAATAGCTGACAACTGCTTACCTGTTATTATATCTTTGCTTTCTCTTTCATTAAGAATCCATTATGTGGAATACTTGAAATTAATTTGTAGGTTTACTATAGTAGTTGTAGTTTTAGAATACAGTTCTGAACATAAAAATGGCCAGAGTCAGATTAATTGTTTATTTTGTTGTTTTAAAGACAGGATAGATCAAGTCTATACAAAGATTTGGATTAGGTTTAATTGTAGAGGGAGTGATTGTAAACCCTGGCTGGGAGGTGGGATGTTTGTATAGAAATTTGAATTCTGATCCTGTTAGGTCATTTCCCACTTTAGCAGGCTTTCTTTGTAACACTGATCACAATTGTAATTAAGTAACTATGTAATTTCTTGTTTAATGTCTGACTTCCTCTAAAATGTAAGTTTTTTGAGGGCAAGGGGTGATACTTCTAATTTTTTTCTGAGATATCCTTGACTTTAAGAATAATGTCTTCAAATGTCTAAGACACCAAATAAATACTGTTGAATAAATGAAGCTGTTAAACTCAAAGGAATTTTTTTCAGTGTAGAAAAAAATTTATTTCAATGACCTCCAAAATAAGGAGTTTGAAAGTTTGAGTTCTACTTTATCTAAGTTAGTTGTATTTCAAAAATAGCCAATGGCAACAAAACAGTAATTATTATTTATTTCTTATTCTATGTGCCTGTCACTGTGCTTGGTGCTTTATGTATATTTTCTCTCATTCTCCCAACAAGTCTGCAACATAGTAGTGTTTTTTGTTTTTTTTTTAAAGAAATAAGAAAACCCAGGGATACATTGCTAGCTGGTTTTCTGACAATGATTTCTCTAACTTTAGAACCTGTGGCTAACGCTGCAAGATATATTTTTCAGTGTGTCAGATTGTCTTCCTGATCTAGGGTAGGATGCTACAGGTTTAGAGAACATTATTACATAATCAGATATAATACACTTTAGAGATTTGATCACATATGAATTTTCAACCTTAGGGACACCTTGATGTTTATACCTTCCATTTTGACAGACTGCAGATATGTGTGTGGTGTGGGCATAGAAATCTTAAGAGTGAAAGTTGGAAGCCTAAAATAATGAACATTGCTTGTTTCTTCAATTTTTTTTCCCAGGAATTTTGTTTGACCTCTCAAGTTTTGAAATAAGACATTGTAGCTGTGAATAATTAATGTATGAAATGTTACTGTATCCCACATTGCCACTAAAAGAATAACTGGAACCTGTAAATAGATGAGTAGTGATACTACTCTCTTATTAAACTAATTTCATCTTGTAAAATTACATAATAGAACGGAAAGATGAATTTTCTATTAAGCAAAGTTGAATATAAGATGCACATACCAAACAGTGACATCATTCTAAGTAAACTTGTGAGAAACTACGGAAATCAAATTGTGCATCTAACCAGAGTCTCTGAAAAGTAATTTGAGTTTTTCAATTTTGAATCTTTTAGTTGAATATACCAAGAAACTAATACCATATGCTCATTTTTAAGTGGTTAAAGTCTAATGAACATTTAAATACTGCTTTATATAGTGGAGCATTTATAGGGATTAGTATCTGCCAGCATCACTTTATTCTCCTCTTTTTTTTTATATATATATTGTTATTCCCTTAAAAAAATTATGAACCTTTTTTTCTTCCTTCCTTTCTGACGGAAATAAAGTTAAGACAAGTGAAGTTATACAAATCTCTTCAGAAACTTGATTGATGGGCAATTAAAATAGTTCAGTCAAGCCTTTTTGAGAATGAAATTTTCTGTATCAGATTGACTCCCCCTTCTCAATCCTCAGGATTTTTTCTCCAAAATACCAAATAACTTGTATCTAACATGTCATCTTACCTGTGAGAGTTTTTCTTTTGATTGATCTGTTTCCATTATTGTAGAAAAATCTAGAAACCATTTTTTGAAGGAACAAACCTAAAGAAAAAATAGGATATTGAGAGTTAAATTTTGTTTGTCCAGAGATTTATTTTGACTGTTAGAAATAGTATTAATTTTGTAATGTATATTTTCAGTGCTATGAAAGAAAAAGTGAAAAGTTTATTTCCACTTGTTAGAACCAGTTTGCCATATAAAACCAAATCAGGATGAAAATACCATTAAATTTTAGTTGCTCTGCAATAGTGGACCAAATGTGTCTGATATCCTCAATTATTACTAGAAAATAGAATTATAAATTGTTTTAAAATTAAAACATGTTCTGTGGGCAGAGGTTAAAATACCTAGATTGCAGTTTATTAAAAATTTTAACCTAATAGTTTAGAGTTAAAAGTAAAATTTGAGAAAAAATAATTTTGAATTTAGAATCATTTTTTCCATGGAGATCACAACTGTTACATTAATGTTGGGGTATAGGACTGAGGGTTGATGTACTGGATTTAGAAGACATGATCATACTTCTGGGGATATATGGCTTAAAAATATGTATTGAAGATAAGTATAACTTTATTTTGAAATCTGTAGGGATATTTTATTGTATGTACTATTGTATGCTGGTGACATTGTTGGTTTGTAATTGTAATATGTGAGCCTCTGTAAACATGCTAAAATATTAATTTTATTAATAACTTATAACTTTCCGTAGGGAAGGATTTAAAATAGCATTGGAGCAATACCATAAGATATATTTGTTAATATCTGAAGAGAGTTTGGAATAAAAAATAAGGGGTTATATTTAGATTTTAAACTTGCTTATCTGATTTTGTATATATTTTACGTATTTAACACCTATTCATGTAAGGTTTTATTAACATCTGTGTGTAACTTCATATTGACTAGTACTGTTACTTGACTGTTATACTAAACCCTATGTGTACTACCAAAAATGATCTGAAGAGTGCTCCACCAAAATTTATGTCTTGTTTTCAGTAATGGTAGAGTACTAGTAGAAGCTATTCTTACATCCCCCAAACTGTTTATCTTATTCACTGTGTGAGGACATTGAAAAACAGGTGGAAAAATGGTCCACCCAGGGAATAATAGAGTTTTTCCAGGTGACTTTTAATAGCTTTTCAGGCTGCCCAAATTTATGGTTGGTTATAATGGGTAACTGGTAATTTTTGTCAGAGTAAGTTAATAGTTAAAGATTTTTGAAAAGTGGAGCTAATAATGTTATTGGAATATTGACAGAACTAAAAATTTATCTGGACTCAGAAGCACCTGGACAGTTCCAGTGCAATGAAAGAATTAATATTCATTTCTTATCCATCTTTAAATGAGAAACTTCAGTTGGTGTCACTTTTAGTAGTCACGAAACTACCCTCACATTTTACTTTAAGAATTTTGATGATTCTGTTTCATTTAGGACTTAAACAGCTTTCCAGCAGTAATGAGCCATCATAGCATTTCACATCACAATTCAGCTGGAGCAAGCCTGAACCAATGACCTGGCAATCTCCTGTTTTTGATCTGCATTAATTTTGCTTCATGGAGTATCATACAAATAGTTCAGCACATAAAAATAGTAGAGAATTATTTTTAACACTTTATCCTTTTTTTTTCATAGTTTTAAGGATTTTTTTTGTAATTGTGAATATAATATAGTTTTAATACCTATTATAGTTTTAAAATAAAGTTTATTTATTAAGAGAGAGAGAGAATGAGTGTGGGAGGGGCAGAGAGAGAGGGAGAGAGAGAATCCTAAGCAGACTCCGTGCTGTGATCATGACCTGAGCTGGAATCAGGTGGATGCTTAACCTACTGAGCCACCTAGGCACCCCAATAACTAATATAGTTTAATTATTAGTTAGTATAATCTAAGCTGTATTAAAATACTGATGGAATATTTGTGAAGGTAAGAATAGTAGATGAAAAGTTATATGTGGCTCTGTCCATGTAAGCTAAGAGGGGAGATGATGCTCAAAACAGCCTTTCACCAGAAAATGATAATGTTATTTTTCTTTAGTGATTTGATATTTGGCTCGATTCTTCTTTTATTTACCTACTTCAGGCTTCAGAAAGAACCAAAGCTACTTCACGATAGAAGAAAGCTAGGTAAATGCATTATTCTATTAAACATGATTTTATTTAAACAGGATTAAAATAAATGTTTTTTTCTAAAATAAAATCCTAAATACTTCATAAGGAACATGTGGAATTTTGTCATAGAAAGTTATTCTTTAATATTAACAATAACAGCAGTGCTACCATTTGTGTATCTTGTTTGTTTTGGCCCTTTACTTGCATTGTTTCATTTAATCCCTCCAAGAATCCACTAGACTATAGGTGCTATTTTCTGTTAATGTTACAGAAGAAACAGAGGCTTAAGAGTTTATCATGCTTTTGGCGGCAGGTATTAAGACAGGAAATAGAAAATGGTTTAATTGATCAGGGTTTAAAAATAAATCTCACATAACAGGATGTCTGGAAGAGGTAGTTTCTTAGTTGATTTGGTGACTCAAGAATATCAGGGTTCAGGATCATTTTCTTTATCATTCCTCATTGTTTCCCTCTAATTAAAGCAACATCCCTAGTATCACTTCCTCATGCAGCCAAGTCAAAGGCAGGAAGAAGGTTAAGGTTTTTCCTTGTGTCTGACTAACCAAGGAAGAAAACCTTTTCTTGAAGTTGCTTAGCAGATCTCTTCTTATGCCATATTGAAGAGAATTGTAGCATTCCCTACCCCTACCTTAAACCAATTACTGGCAAAAGTAATGGGATTATCATAATTGGTTTGAGTCAGTCATCTTCATCCTCTGAATTGGAAACCTTGTCTCCCTTGTGCCTGAACTGCCTAAACAAAACTGGAGATCTGTAGCCAGGAAGATGCATCTTGAGGATATGGAGAGAATACAATGGGTCTCTCCTTTCATGGGTTTTACTTTCAAGTTTGAAGGAAAAACATATAATAATAAACAAGTAAATAAATATGGTAGGCAACTTCAGATAGTCAAAGTGCTAAAAAAAAAAAAGTAATAAAGAAGGGTAATATGGGCAGTGACTGCGAGGCTATGTTAGACTGGGTTGTCATGGAAAGGTTCTTGGAGAAGGAGACATTTAAGTAGAGTCCTGAGTAATATTTAAAGCATCAGTCATAGAAGTTTAAGGGTTAGAGCATTTCAGACAGGTCTCAACTATAATTGAGGGAATGTTTTAGAATCAGCATAATTAATCAAAGATTTATAAAATATGAGTAAAAGTTGGAAAAAGAGCCTATGCTTTCCTGGAGCCTGGTTTTGTTTTTTACTGAGAAATTGGATGGCGGATTTAGTTTTTGTGGGCTTTCCTAGCTAATAAGATTGACTATCTTTTATTTCCTGAATGCAAGGATGTACTCATTCTAATAAGGATAGTGAAACACATAGCTTTTATAATAACGTTTATAGAAATAGCTAAGATTTATTAAATACTTAAAAACTATCATTTTGACAAAGGATGGTACAACTGGTATAATTATTTCTCATAAATTTCCCAGGTTGGATCAGACCCTCTTATTTATGCAACCTCTCCTTTTTCTTTTCATATCCATCATAAATTAATGAATTATTTGTATGATGTTTTGTTTAATATCTTCTCTCCTGGTTAGATTGGAATCTCCCTGAGGATAAGAACCACAATATGTATCATTTCCTCTAGTGTATTCCCACTGCTTAGCATAGTGCTTGGAATTCTGATTAGGTATTTGTGGAAAAAATGAATTCAGGATGTAACCAATTATAAATATATCATAACAGGTATCACTGTATCTGGTTTATTTTCTCTTCAATATTTTAATATTCGGTACCAGGACTGTTAGGTAATTTCTAAAGAGTTTTCTATAATATGGGAATTTAGTGGTCATTTTGTGAATTTCAGGACTACAGGAGATTACCTAGTAGTATTATTCAAAAATGTGTGTATTTTTAATATGAATTTTCAGTGAAATAATCTCCTTTTCTTTGTATTTCACCAAATTTAATAATATAAACAGAATTATAGTTTACAGTTTGAAGGTATTTTAATATACATTATTTTATTTAAGTCTCATAATAATTCCATGAAATAGGTGATATTTCTCATTGGTTGTTGAGATTTATAGGTAGAAATTTTTACTCAGCTAGGGTAATAGAGATAATATGTGGCAGAACTGAGCCATATTTAGATTTTCTTTTGGTTCCAGGGTCAGTGTTTCTTTTATTATACTATAGCTACCTCTTTTAAAATGAGAGATTAATGTGTATTTTAAGAAGGTTTATGTATGGATTTGATTCATTGGAGAAGCATGCATTAGATAATAGTTAAAAGTTTATGTCAATAGTTTGGTTAAATGAAAAATATTGTTATAGTATGAGTTAAACACAATCTTATACAATTACTTAACTCCAAGAATGCTGCATTATAAATAAAATCTGATTTTGGTTTGAAATCCTTATGCTTTTTATAGAAGTTGATTGGTTTAGGATTTGGGGTAGTTTGGATTTCTGATTTGTGCAGGTTTAGGCTCTTTGATCAAGGAACTCTTCTTGATTCCTTTGCGGGTTAGCTTTGATTTGGAGAGCTGGAGTAGCAAGCATTAGGGAAAGGGAACCTCACTGGTAGAAGAAAGGGAAAGTCTTTTGATATGGATTAATGATACACTCTTCTCCTGTTTTTGTTTTTATCATGATAAAATAACATAAAATTTACTGTTTTAACCAGTTTAGGTGTATGTTTTAATGCCATTAAGTACGTTCACATTGGTATGCAACTCTCACCACCATCTACCTCTCGAACTTTTTCATCACCCCAAGCTGAAATTCTATACCTATGAAATAAGCACCCATTTCCCCTTGCACCAGCCACTGGCAACCACCATTCTATTTTTTGTCACATGAATTTGACTACCGTAGGTACATGTATAAATAGAACCATGCAATATTTGTCTTTTTGTGTCTTTTTTTTTTTTTTTTTTTTTTTTTTTGCTTATTCCTTAGCACCTTCATAAAGTAGATACAGTTCTCATTTTGCATAAGAAACTGAGTCTCAGTGAATTTATGTGTTTTGTTCAAGGCCATAGTAAGTTACATAGTCTGGATTCAAACTCATGTTTCCTATTTCCTACTTCATTGCTGATTTTAACAATTTTGCCTGAGTGTTTCATTGCTTAATATGGGGAAAAAATAATGGGATTTGTGAGGGTGGTGAGTGGGAGGGAGTGTTTGGCTAGTTCTCTTCTCATGTATCCATCATTCTTAGTTAGGGTGGGATGCAATGGAGAAGAGAGGCGCTAAGGAAAAACGTTAGAGAAAGCGCTTTACAGCTGCTAAAACGGTGGGCAGAATTATATAGCTACTGAAAGTGCTCTACAAATAGCTCCACATTCTTTATGTGGTATCTGAGATTTAACAACCTGAATGTAATGCTTGTCAGAGAGGAGGATGCCAGTTAGGAGTTCAAGTTATAATTTCAGGTAAAGCAGTTTCTCCATTCTTTTTGTATGTAGAGGTGAAGTAATCTGGCATAAATTGCTTTCCTTAGTATATTTTAGAGTCAGAAATAAACAGGTGAGGAATATATAATGTCTCAAAAAAAACTTTCTTCTCTAATTATGAGTCTTTCAACCAGCATATGGCTTGTTGGTTTTTTGTTTGTTTTTTTTGGCTCAGGCATCTGGAAATTTCCATGTGCACTAGGAGCAACAGTATAACCATACTGAATCTAGTACTGTAGTACTGTAGTACATTTCTATAGTACTGAATATTAGGAAAATAGGAACAATTTCTTTGTTTCATTTTTTCACAGCATCATGAACTGTTTGTTATTTATAATTGAATTAAAAGTATGTGATTATGCTTTATTCAGTGCATTTAAGCCATAGTAGTTATTAGGAAGCTATTAAAAGTATTTCAATACACATTTTTTAATCTTGATTTACACTGAGATTTCTGATTTAGAAATACTGTAATGGAAAAACCTAAGTGAAGTTTCTTAGCATTGAATACATTACATGTACACACACAAATATATATGTGTATGTGTTTATATTGAGAATAGTTTTCAGGTAGGAGTTCATCTTGGGAAATGACTTAATAATTCATTTTGAATTCAAATTGGTGCTGGGTCAATTATGTAAGTGAGTTGGATTTATAAATTCAGGAACCGAAAGATTTGGGTGTAGGCAGGTTTGATGCTTTTCTGTAGAATGGGTATATCATTAGCCAGAGAACTTCTAGCAAGCACAGGCAAAAATGCTGTTCGTTGCCAAATATTTCTGTGTTTTTATGAACCAGAATATCCCAGCAGGATAGCTCCTTCAGAAGGAAAATTGGAGGGATACCTGGGTGGCTCAGTCGGTTAAGCAACTTCGGCCCAGGTCATGATCTCACGATTTGTGGGTTTGAGCCCCACATCAGGCTCTGTACTGACAATGCAGAGCCTGGAGCCTGCTTTGGATTCTGTGTCTCCCTCTCTCTCTGCCTCGCCTCCATTCATGCTCTGTTTCTATCTCAATAATAAATAAACATAAAAACATTAAAAAAAAAAAAAGGAAAACTGGAAAGAGTTTCAGCTGCAAGTATGTTTAAGATTAAAACCAACCAGAGATGGAGGGACACCCAGGAGTTAACAACAAGAGAAGCTTTACCCCTCTTAGTTCTGAAGGGTAAAGGGGACAGAACAATGATCACAATCTGGTGAGCACTATAGTCGTTGCAGAAAGGCCACCCTCCTGTATCTGAGATTTTATGAAGAGGGCCACAGCCACTGTCAAGCTCCCTGTAAACAGAAGCTGGAGGCCTGGCAGGGAGATCTCTCTATTCCTGCCCTCTGGTCAGCTGATGCCTCCTTTCTGTAAAACCCAGCTGGACTCCAAATGGCAAGGGAGATGAGATAATATATTCTTTAGAGATCAGCCTCCTAGGTCACAGCAGGGCAGAAAGGATAGAGAGTAGATCTGTTTGGGGTGCTTGAGTGGCTAAGTTGGTTAAGCCTCTGACTCTCGGTTTCAGCTCAGGTTTTGATCTCATGAGCTATGAGCCATGAGCCATGAACCCTGCATTGGGCTCTTCACTGACAGTGTGGACCTTGCTTGGGATTCTCTCTCTCACTTTCTGCCCCTTTCCCTTCACACTCACACGCTCTTGCTCTCTCTCTCTCTCAAAATAAATAAGCTTAAAAAAAAAAAAAGAAATGTTAACTATCTCTCTTTGTTAGCCTTCCTTGATCTCTTGAGTCAGGTCTGAATAACAGTCTTCTCCCTGCGCAGGAGGACTTTACTATCCAGATGGGACTCAACTCTTATTCCCATTTTTTTTATTTTAAGTTTATGTGCAGCTGTAGCAAGCACATGAGGGAGCTCACTATCAGTGAATTATCTCGCTGGGGAACAAGCACTATGGGTATGCAGAAGGTACATGGGAATTCTGCAAAGGGGCATGAATCCAGCATAGGGCTATGATATTCTCAGGAAATATTCCTAACAGGATGTTTATTAAACAAGAAATAAGCATTAGCCGAATTTGAGCTGGATGGGGGCACAAAGTAAAGAGTATTCTAGGAAGAGGGAGAAATATGTACAGAAGCAGCAAAGTATTAAGGAATATGCTATATTGGGTGAATTAGAAGAAAGTTTGTATGACTGGATGTGCTGTATGATAGGTGTAAGATAAGCTGCCAGATATGTCTGGCAAGTTAAACAGGAGCTATTTCAAGAATGACCTTGAATGACAGCTTGACCTGAGAGCAAAACAATTTTAAGCAGAAAAGTGACATCATCTAGGGTACATTTTAGAAGAATCATTCTGGAAGTAATATGGAAGGTGGGATAAAGGGGGAGACAGAAATGTTAGGAAGTTATTGTAATAAGTAAAATAATACATCATTTTTCTACCCTGGCAGTGTATGAGATTTCTTAGGATGTAAAATACAGAGGACTTGGTGACTTAAATGTGAAAGCATTAGGATTTTTAAGATGACTGTAACTATGGATAGAAGTTTCTGTCATAACCTTGATGGGGCTACAGAAGGAAGAACAGATAGGAGGTGTAAGGAAGAAGATGATGAGTTCACTTTGAAGTGCCATTCAGACCTAAAGATGGAGCATGTTCAGAGGAAATCAGGGCTTGTGGCTGGTGGGGGGGGGGTTTGGGAGTTGGGGGGGCGAATGGGGGGTGGGCAAGGGAGGTTTCTAGGTTGGAGATAGAATTGAGAGAGGATGGGGAAAGAGAAGTAACACTTGTAAGCATAAGACACCTGTGTTTCAAGCATTGTGCTAGACACATTTGTTTATATTTTATTTCATTCTTCACAGTGCTGTGAAGTAGGTAGTATCATCTCCATTTTGATAAAGAAACTAAAGCTTTAATAAGGTAAGTAATTTAGCCAAGTCACACATGTCAAACCAAGAATCTGAACTCAGGTACAGCTCATTCTTTTCTCTCTTAAAAAAAAATGACTTCAGGGGTGCTTGGGTGGCTCAGTGGATTAAGCATCTGATGTTGGCTCAGGTCATGATCTCACAGTTCATGAGTTTGAGCCCTGCTTCAGGTGAGCCCCACTTCTCTCTCTCTCTCTCTCCCTTTCTCTCTCTCTGCCCCTCACTCACTTGTGCCCCTCCCTCAAAAAATACCAACTTTATTGAAGTATGACATTCATGCAAGAAAAGTGGACATATCATATGCATATAGGTTGATGAATTTTCACTAACTGAACATACCAGCATAACCAAATCCCCACATCAGGAAAAAACTTTACTAGCACCTCAGACACTGTACACATGCTGTGCACCCTCACCCCCTCAACATTTAGCAGCAGAGATTAGTTTTCCTCCTTATTTATGGCCCATTTTTCTTTGCTAGTATAATCACTTGAAGCCATGAGATGAGAATGAAGTTATCCTTCATGGGAGCGTCCAGGGAGAAAGTGTGAAGAGACCAAAGATGGAACTTTAGGGAATATTTAAGGGACAAATGGAAGAGGAATTTGAGATTGAGACTGAAAAGGAATACCAGAGATGAGGGAAACTCCTAAAGACTGGTGTCACAGAAGTCAAGGAAGGGGACGTTTGTGAACAGAGGTCTGAGTTACTGAGTTATGCCAGATATATAGTAGACTGAATGAGGAGGTTAAACAAGGGCTGAATTTTTAGAATAAGAGATTGTCTGTGAATTTAGGGAGAATAGTTTCATTGGAGTGGACCTAAGCTAATATGTTTTAGGGAATTGGATATAAAGAAGGAAGGTGGAGACATCAAAGGTGCACAGCCTCACTTGAGAAAGGAAGCAGAGAAAAGACTACTAAGTACAGAAAGATTGAGATTTGAGATTTTTTTTTACTTGGCTAATTTTATATATGGGGATGTAAGAAGGGGAACACTATTTGATTCTGTCATCTTATGAAGAAGTTTTCTAGAAACAAAGTTTCAGTAGTGCTTTAGTTGTGTGGGTGGAGAGGAGTGATTTTGGAAAGGTGGGGGAAGCTACAGAAATCAGCTCAGACAAGCTTCTGAAAGCCAGGCTAACAATTCTGAATGCATCCTAAGGCTATTTGGGGTTCACCCTAAGGTTCTTTATTTTATTTTTGAGAGAGAGAACAACCAGGGACTAGTGTAAATGAGTGGGGAAGAGGGAGAGAGAGGGAAACAGGATCTGAAGCAGGCTCTGTGCTGACAGCAGGGAGCTCAGTGCAGAGTTGTGAGTTCATGACCTGAAGCCAAGGTCAACGCTTGACCAAAGGAGCCACGAGGAGCCCTAACTGTGAAGTTTTTAAGCAGGGAAGTAACTTGAACAGAATTTACTCTCTACCCTCGTGGAAACAGGAAATAAGTCATCTGAGATGTTAGAAAATGTCAATTCCATTTTACAAAGATGTAATAAAGCACAGATGAGTTGATAAATATGTTTTGTTATTTTTAACAGGAAAAGCTTAAACTCAGAGAAAGCAAATGGACATATCGAAATGATATAAAGTATGGTTTATTATTGATATTCCATTTTTATGTAACATTTCACAATAAAATTTGTAACACTTGCATTGTCACAACATGTTGTGAAATATTTGTAAAATACTAAATCCATGTTATTTAAAAGTATATTTAAATTAATTTTTAAAGTATAAGTTAGAATAAGTCCTGTGTAACATATTAATAACATAATTGTCTTTTACATAAATCTCACTACTGTTTTATTAGAGGATTGAAATATAACTAATAGGATTAGGGTTGGTTTTTTCTTTTGTTATATAGTTAAATGATAATAATAATAAATAATATATAATAAATTATATATTATTATTATTAATATATAATTTGCAACATCAGTATGAGATGAATTAAAGTTTACAACCATTGCTGTTCAAAGCAAAATTCTAAAGTACTTTCACTTAATCATTAATATAGCATGCTTACATTCAGGTAAAATCAACAGTGAAGAGCACATGCAGGTCAATTTGATTTTTCTTGTGGGAACTTGAATAAAGTGGCATTTATTTGAAAAATTTTCCAGTAAGGGCAATGGTCTTGATATGAATTATAAAATAACCAATTATCAATTGGAGAGGCAATGATGATTCTGGCTTAAAGATTATATAGCCTACCATCTTTAAATGTTTTTTTTTTAATAAATGCTTATTAAATACAGAAAACCTGCTTAAATTCATGAGGCTCTGTAATAAGTTCATTTACCTTTGCTAGTTGGTTGTTTATATGGTGTGTAATAAGAATTTATGGTATGGATATACTTCCTATTATCTGTTTTGCTTGTCTTCTTGCCAAGGCTAGGAACTTTGAAATGTGTAAGTTACTTAGTTGTGTAGTAGCCTGCTGTCATTTAGAATACAGTTGATGGAGGGAGATATTTGCATCGAACCAAACAAAAACCAAGATGAAAAATATCTTATTTTAGATTTACCAAGCCTTTAAAGTATTAAAGATTGCTGTGAGATACGGTGCTATGTTGTCTATTTTATTACATTTTTTCTTGCTTACTGTTATTATGGAAGTAATACACAAATTAATGATCTTTTTCTCTATGTGTTGAAGAAATTATAAAGGCAGAGTAATATTTACAGATTGATTTTGCTTCTCCATGTTATCTACCAACTCATTTAAGTAGCTTTAGCCAAATAAACTAGTCTTAATTATCTATTCTAATCAGAATATATCATCTTTGGAGCACCTGGGTGACTCATTTGGTTGAGCATCTGACTCGATTTTGGCTCAGGTTCCATTCTGACAAAATATAGTCACTGTCACATGCTTTGGGAGATATTTCAGTTTCCTAAGTTATATTGGTACTGGCAAATCCTGTTTAATTGTGACATTTGGTCAGATCAGGATGAATTATATAGAAAAAGGAAAGGAATCGATAAAATCGAAGGTTAATGATATCTTAGATTTCTTAACAAAAGATCTGTCAGCCAAGTTGGAGGACACTATAAAGGACAATGAACTTGTTTGATTTTAAATAAAATAATCCACTTTAGGTAGATTCTAATAAATTGATATGATGTGAAATATATAGCTTATCAGTGAGAATACCTCAGTTTTAAGTCTAATGAATTACCTGTGTGGCTGTATTGGGGGTTTCTGACCTTCTCTTCCAGCTGTTGATATATTGATGAGAAGCCCTGTAAATCATAATTTATTACGAGCAAGGGAGACTCATTGTTCTGATGTCTGAAAGTCATGGGAGCCCTCTCTATTCCCTCTTTGTCTGTTTACTACTGAATGACTAGTTCTCTTCTCTGGCTAACTTCCAAGGTACATTTTTCATTCAATGGAATCCTATTCATATATATATATATATATATATATATATATATGAATACACACACACACACACACACACATAGTGTTGGTGACTGATAGTGTTTTATCTTGCTGTTTGATAGTATTTGATCTTGTTGTTGGACATTAAAATGAGCTCATTAAGATCTTTATCTATTCTAGATGTATTTATTTTGCTTGACAAAGAAGGCTACAATTTTAACAAGTTTATTAGAATATTTTAGAAACTTAAATATTTTGATACAAATTAGAAGGTCTTATAATTTAGAATTACTTTCTAAGATCTCTTTTCTTCCGGTAATGAGAGAATTACTCATTTAAATCTTTTAAAGGCAGAAGTTGAATGTTTCTTGAATGTGCTGTTTCTTAATTGTCTAAAATGACAAGAGATAACATACTAGCAATGTACTAGGCTACTAAAATAGCTGACTGGAGGGGGTGCTTTTTTTTTTTTTAATGTTTACTACAAAGGGTATAAGATGCTATATTTTAGTGATAGGTATATCTGCATAAAACTCAATTTTACCTGTAGTCAGGGTTTCTTATATATGAATCATTCAAAGTAACCAGGCTGCAAACTTTATGCCAAAAACAGCTTTTTCACTTTGGCAGCATTCAGATTCCTTGTTTTGCTCTTATTTATTTGCATATGTAATTTGTTGTACCTGTAAAAAGGGAAGTTCTTATAAAAAGCAACAAAACAGGAAAAACAAGCAAGTTGTCCTTTCTTCTGGTAGGTCATGATGTAGAGATTACTTCAAAAAATTAAGTTGAGAGATTCCATTTAATCATGGTAGAGTTTTGATAGGAAGTAAACATGTAAAAGTAAAAGTATTTTATTTAAAAACATTAAACACATTATTTATAAGATACTAAGAGTAAACTTACAGAGTGCATTGGTATCAGTATTTATTGCATGTGTTAAATTATTATAACTTTGTTCTATAAAGACCAGTAATTTTGGGGGCATGTGGGTGGCTCAGTCGGTTGAGTGTCTGAGTTTGGCTCAGGTCATGATCTCAGGGCTCATGTGCTCACAGCTCAGAGCTTGGAGCCTGCTTGGGATTCTGTGTCTCCCTCTCTCTCTGCCCCTCCCCCACTCACTCACAGGCGGGTGCTTGCTCTCTCTCTGTCTCAAAAATAAATAAAAACATTAAAAAAAGACCAGTGATTGTTAATATATGTTTATATTTATCCATACTATGGGTCATGGATTGCCACTTTATTTTTAAAAAGGGGAATTATGTTCTCATATTTAGAAACAGAGAAAAAAAATTAAGAAAAAAATTGAAGAGCCAGATGGTTTAACATAATATATCATTGATTTTGAATGTTTTTGTTTAAAATAAATTTATATTATGGTTCTGATTATGTTTTTCTACTTTTGATGTAGCTTTTTAAGGATTACTATTAGACTTTCTAATTCACATAAGTGAACAATATCAGAGCTAACCTTGATTTGGCATAAAATCAAATCAAAGACCATTTTTTTAAGTTTACTTACTTAGGGGGGAGGGTAGAGAGCCTGAGGGGCTGCATGTGAGTAGGAGAGGGACAGAGAGAGAAGGAGAGAGAGAATCACAAGCAGGCTTGGCACTGTCAGTGCAGAGCCCAAGCCTGACTCAGGGCTTGAACCCAGGAACTCCATGAGATCATGACATGAGCCAAAATCAAGAGTCGGATACTCACCCAGGCACCCCTCAAAGACCATCTTTTGAAGCCAGTTTTAAATCCTTGAAATCCAGTGCTTCAGTGGATTGCAGGGTTAAAACAGCAGAAGTTTTATTGTGATACGATAATTGAAGTGAAAATAGAACTTTTTTTCATTTTTCTATTTAAGTTAATTTTGTAATGTAAGAAAATTCCATTTTGGGTTTTATCACCTTCTCAAGTTACATAGAACCAACAGGGAGGAGAGAAGCAAAGTTTTGGGTATTTCATGCACAAGTAATCTACAAATAACTGGTTCATTGTTTCTGAAGGAAGGGAAAAGGTATATTCTAACTTGGACAATGGTGTTATCTGTAGATATGTTGAAAACTGGAAATGGAGGGCGCCTGGGTGGCTCAGTTGGTTAAGCCTCCAACTTCGGCTCAGGTCAGATCTCACGTTTGTGGGTTCGAGTCCTGCGTCAGGCTCTGTGCTGACAGCTAGCTCAGAGCCTGGAGCCTGCTTCTGGTTCTGTGTCTCCTTCTCTCTCTGCCCCTCCCCCTCTCATGCTCGGTCTCTCTCTGTATCAAAAATAAATAAAATGTTAAAAATATTAAAAAAAAAGAAAACTGGAAATGGAAAAAAATCACATTAATTGAACTATTTGGATAAGGTAATTGACTTTATACTTTTTAAAGTTCTTTACTGGAATGGTTACTGAACACTTGAAATGGATAAGCATTGCTGCCTGAAGCTTATTAAGGCAGCCAGGAAATCTTTCACCCTTACTTGGCATAAGTAAAGATACTTTTCCATAGGATATTGGCAAAGATTCATTTGGCTTTGCAATCACATGACTGTTGTGATTACTTCTTGAAGGCAATAAATCTACTCTATGAAAATATCAATCATTACTTTTTAAATCCATGGTCATCTAAAAAAGATAAAGGGTTAATGTATAATTTCTGAATAAACTGTTAACATACTTGAATGACCTAAGGAAAATAGGATATTAATGACTTCATCATCATCTTGCAGTCCTAGTGAGGTAGATGTTACACTGTTTTATTGACAAAGAATCTGAAGGATAAGCAGTTAGAAATCTAAGGTCATGCATTTCAGTATTTATAGAATATCTTTGAACACTGTTTTTCCATTAAACATTTGTTTTTTAATGGGTATAGTATATCAGTTTTATCAGATGAAAAAATTCTGGAGATGTTTCACGACCATGTGAATATACTTAACAGTAATGAACTGTACACTTAAAGATGGTTAAGATGGTAAATTTTATGTTATGTATTTTTTTACCACATACAAAAATTCTATTTAGAAGCAATTTCCTTTTTGTTTATTTATTCAATAAATTTTCATTGAAGAATAACATGATGTAAAATGTTCATTATTTTAGTTTATTTATCATCCAAAGTGAAACTACTGAAACTTTCCTGCTTAAGAGGAACCTGAGTTTCTATTAGTTTTAGACTGAGCTATAAAAAGTCGATTTTTTTTTCTTTACTATCAGGAAATTGTATTTCTTTAACAAATCTAGTCAGTGATTGAAAATTAAAAGATAAGATATAAATGAGAATTCTAGTACCATAGAATAAGCATATGTCAGTTTGTCACTCTGAATGAAAAGTTCACTTTTCAATAGATATAAAATTCAAATAAACTTGCACACTTTTCCAGTTACATGTTTTTGACTATGCAAAATGTCTTTTTTTAAAAGTTTATTTATTTTGAGAGAAAGAGAGAGAGAGAGAGAGCCTGTATGGGAGAGGGCAGAGAGAGAGAGAGAGAGAGAGAGAGAGAGAGAGAGAGAGAGAGAATCCTAAGAAGGCTCCTTGCTCTCTGTGTGTGGTGGGGGGACCTTAGTCCCACAAACCCCTGAGATCAAGACCTGAGCCCAAATCAAAAGTTGGTTGCTTAACCTACTGGGCCACCAGGCTCCTCTGTAAAATGTCCTTTAAAAATATAATTATTTGGGGGTGCCTGGATGGCCCAATCATTTAAGCAACTGACTCAATTTAAGTTCAGGTCATGATTTTACCATTGTGAGATTGAGCCTGAGTTGGTCTCTACACTGAATGTGGAGCCAGCTTGAGATTTTTCTCTCTCCCTCACACTCTGCCCCTCCCCCATGCACTTGTGAGTGTGCTCTCTCTCTCTCTCTCTCTTTCTCTCTCTCTCTGTTTTTCTCTCTCTCTCCAAACTATACAGTTATTCTGTGACTATTTTTCAATAATGATAGTAAGGCATTTGTTTTGAAATACAGTGAAAAGTATATACTTGATAGGAATTGCATAGTTTGGTGTTGCCAAGTTAATTTGTGATGCCTTTTTATGTGACAGGATAGAAATACAACATCTCACTCAATTAAAAAACAGCCAACCCCTGGAAAAAGCCAGTCCTTTTTTTATTTTTTATTTTTTATTTTTTTGGTGTCTCTCTCATGACTGTCAACATTTGTTTTGTGTATCTATATTTTCTAAAATTATTACCCTTTTAAAAAAGCTTTTAAATTAAAAAGAGAGACTGATAATATTGGGCTAACCATTTAGAATTTGATATTTTAAATTATAAGATTTGGTGCATTTATTTATCTGTATAACTGTGTATTTATTTATTTTGGCCACAATTATAGAGACTCAGGTTAATAATAACTCTTCAGTTCATGGCACAGTATCATCTTTGGTCCATGTTAGGCTTTTCTGTTATTCAATTCACATTCATTCATTCATTCACTCACTCTTTCATTTGTTCTTATCTACTTTGCTTCCCTGTTTCTATACCTCGACACATGCTCACACACACACACACACACACACACACACACACACACAGTCTCTATCTCTAACTACTGCATTGGAGATTTCTTATTTTATATTGTCTAACTGCTTGAGAATTTCTATCTCCGAAGTATTTATTTACTTTTTCATTTTTTTTAAAAAGAGAGAATATAACATAGCTGAAGCTAGGATTGTTCAGATGAACTATTTAAAGACAAATACAACCTAACTCAGTGATTTATAGAAAGTAAATATGTTTAATGTGTTGACAGCATTGAGAAATCTAGGAGAGTATATTATTTACTCTTATTAACGCATTGATATTTTGTAACTCACTAAGTAATTAGAAGATAAATAACATTTTCCATTAAACACCAAATTTGGTTATTCTTTGCAATTGGTTATAACATTGCATGGGGCCCCAAATATAGGATTCAGTAAATGTATGATTTTTGTTTAATGCCACACCTTCCAATTTCTTTTCTTTTTTTTTTTAAGATTTTAAGTGACCTCTACACCCAATATAGGGGTCAGACTCACAACCCCAAGATGAAGAGTCGCATGGTCTGCCAACGGAGCCAGCCAGGTGCCCCTACAATTTCTAAACTGGCTTGACCTTTTGCTAAAGTTAACTCATACTTGGAGGCCTTAATTATTCAATATGATTTGGACATCAAGCAAAAAGAATTTATTTCAAAAGCAATAAAATATATAATTTCTAGTTTACAGTTTGGTTGGTGACAACCCTCTCCCTTCAACATTATCGTTTTTTTAAATCTTTTATTTGTGTGTGTGTGTGTGTGTGTGAGAGAGAGAGAGAGAGAGAGAACACGAGCGAGCAAGCAGGTGCATGTGAGTTGGGGAGGGGCAGAAAGAGAGGGAGACAGAGGATATGAAGTGGGATATGAGAGGATATGACAGCAACAAGCCCAATTTGGGATTCCAACTCATGAACCATGACATCCTGACCTGAGCCGAAATCTGACAGCCAACTGACTGAACCACCAAGATGCCCCCAGTGCTATTGCTTTTGATCCACACTACTATTGTGTGTGGTAAGCATCAGATTTATCTCCATTTTAATAAGGGGGAAGTTGAGACTGAAGACTTCAAATGGCTTGTACAGAGTTGCTTTGCTGTGAAGTTAAAGGACTAGGACTGAAATCTGACTTATAATCCAGTGCTCTTAGTTCTGTGTTTTCATACTCTTTTCCTGAAAGAACTGAAGGAGGTGACATAGTATGAAATCAGGCCATCTTAAAGTGGCTCCATTATTAATGTTTCGATATAATGTGGTATAAGAAATGGTTTTTAATGTTTATTTATTTATTTTGAGAGAGAGAGAATGAGAAAGAAAGAGAGTGCACATGTGCGAATGGGGCAGGGGCAGAAAGAGAGGGAGATAGAGAATCCTAAGAAGGTCCCTGCTTGTCAGTGCAGAACCCACATGGGGCTCAAGCTAATGAACTGTGAGATCATGAACTCCTTACAAGAGTTGGACATTTAACTGACTGAGCCACCCAGGTGCCCTAAGAAATGTTTTACTAAAAAAGAAAAGTGTTACTCCTTTTAACAAAACTTTGAAAATGATTGCTGTGTATCATTGGTGCTGCTTTTGTTTTGAAATAGAAGCTCTAATTAATCAATGTTAACTCCACAAAATAATTTTAAAAAGTCTGTGATTCCTGACTTGTCATGTCTTGTCACACCCCTCATTACATTAGATTAAAGTCAAACTTTTTGTGGCCTGTAGAACCATGAATGATCTGATCCTTGCCTAAGTCTCTATCCTGCAAGACAGAGTGAAATTAATTAATAATTAGCAGACTCTAAACCCGATGCAAAGACTATGATTATCTCATTTACTCTTGAGTCCTTAGTCACTTTGAACAAGTTGATCCTTGACAACTACATATGTATTAGTTTTTTAAACTTTATTTATTTTAAGAGAAACATAGAGAGCATGAGCAGGGAGAGAGAGGGAGACAGAGAATCCCAAGCAGGCTCTGCAGTCAGTGCACAGAGCCCAACATAGGGCTCGAACTCATGAAACTGGGAGACCATGACCTGATATCTCAGCATAATTAGTGTAGTTTTTCTCCTCAGCTTTATGGAGATATAATTGACATAGTGGACAACATACTGATTTTATATACACATATATTGCAAAATAATTACCACCATAGTGTTATCTAACACCTTTATCACTTCACATAATAACCATTTTGTGAGCGCATTTAAGATCTTTCAGTAATTTTCAAGTATATAATACAGTATTATTAACTATAATTACTGTGTTGTACATCAAGTTTCTTTAAATTTAAATTGAAGTTAGTGAATATACAGTATAGTATTGGTTTCAGAAGTAGAACACAGTGATTTGTGACTTCTATATAACACCCAGTGCTCATTCGAACAAGTGCCCTCCTTAATGTCCATCACCCATTTAGCCCATATCCCCACCCACCTCCCTTCCAGCAACCCCCAGTTTGTTCTCTCTATTTAGTAGTCTTTTATGGCTTGCCTCCCTCTTCTGTTTTTATCTTTTTACCCTTCCCTTTGCTTTTGTTCATCTGTTGTGTTTCTTAAATTCCATATATGAGTAAAATCATATATTTCTCTGTCTTTGCTTCCATAGTCTTTCTCTCACTTCGCTTAGCATAATACACCCTGGACCCAACCACATTGTTGCAATTAGAAACATTTCATTCTTTTTGATTGCCAAGTAATATTCCAGTGTGTGTGTGTGTGTGTGTGTGTGTGTGTGTGTGTGCGCGCGTGCGCGCATGTGCACGTGCACCACATCTTCTTTAACCATTCATCTGTCGATGGACATTTGGGCTCTTTCCATAATTTGACTATTGTTGATAGCGCTGCTATAACATGTACCCCTTTTAATCAGCATTTTTGCATCCTTTGGATAAAAATACCTAGTAGTACAGTTTCTGGATCGTGAGATAGTTCTATTTTTAATTTTTTGAGGAACCTTCATACTGTTTTCCAAAGTGGCTGCACCAGTCTGCATTTTCACCAACAGTGCAAAAGTGTTCTTTCTTTCTCTGCATCCTCTGAACATCTCTTCTGTCCAGAGTTGTTCATTTTAGCCATTCTAACAGGTGTAAGGTGGTATTTCACTGTGGTTTTGATTTGTATTTCTCTGATGTGAGTGATGTTGAGCATCTTTTCATGTTTCTGTTAGCCATCTGGATGTCTTCTTTGGAAAAGTGTCTCTTCACATCTTCTGCCCATTTCTTAACTTGATTATTCTTTTTTTGTGTTGAGTTTGAAGTCTTTATAGATTTTGGATACTAAGCCTTTATTTGTTATGCCATTTGCAAATATCTTCTCCCATTTCATTGGTTGCCTTTTAGTTTTGTTGATTATTTCCTTTGTATTGCAGAAGCTTTTCACCTTGATGAGGTCCCAGTAGTTCATTTTTGCTTTTGTTTCCCTTGTCTCTGGAGACACGTCTAGTAAGAAGTTGCTGTGGCTGAGGTCAAAGAGATTGCTGCCTGTTTTCTCCTGTGGAATTTTAATGGTTTTCTTTCCTAAATTTAGGTCTTTTATCCATTTTGAATTTATTTTTGTGCATTCTGGTAAGAAGGTGTTCAGTTTAATTCTTCTGCATGTTGCTGTCCTATTCTCCCATACTGGATCATTTGCTGAAGAGACTGCCTTTTTTCCATTGGCTATTCTTTCTTGCTTTGTGGAAGATTAGTTTGCGATATAGTTGTGGGTCCATTTCTGGGTCCTCTGTTCTGTCTCACTGATGCATGTGTCTGTTTTGTACCAGTACCATACTGTCTTGATGATTACAGCTTTGTAATACAGCTTAAAGTCCAGAATTGTGATGCCTCCATCTTGTTTTTCTTTTGTAACATTACTTTGAATATTTGAGGTCTTTTGTGGTTCCATATAAATTTTAGTTTGTTTTGGGCTCCTGGGTGGCTCAGTCGGTTAAGCTCTGACTTCAGCTCAGATCATGATCTCGTGGTTCATGGGTTCAAGCCCCCCATTGGGTTCTGTGTTGACAGCTCAGAGCATGGAGCCTGTTTCAGATTCTGTGTCTCCCTCTCTCTGTTCCCCTCCCTGGCTCGCACTCTCTCTCTCCTCTCTCTCTTTCTATCTCTCTCAAAAATAAATAAACATTAAAAAATTTTAAATAAAAAATTTTAGTTTGTTTCTTCTAGCTCTGTGAAGAATGTTGGTGCTATTTTGATTGGGATTGCATTGAATGTGTAGATTACTTTGGGTAGTATACACATTTTAATAACATTATTTTTCCAGTTCATGAGCATGGGATGTTTCTCCATTTTCTTTGTGTTTTCTTCAGTTTCTTAAATTTTTTTAATATTTATTTATTTTTGAGAGAGAAAGACACTGAGAGTGGGGAGGGGCAGAGAAAGAGAGAGACACGGAATCTGAAGCAGTCTCTCTGATCTGTCAGCACAGAGCTGAACGTGGCGCTCAACTTACAAACCATGGGATCATGACTTGAGCCAAAGTTGGATCCTTAACTGACTAAGCCACCTGGGTACCTCTCTTCAGTTTCTTTTATAAGCTTTCTATAGTTTTCAGTGTACAGATCTTTTACCTCTTTTGTTAGGTTTATTCCTAGTTATCTTATGTTTTTGGGTGCAGTTGTAAATGGGATCATTTCCTTGATTTCTCTTTCTGCTGCTTCATTATTGTTGTATAGAAATGCAACTGATTTCTGTATGTTGATTTTATATCTTGTGACTTTGCTGAATTCATGTGGTTTTTGGTGGAATATTCTGGGTTTTCTGTGTACAGTATCGTGCATTCTGCAAAGAGTGAAAGTTTAACTTCTTTATATGCCAATTTATATGTCTGATTGCTGAGGAAAAGACTTCCAATACTATTTTGAACAACAGTGGTGAGAGTGAACATCCCTGTTGTGTTCATGACGTTAGGGCCAAAGCTCTCAGTTTGTCCCCATTGAGGATGATATTAACTATGGGTCTTTCATACATGGCCTTTATGATGTTGATATATGTTCCTTCTGTCCCCACTATCTTGAGGATTTTTATCAAGAACGGATGCCATACTTTGTTAAATGCTTTTTCTGTGTCTATTGGGAGGATCGCATAGTTCTTATCCTTTTATTAACATATCACATTGGTTGATTTGTGGATATTGAACTAACCCTGCAGCCCAGGAATAAATCCTACTAGGTCCAGGTGAATAAGTCTTTTAATGTACTGTTGCATTTGATTTGTTAGTATCATGTTGAGAATTTTTGCATCCAGTTTCATCCGTGATATTGGCCTGTAATTCTCCTTTTTAGTGGAGTCTCTGGTTTTGGAATCAAGGTGATGCTGACTTCAGAGAATGAGTTTGGAAGCTTTCCTTCCATTTCTCTCTTTTGGGAATAGTTTAACAATAGGTATTAACTCTTCTTTAATTGATGGTAGAATTCCTCTGGGAAGCCATCTGGCCCAGGACTCTTAATTGTTGGAGATTTTTGATAACTGATTTAATTTCTTTGCTGGTTATAGATCTGTTCAAATTTTCTATTTCTTCCTGTTTCAGTTTTGGTAGGGTGTGAGTTTCTAGGAATTTTTCCATTTCTTCCAGATTGCCCAGTTTGTTGTCATACCATTTTTCATAGTATTCTCTTATGATTGTTTTTAGTTCTGTAGCGTTGGTTGTGATATCTCTCATCTTTCATTCATGATTTTATCTATTTGGATCCTCTCTCTTTTCTCTTTGAGAAATCTGGCTAGGGGTTTATCAATTTTGTTTCTTTTTTTGAATAACCAGTGTTTAGTTTCATTGATCTGTTCTGCTATTTCTCTTGTTTCCATATCATTTATTTCTGCTCTAATCTTTATTTTTTTTTTCTCTTCTTATGCTGGTGTTAGCTTTATTTACTGTTCCTTTTCTAGTTCCTTTTGGTGTAAGGTTAGGTTTTGTATTTGAGACCTTTCTTGCTTCTTGAGATAGTCTTCAATTACAATGTTTTTTCCTCTTAAGACTGCCTTTGCTGCATCCCAAAGGGTTTAGACTGTTGTGTTTTTATTTACATTAGCTTTCATGTTTTTTTTTCTTCTTCTTCCTTGATTTCTTGGTTAACTCACTCATTTTTTAGTAGGATGTTCTTTAACCTCCATGTATTTGAGGGATTTCTAAAATTTTTTTGTGATTGATTTCAAGCTTCATAGCATTGTGATCTGAAAATATGCATGGTGGAATCTCAGTCTTTTTGTACCTGTTGAAGGCTGACTTGTCACCCAGTTTGTGATCTATTCTGGAGAATGTTCCATGTGCAGTTGAGAAGAGTGTGTATTCTGCTTTAGGATGATATGTTCTGAACATATATATTTTTTTTTTTTTGAGAGAGAGAGCATGGGAGGGGGAGGGGCAGAGAGAGAAGGAGACACAGAATTGGAAGCCCGCTCCAGGTTCTGAGCTAGCTGTCAGCACAGAGCCTGACGTGGGGCTCAAACCCATGAACGTGAGATCTGACCTGAGCTGAAGTTGGAGGCTTAACTGAATGAGTTACCTAGGCTCCCCCTGAATATATCTTGTAAGTCCACCTGATTCATTGTGTCTTTCAAAGACATGGTTTCCTTGTTGATTTTCTGCTTAGATGATCTATTGTTGTAAGGGGGATGTTAAAGTCCCCTACTATCATGGCATTACTACAGCAAGTTTGTTTGTTTCTTTCTATATTTGTTTATTTTTGAGAGAGAGAGAGACAGAGCGTGAGCAGGAGAGGGCACAGAATCTGAAGTAGGCTGCACGAACTGAGCTATTTGCACAGAGCCCACCATGGAGCTCAAACTCATGATCTGACCTGAAGTTGGACACTTAACCAACTGAACTACCCAACCACCCCTCAGTGAGTTTCTTTATGTTTGTTATTAATTGTTTTCTAAATTTGGGTGCTTCCAATTTGGAGGCATAAATATTTATAATTGTTAGCTCTTCTTGATGGCTAGACCCCTTAATTATGATGTATACCCTTCTTCCTCTCTTGTTATGGTCTTTGTTTTAAAATCCAATTTGTATGATATGAGTATAGCTCTTCCAGCTTTCTTTTGACATCCATTAGCATGATAGGTGGTTTTCCTTCCCCTCACTTTCAATCTGCAGGTGTCTTTAGATATAAAATGAGTCTCTTGTAGGCAGCATATAGATGGATTTTGTTTTTTTAATCCATCTGATACTCTTTGTCTTTAGATTGGAGCACTTGGTCCATTTACATTCAGAAATATTGTTGAAAGATGCCATCGTGTTACCTGCAGAGTTAGTGTTTCTGGTAATGTTCTCTTGTCCTTTGTGGTCTTTGTCGCTTTGGTCTTCTTTTTATTTTTCTCCACTTAGAGAGTTCCCCTTTAAAATTTCTTGCAGGACTGGATTAGTGGTCATGGATTCCTTTAGCTTTTGTTTCCGTGGGAAACTTTATCTCTCCATCTCTTCTGATCAGAGCCCTGACAGATAATTCTTGATTGCATATTTTTCCCATTCAGCACATTGAATATTTCCTGCTACTCCCTTCTGGTTCCCTTCTGTTCTTTAACCTATGAGACAGGTCTGCTGCTAACCTTATGTGTCTAATATTGTAGGTTAAGGAGTCCCGGGCTGCTTTCAGAATTCTTTGCAAGTTTCACTATGCTGTGTCATGGTGTTGACCTGTTTTTGTTGATTTTGAGGGGAGTTCTCTTTGTCTTTTGGACTTGGATGTCTGTTTTATTCCCAGATTAAGAAGTTCTCAGCTATAATTTGTTCAAATAAACTTTGTCCCTTTTTCCCACTCCTCTTCTGGGACTCCTATGATATGGATATTGTTTTGTTTATGGGATCACTAAATTCTCTAAGTCTCCCCTTGTGATCTAATAATTTCCTCACCCTCTTCTTTTCAGCTTCATTATTTTCCATAATGTTAATCTTCTGTATCATCTATTCTTTGCTCAGCTTCTTCAACTCTTTTTATGACTATATCAAGTCAGTATTGCATCTCAGTTATAGCATTTATTTTTCAGCCTGACTAGTTTTTAGGTCTTTGATCTATGTAGCAAGGGTTTGTCTGGTGTCCTCTGTGCTTTTTTCAAGCCTACCTATTATCCTTATGACTGTTGTTCTAAATTCTTGTTAACATATATTGCTTATATCTGTGTTGAGCCAGAAATCCCTGGCTATTATTTCTTCCTGACCTTTGTTGGGGGGTTGAATTCCTGTCTGATCATTTTGGTTAAGTTTCTTTTACATGTTTTAAAAGCTGGTTTTTGTCTCCTGTACTTGAGAGTACTACTATATTAAAAAGAAGTCATATACTTTCTAGAATTTTTTCTGGTGTATATTGTGTTTTTGTTGCTCTTTCCCACCAGTCAGTCCACTGCAGACCTCTTCTTGCTTGCAGTGGGGAGTATTTGGACCTTTAACTAGGTGTGCTTTGATTCGTTTTTTGAAGTAAGCCTGTAAAAAAAGAGTGGAAAAGAGTCGAGTCCCCCAAAAAAGAGAAAAGGAAGGGTAACAGCAACAACAAACAGAGAATTAAAAACTTGTAGTTTTTCCAAAGAAAAGAAAAAAGGAGAAAGGAAAGAATAAAAAAGCCCGAATCCAAAAAAAAGAGAGAGAGAGAGAAAAGAAATGAAAAAAAAAAAAGAAAAGAAAAGAAACTATCAGCCTGAATCCAAAAGAAAAAAGTAAGAAGAGAAAAAATAGGAAAAACGGAAATTAAGCTTGGTCCTATTTTCACCAGAACTGCAGGTGTCATCTTGAAGCACCGGGTGCATGGCGGGTACTGGCTGTTCTGGTTCTCTGAGGAGAGGCCTGCTGTGTTTACTTACACTAAGTCTTGCCCCAGTAAGTAAGCAGTTGCAAGTAAATAAATAAACAGGGAGGGGCAGGGGGGCAGGACTGGAGGCAGTTTGTTGTAAGCAGGCCCCACCTCAACTGGCAGCCATTGTGTTGCTCTTTGAAGTCCTACCTGTTTGTGTTGGGGGGAAATGGTGCCACCCAATCTCTCATCCCTGGACAGCTTATCTCACAGCCCTCACTCTTCTAGAAGGCAGCCCTTACAGAGTAGCAAAGGCAGTCAGCTTGCCCAGTGCCACAGCCCTCCTGCTTTTTTCCTCTGGCACGCGGCTGGGATTCAAAACCTGAGGTCTGGAGGCACCTGAGTGGCTCAGTGAGTTAAGGGTCAGACTCGGCTTAGGTCGCGGTTTGTGAGTTTGATACCCCGCATTGGGCTCTGTGCTAAGGGCTCTGAGCCTGGAGCTTCGGTTTCTGTGTCTCCCTCTCTCTCTGCCCCCTTCTCTGCTCACACTCTGTCTCTGACTCTCTCTCAAAAAATAAAAAAAAAATTAAAATAAAAAGAAAAACAAAACCTGATGTCTTAAAGGACCTGCCACTGCATAGATTGGCCCCCGTCCTCTGGAATAGACCTCTTCACGCTGTGTCTGAACCCCTCTGAACCTGAAAAACAGTCCCATGCCTGTGTAGTTTGCAGAATCAATAGTGTAGCACTGCTAAAAGCAGCAAAGTTAAATTCCTTCTGGGTTTGCCTCCGTCTCCTATTGATGAAAGTTCTTTGGTGCCTCTCGGGTCTTTTGTCCTGGGGAGGCAATATACCCTTTTCTAAAAGTACTCCAGGAAGGGGAAGTTTCTCTCCGAATGCACCCCAGAGGTCTCTACACCCCGCTATGCACTCTAGGGTCAGCTCCCTCCAGCCTGGGAGTAGGATCCTCAGCTCCACTCCAGGAAAGTTGCTCACTTCCAAAGCCTCAGAGTTTGTGCTCCAAACGCTATTTGCAACAAAAAGACCCTTGTGACCCTCAGTACCTCTTGTTACCAATTTTGTGGTCCCTAGAGGTTTTCCTCTTGTGTGAACTTGATACTGCACTTTCCTGACCTCTATCTCTTCCTCTCCCTTTTGTCTCTCCATGGAAAGAGTTCCCTCCTGTCCGTGGTACCACCATTTTTCCCTCTCCTTACTTACATCTACATACCATACACCTGCCATGCTATCTCCCTCCAACAGTGGAGATCCTTTTGCTATTCCACAAATTGAATTCCTCGGTATTCTAAGTCATCTGACCTCAATATAACTGTGTTTCAGGGACAAGGAAAGCCCAGCACTCCCCCCCCCCCCCACTTCTCTGCTATCTTAACCCCTACTATTGCTTTCATCTTATATATAGAAATTTGTAACTTTTGAGCACCTTTACCCATTTAGTCCAACATTCACTTCTGGCAACCACCGTTCTCTTATCTGTGGCTAGGAGTTTGCTTTGTTTTTGTTTTTATTTTTATTTGATTCTACATGTGAGATCACACAGTATTTATTTTTCTCTGTCCTACTTCACTTAGCATGATGTCTCCAATGTCTGTTCATGTTGTTGTAAACTGTGGAATGTCCTCTTTCTCATGGTTGAGTAATATCCCATTGTATATATATCTTCTTTATCCATTTATCCATTGACAGAGAGGTTGTTTCAGTATCATGGTTATTGTGGTCAATGATATATGAATATAGAAGTACAGATGATCTCTTAAAGATTCTGTTTTGTGGGCACCTGAATGGCTCAGTTGATAGAGAATGTGATTCTCTATGTTGGGTGCAGAGATTACTTAAAAAGTAAAATCTTTTAAAAAAGGCGGGGGTGCCTGGATGGCTCTGTCAGTTAATTGTCTGACTTTGGCTCAGGTCATGGTCTCCCCATTCATGAGTTTGAGCCCATATTGGGCTTGTGGCTGTCAGTACAGAATCTGGTTTGGATCTTCATTCTCCTTCTATCTCTGCCCTTCCCCTGCTAATGCACGCTTTCTCTCTCTCTCAAAAATAAACAAACATTAAAAAAAAAGATTAAATAAATAAAAAATAAAGATCCTCTTGTTATTTCATTTAGATATATGTGCAGAAGTGGGATTGCTGGATCATATGATAGTTCTAGTTTTAATTTTCTTTAGGGTACACATTTATTAAAAGTGTCAAAATTTAATTTGTTTTCAATTTTTTTTGAGACCCTCCATTCTATTTTTTATACTAGCTGCACTAATTTATATTTCTACCAGCAGTATATCCTCACCAATAGATTTTATTTCCTGTCTTTTTGATAACTTTTCTAACAGGTTTGTGGTGATATCTCATTATATTTTTAATTAGTATTTCCTTGAGGATTAGAATTCCTTTTCATATATCCCTTGACCATTTTTATATATTTTTGGGATAAATGTCTATTTTGGTCCTTTTCTCATTTTTAAGGTGGTTTACTTGGGGGCTTTTTTGTTTGTTCATTTTTATTTTTTGCTTTTGAGGTTCTTACATACTTTAGAAGTTAATTTCTTATCAGGGATATGACTTGCAAATATTTTCTACCATTTTGTAAGTTGCCTTTTCACTCTGTTGATTGTTTTTTTTTTTTATGGTGCAGAAGCTTTTTAGCTTGATTTAGTTCACTTGCTTGTGTTGCCTTTGCTTTTGGTGTCATATCCAAAAAAGTTATATGCCAAGACCATTGTCAAGGAACTTGCTATGTTTTCTTTTAGGAGTTTTATGATTTCAGGTCTTAAGTTCAAGTCTTTAATCCATTTTGAGTTGATTTTTTTGTGTATAGTGTAAGGTAAGCATTCTTCTTTTACATGTGTCTATCTAGATTTCCCAGTAACATTTATTGAAGAGACTATCCTTTTCCCATTCTATATTTTGGCTTATTTGTTGTAAATTAATTGACCATGTAGGTGTGGCTTTATTTCTGAGTTTCTCTATTCTCTTCCATTGAACTATATGTTTTTATGCCAGTACCATACTGTTTTGATTACTGTCGTTTTATAATACAGTTTGAAATCAGCAAGCATGATGCTTCCTTTCTTAGGATTGCTTGGGTATTCAGGATCTTTTGTGGTTCCATACAAATTTTAGGATGATTTTTTCTATTTCTGTGAAAAATATCAGTTGAATTTTGATAGGGATTGCATAAAACCTTAATTTTTTTAACGTTTATTTATTTTTGGCAGACAGAGAGACAGAGCATGAGCAGGGTAGGGGCAGAGAGAGAGGGAGACACAGAATCTGAAGCAGGCTCCACACTCTGACCTGTCAGCACAGATCCCAACATGGGGCTCGAACTCACAGATGGTGAGATCATGACCTGAGCTGAAGTCGGATACTTAACTGACTGAGCCACTCAGGCACCCCTGGATTACATAAAATCTTAGATCACTTTGGGTAGTTTTGACAGTTTACCAATATTAATTCATGCAATCCACGAACATGGAATAACTTTTCATTTACTTGTGACCAGTTTTTTGAGTGATGTTTGATAGTTTTCAGTGTACAGACTTTCACCTCCTTGGTTAAATTTATTCATAAGTATTTTATTCTTTTTGGTGGTATTGTAAGTGAGGCTTCTTTTATTTATTTATTTTTACAATTTTATTTATTTATTTATTTAAAATGTTTACTTATTTTTGAGGCAGACAGAGACAGAGCATGAGCAGGGGAGGAGCACAGAGAGAGGGAGACACAGAATCTGAAGCAGGCTCAAGGCTCTGAGCTGTCAGCACAGAGCCTGATGTGGGGCTCCAACCCACATACTGCAAGATTGTGACCTGAGGTGTAGTCAGCTGCTTAACCAACTGAGCCACCCAGGCGCCCCTTAAGATTTTATTTTTAAGTAATCTCTACACCCAGCGTGGGGCTCAAACTTATATCCATAATATCAAAAGTTACACTCTCTACTAACTGAGCCAGCCAGGCACCCCTAAGTGGGATTACTTTTAAAAGTTTCTCTAACAGTTCTTCATTCGTGTATAGAAAGGATTTTTATGTATTGATTTTGTATCCTTTATCTCTGCTGAGTTGATAAATTTTGAATGAAGGAATATTAAATGAATGAGTTTCTAAGTGATGATTTATTTACATTCACTGTCCTCTAGTAAAAATCTCAAAGTATATACATTTGATGAAATTATTTTGTTTTAGTGCACAAAGCAGTTGGAGTTAATTTGTAGCAATTCTTTAAAGAATGTTGTACCAGATATTTTTCATGTGATTTCTTTAATAACCCACAATTTTGTGAAGTTCGTATATCCCCTCTTATAGGTGATGAAGCAATGTTGACACCTGCTCAAAGCCACTTAGCTAGTAAGTGGCAGAACTGAGATTTGAACCTCCGTCTATCTATAACTAAAGTCAACACTACTCAACTTTGCTGCTTCCTAAATTAATGATTAAGTTGTCTGGAAAATTTGCTTCTGATGAACACTTTCTTTCCCCAATGATGCTGGATAAATGAAGTGTTACTGTAATAGGTGTTAATTGAATGGCTTAGCGAGTAAGTGCAAAAGATATTAAAGAAGGAAAAGGTGTTTGTCGAAGTCATCAGGGAAGCTTCTTGGAGTAATTGTGGGACTTTAGTCACTCAGTTACTGTTATGAATGTGTTCTGAATGCCAGAGTTCTTATAGGCTTGGAGGTGTTGTGGGTATTTTGAAAGAAGTAAGGAGGACTAGTGTGGCTAGAAGAGAGGACTTACATTGGATAAAAGTAGGACATTGAAAAAGTGGATGAGAATGATTGGGGGTGGTGTATAATCTATACAGAATTGAATTTTTTTTGGATGCCAATAGCAGTGGAATTGTGGCCTAAAACAATATTTTAGGAAGTTCAATCTATTAGCAGTATGCAGGTTTTTAATTAGAATAATGCAGCATTGGAAGCACAGTGACTGAAGAGTGGTAGTTCTGGTCCTCAGCTTGAATTCCACGTCTCCTACTTGCTAGTTTATGAACTTGCAATGTTATTTCACTTAACTGTCCTTCTATTTCTCCTCTGTGAAATGGGAATTAATCCTTTTGCCCAATTCAGAGATTGTGATTCAGTGGGTCCTAGGTATGGGATAGAAATACCCGCTCCTCTCAGATTTAGTTACACCTCCTCTTTGATCCTAGAGCACTTTGTATTTGTTTAGTGTTTTATTTTCTTTTTTTCCTCCAATGTTTGTTTATTTTTGACAGAGAGAGAGAGAAGGAGAGACAAAGAAACAGACACAGAGAGAGCCTGAGGCATTGAATCTGGAGCAGACTCCAGGCTCTGACGGTCAGCACAGAGCCTGATGAGGGGCTTGACCTTATACACCATGAGATCATGACCTGAGCCAAAGTTGGTTGCCCCACCAACTGAGCCACTCAGGCACCCCTAATGTTTTCTTTTTAAACCTCAGGTGCAATAAATTCAATTAATCAAATTCCTCAGATAATGGCACACTTTCAGTTTTGGCAAGTTAGGGCCTTCTCTTATTTCTACTTTACTTAAAGTAGTTTGCTTTTGGGTTGCCTGGCTTGCTTAATTGGTGGAGTGTGCAACTCTTGATCCCGGGGCTGTGAGTTCAAGCCCCATGTTAGGTGCAGAGATGACTTAAAAATAAAAAAATCTAAAAAATAAAAAATAAATTAAAAAATGTTATACCCCTTCCCGCACTCCCCTTAGAAAAAAATTCTCACTTATCCACAATTTCTATTCTCATTTTTTTGTCTCCGTAGATATCTATACTAATGTTTTTGAGTATGTCTGTGTCTTTAAAAAAATATGGTTGTGTTTTCTGCACATAAATATTTTTAATTTATATTAGTGATATTCTGGTACAGATCTGCTTCATTTTCACTCAGCACTCTAAAAATGCCTTTTATGATGGAAAACTTCAAACATACAAATGTGGAGAAAGTAGTATAAACCCCTATGCATCCACCATTAGTGGTTATTAACTCATAGCTATTCTGGCTCAGTAAATACTTCAAATCTCTCCTCCTTTTGCCTTCTGAACCCCCACAACATCACCTCTATGTACTATATTATTTCAAAGAAAATCAGAGATTTTTTTTTCTGTATTTCAGTATTCAATACTTTAGAAAAATCTGCTTGAACCTCTGTGAATATATTTCATAACTTGTAACTGCTACAGCTGTATTTTCTCAGGTGATGATAAACTATATTGCCTTTCATTTCCTGATGCCACAAACAACTCTATGTTTTCCATTTTCATACAAGTCCTCTTTCATACAAGGACTTCTGGAAGAACTCTGATTTTCTAGAGTAAGATCTCTGGATCACAGGGTGGAACCCATTTCATTTCACTAAGTGTTGTCAGCTTGCTTTACCCTTTCACTAACAATACATGAGAGTTCCCGTTCCCTCTGTTTCCACTGATCCTTGATATTATCTCACATTATATTTTTGGTGACCTGATATTTATAAAGTGGTATGTTATTACTTAATTTTTCATTTCTCTGATTTTTTTTTTTTTTTGAGAGAAAGAACAAGCACAAGGGAGGGCAGGGATGGAAGAAGAGTGGGAGAGAGAATCTTAAGCAGGCCCCATGCCCAAGTTGTACTGATACGGCTCTCATGACCTTGAGATCTTGATTTGAGCTGAAATCAAGAGTCAGAAGCTTAACTGACTGAGCCATCCAGGCCCTCCAAACTCTTTTTTTCTTATTTACTTGGTTCATCTACTTTATTTGGATTTCTGCTTAAATATTATATCCTTGACCATCTTATTTAAAGGAGTACTCTTCATCTTCTATCTTTGTTTTGCTTTATCTTCATACTGTTTATCACAAAAAACATAGTATATTTATTTTATTATGTATTTGTATAGTTATTTCAAATGCTCAAGTTTTTTGAAGGCAGGGATCTTATCTATGTTATACATACCTGTAACTCTTGCCCTTAAAATGTAGATGCTCAATAAAGATTTGCTGAGTGAATAAATATGAATTCACTGTTCATATCCTTTACCATTTTCCCTACTCAGCAGGAATTCCATGAATATTCTAGACATTTATCCTTGTTGGTTTTAGACACTGTAATATAACCTGTTAATTTTATCTTTGGTATCCTGGTATCCTCCTTTAATAAGAAATCCTTGATTTTTTTTAAGTTTATTTATTTTTGAGAGAGAGAAAGAGAGATAAAATGCAAGAAGGGAAGGGAAAGAGAATCCCAAGCAGATTCCACTCTTGTCAGCACAGAGCCCTATGGGCTCAAACCCATGAAGTGTGAGATTGTCACCCAAGCCAAAGTTGGACACTTATCTGACTGAGCCACCCAGGTACCCCAGGATCCTTAATTTTCAAGTGGTCAAATCATCATATCACAAAATGTAAGTCAATACATTGTGATTCGTGTTGTTGGGGTCTGAAGAAATTGTTTTTCTATCCTGATATCACAAATTCTCCTATGCTTTCTTCTATTTGCTTTACAGTTATATTTTATATCATTTGTAATTTATATTTGTTATATTTTACATTTGAGTCTCTAATCCCTAAGGAGTTTACTTTTGTGTAACATATGAAGTATCGTGTTTGATTTTATTTTCTCCCTGTAGAATACAAGCACTTTGTACTTTTACTGTTGACTTGTGGTACACCCTTACCATATATGAGTTCTTTCTCATATTCCATTGATCATTTGTCTGTTTCTTTCTAGTATCACAATGTTTTAATGACAGTGGCTCTTTGCACTATGTCCTAAAGTCCTAAAGTCTAGTGGGGCAATTGACTTAGCAGTCTATACAATACAACTATAGCAACCAATACAATCTAATAAACTGAAATTTTTCTAAACTGAAAAAGAATGCATGAGACTATTATAGAGGAATTTTAAAACTCCATTAAAAGATGTAAAAGAAGACATAACTAGTAGGAGAGAATTACCATGAGACAAGTTAAAGTAACAAAGATGTCATTTCCCCCAGATTAATCTATAAATTCAAATGCAACTGTAATAAAAATTTCAGTAAGGTTTTTGAAGGCCTCAGCATATTTATTCTAAAATTTACTTGGAGTGTTTTATAAATAAGTGTTGCTTTTTGAGATAAGTGTATACTTTCTTAGTACTTTGTATATTGTGTCTTTTAATGACTAGTTTTTGCATTCTCACAGATGGGCAGTTGACTGGAGACAGCAAAGGAGGGAAGAAAGCAGCAGAGATAAGTGCTTTGATTAACAGTGATAGAAATTGTGGTAGTGTCAACTAGTATCACTCTTAGCAGAGAAACAGAAAAGATGGAGAAAGAAAAGTGAGGGATTGTTGGATAAATACATATCCTTCCTCGGCTCTGGGAAAATGAAAGTGGTAAGTCCAGAGGACAAACAGCCACCTGTAATGCTCCTCAGTATTGTGCCTTATCTATGCCATGCTAATGACTCCTACCACATCCAGTTTAACATTCTGTATGGAATACTTAACTCTCTGCCGTTACAGCATCTGTAACAGGTATCTGTGAGATGTAGTTTTATACTTAATTGATCCTCATAAATCATGGTGATCCTGTGTGTGTGTATGTATAATTTTTTAAAGATTTTATTTTATTTTTAAGTAATCTCTACAGCCAGTGTGTGGCTCAAACTTACAACCCTGAGATCAAGAGTCATATGCTATACTGACTGAGCCAGCCAGGTGCCCCTCTTGATGTTATATTTAACATGGCAGGGAAATAGATGTTAGTTTCAATAAAAACTCGTTAAAGTAAAAGTAATACCTGTACTTGGGCTAATGGTTTTCCATTTGAAAAACAAGGGCATTTATAGCTACTCATTCCTTCAATTTTCAAACTTTTACTTTGACTTTGTCTGTATTTTGTATACATATAATTGGGTATACTCACAGTCTGAATAAAACCACTATATATTTTTATGGAGACTGTAAGTTGAAGAAGAATGGAATTGAAGGAAATAAACCTTTATATTCTACTACCAACAATAATCAACCACACTGATATCCTTATATTAACTGGTCATTATGAATTTTTCCTCTTCCAGAAAACTGAGAACCATCTTGAGGGACAAATTTATGTACACACACACACACACACACACACACACACACAGAGTTATACATAACTCTTACTAACAATGTGTAACCATTTGGGAAGGAGTAATGTAATCTCAGACAAGGTGCTAACTAATCATTCGTAACTCATATAGAACCTTCTTTCCATTATTTGGGATAGTTCATTTTTTTTTTCTAACTGGGTGGGTGTTAAAAGAGATTTGTTTTATTTTTAAAAACTTCCTTATATAGCAAAAGTAATAAAGAGTTTCTGATTTTAAGTTGATTTTTCACATAGAAGAGATAGAATATGTATACAAATAATCACAGTCTTGGGGTGCCTGAGTGGCTCAGTTGGTTAAGTGCCAACTTCAGCTCAGGTCATGATCTTGTGGTTTGTGAATTCAAGCCCACATCCGGCTTTGTGCTGACAGCTCAGAGCTTGGAGCCTGCTTCAGATTCTATCTCTTTCTCTCTGTTCCTCCCCTGCTAATGTTCTTTCTCTGTCTCTCAAAAATAAATAAACATGAAAAAAATTTTTTGATGAGAAGTAAATAATCACAATGCCATTAGAGAGGGACTAGCAAAGTGTTACGAGGTTTCAAAGGTGGACGAAAATACCTGCTGGATATATTGGGGAAGAATTCGTTTGAGCCAGACATTTAAAAGTAAATAGACTTTTGATACAGTAATTGCGTATGCACATGAGAAGATAGGTGAGTGACAGTTTTTGTCCATTCTACCATTTTGCACTTTTTTGCATCCTTAAAGGGAAGATCCCTACTATGTATTTCTACCAAAAGCACACATTGTATTAGGCTGTTCATTTACATTGGTCTACTTTACAAACAGCCATGGGAGGTACATCTTATTAACATATGATAAGTAAACAGAGATTTAAAGAAATAAAATACTTGCTCAAGGTCATGTAACTAGTGCCTAGAGTTGTTTTTATATTTCAGAAATCTTAGGATGTTCATTTGCTATCTGTTATCTCTGTGTTTCTGGCATAGTTAAAATGATTACTACTTGACGAATAATACACAGACTCTGCCTCATTACTGCAATTATAGTTAAGGCTGTACTAAGTTTTAGTGTTTTAAAAGGTTCATCAATGACTGATAAAAGCCCATTGTATCCTCCAGCCTCCCCTCTCCATATTTCTCCACTGCCTTTCTTGAGCAGCATGTTCCATTCTTAGGAAAGAGTATTATAGTTACTAAATCGAAGAAAGGTAGGTCTTCTAGTTTGGAAATGAGAATTAAGTGGAAAGATTAGGATTTTTCTCTTGGCTTTGATGTGGAGAGAATGAGACCAAACAGAGAAGAGTAAGAGAATGACCTTCAGCTGGAAAGCAAGGAACTCTCACAATGTACCTGTATGGTCAAAGTTCAGCTTTGTTGTGATGTAATATAGTTATCTTACCAATATTTCTGACAAGACCTTCATGTCATGGATACTAGCTAGCTCTAGTAAGATGCTAATGCTTCATTAGAATGTAAGCAAGGATATTATATCTCTATATATCTATATCTATATCTAATTGTTTATATCCCTTTTATTTTCTACTGATATTTGGTAACGTCTTTTTGAAAATTTCAATGAATAATACAGCACTTGGCATTTAGTATTTGTGCTGTAAATATTTGTTGGATGAATGCTTGAATGTGTCAGCTGTACTGATAACTGAGGAAAGGGAGGTATTTTTTTTCTGTGTTCAGACCATAATTAATTAATTAATTAAAAGTTTATTTATTTATTTTTGAGTGGGAGAGAGAAAGAGAGAATGAGTGGGAAGGAGCAGAGAGGGAGAGAGAGAATCCCAAGCAGGGCTCGATCTCACGAACTGTGAGATCATGACCTGAGCTGAAATCAAGAGTCAGAGTCTTAACGGAGTGGCCTATCCATGTGCCCTAGACCATAAATTTAAATGAGGATCCTGATGGATCAATGTAGGGGTAGAGCAGCAGAGAATGTATAAAAATCCTAAAAACGGAAGTCATGTCTGTGGGCATAGAGTCTAATTTTGTTGGAACAACTGTCCAGTTTTCATCAGTGAACCTTGGCAATTTTTCATTTAACTTTTACTAAGGTATTTGATTCCTTGTGATGATATTGATGAAATGGTGTAGGAAACCAAAATTTCATATCTGTGATCTTGCAATCTGTTAGAGGTCCATTGTTTGCTTGTTGTCTGAGTTGGATGAGTTCTCCAGAAGTTGAGAAAGCTATTTGGGAATATTTTTTAGATACTGTGATTCTCAAGACCTATAGAAGGATTAAATAAATAGCTGACTTATTTTGAAGCATAGGGATTGGACCGTCATATTCTGTTGCTCTGACTAACCATCGTGTCAAGTAGGAGTCTCATTATTTTTTCATGGTATCCATCCAAACTGGATTGGTTGCTTTTTTCCCCCTTAGTTTTGTTTCTAAACTAGTATTCTATCTAATATATTTTTTCACAATGAGTATATTACCTAGCAAGTATGTCTGTGATGGTGAAAACAACATAGCAAAAAGAAAACCCCTGAGAATTGACGTTACTTGTGTGTGTGTGTTGTAAGCAGGTCTAGTTTTACCTTCATGCTGAATAAATAGGCAGTGTGTTCAACAGTGAAATCACAGTTCAACAGTGAAATGCATCTAAGCAGTTAAAAAATCAATATAAAGATTTAAGTTTTCCTGTGGCTAAACATCTATTGCACTGAATGATGGTTAAAGCCAAATTATGAATTCTTAGAGTACATGACTGTTGGCTTTTGAAAGTAAAACAAAAATCTTGTTCAGAAGCTTAGCAGCAGAGCAGAGGGGGGGATGTCTTGATATTTATCTAGTCAGCTTTCTTGCCTTTTTTCTAGAAGATGTTAAACATTAGTGGTGTCTTTGAAATACTGAGGCATTATTTTTGTGTTCCTTTTGTTGAAATTTTGTACAGTAGCTAAAGGTCTAGGTAGAAAAGCTTAGTATGTATGCTTTTTTAGTACATGAAGCTTTAGTGTTCTGAAGGATTCTGATGGCAATATTATCATTTCATCAGAAGTTGTAGCAAAGACCATGCCATCATTTTGATGGGTTGTAATACACATTTCAGATTGCAATGTAAACAGTTAGAAACCAAGAAAGTATTTGGAGTAACTACTTTGATATATTTTCCCATCAGTGCATGGTAGTGGTGACAAAAGGGAGAGATGGAGTTGAGGCTGCTTCAAGGAAGAAGTGCATTAGTTTCAAGGAAATTCTGGAGTTGAGTGAGAATAGGCATTTATTTGAAAAGTGCAATCTAGAAAACTCTGAGCTTAGAAGTATATTATGGGCTGTTAACCATATTTTTTTTAATTTTCTGTATTTTATGATGCTTTAGCAACTTGGGATTTTGTGGACTGGAGACCGGTTGCCCCTCCCAGGGCTGGCTAACTTCTAAAGATAGTTGGAATTCTTCTGGATAGCACTCCTCAGGGTGTGTGCCTTTCATATACAAACCAACGAATCCTGGGCCACTACACACTATTGTTTTCTCCCTTGTTGAGCCACCTAACTACACCTCAGGGCAGCTAGCAGGCAACTTGGAGGCAGTCCCTACAACTCTGAGCCTGCTGAAATTAATTCAAAGTAGCCCATCCTGAACTACTTAACCCTACCCTTCCTTGCCTTTCCTGAGAAAATGACAATAAAAGCTGTGCCCATGTTTCCCCCTCATTCATTGTCTCTAGACCAGCCTGGTGCTTTCCTATGAGGCCTTGTATGAAGTGGCTTGCCCCCTCCTCCTGGGAATTATGAATTATGAATAATAAATAAATAAATAATAATAAACTCTTCAAGTCTCTGTCTCTCACTATACCTAATGAAAACAAAGCCTAAAACATAGGCTGAGCTCTAGTCTGGAGTCCCCTTAGCTACCTCTCAATTCCAGTTCCTAATCAAGATGAGTAGAAATAAGTTGGGCTCCTATGGTAGTTTCAACTGTTTTTGTGGTAAGTCATGTTCTGCACCTTTTTTCCTCCACCTCCCCTTGTTGTAGATACTGAGAAGTCTTTGGAAGGCATTTCTTTTGAGAAAAAGCAGCAGACTTTGTTGGATGAAGATAGTAATCTGCACTCTTCTCCCTTGGAGTTGATTTTAACTCTTCTTGGAGGATGGGGTAGGGAGTTACTGTGGGGTGGGGGGCGGGGAAGAGGAGCAGTGGTGGCCATAAGCCCTGGAGAAGGGATGCAGAGTAACCTGCAACTGCTCTCTGATAAAGATGACACAGAGCAGACTTCCCTTGTTGCTGCTGCTTATGACTTGGAAACAGCCTATGGAATTCTGTGGCAGGAGGTTACTATCATAGTTTATTTTGAAACCTGCGGTGACATCATATGGATCCTAACATATAAACAAAGATGCTTCAGTAGAAAACTACTATAGATAAACATTCACCGAATAAAGGATGATTATTATATAATTCTGGCAAAGACATATTCATGTTTTTATAAAAAGTTGAGGGAAAATGGAGAAAAATCATAAATCTAGTGTTCATTATATATCAATTGTATTTTATTTTTATTTTTTAAATTTTTTTCTGTTTTTTATTTATTTTTGAGAGACAGAGAGATACAGCATGAGCAGGGGAGGGTCAGAGAGAGACACACACAGAATCTGAAACAGCCTCCAGACTCGGAGCTAGCTGTCAGCACAGAACCCGACGCGGGGCTCGAACCCACAAACTGCGAGATCCTAACCTGAGCTGAAGCCCGATGTTTAACCGACTGAGCCACCCAGGCACGCCATTAATTGTATTTTAAATGAGAGAGTCATGTAAGGGGTTTATAGCAATGTCTAGATTAGAAATAGCCTTAGAATTTTATATTAGAGTTTCTGTGGCCTAAAGTGCTTTTATGTGTTAAGGAAGGTATAGCCATATTTGCTATTGCATTACTTGTAGCTGTGTATTAGGAAGACACTACTTAGTGCTTTTTTTTAAAAATAGAGATTCTCCCAAGGATTTAGGGAATATTGATAAGTTGACATTTTTTTTTCATATGTGGCACTCCTGGGAATATCTCTTTTTTGTTTGCTTGATTTGGTCTTTTTCTTTCCTATTTCAGGTACTCTTTAAATTTGTGATGATCTCTGGCTAATCTGTTTACTTAAGCATTCTAAAAAGAGTTTTACGAAGCTGCCCATTAGTTCTTTGTGGATGAGGCTTATAGATTTATGAAATAAATTTCAGTCTCTTAATCTAACTTTCAGAATAATCTGGCTGGACTGTCCTAATGGAGACTTTTTGATATGTTTAGGTGTTTTATTTTAGGCTGCTTGGATTTCCCAGAGAAGAATCTTTGTTACCTGCCTGGAGGGTGTAAACCTCTCTTCAGTGTTTGGGAAACCAAATTGAGGAAGAAGAACACAGACATTCTTTTAATCCCTCTTTTTCAGTGTGAGATATCTATTCTAAACTTACCTTATGTCACCCAGTAATAATAAGGCCATTTAAAAAATAACAATAGGGGTGCCTGGGTGGCTCAGGTGGTTAAGCTTTTGACTTTGGCTCAAGTCATGATCTCTCAATTTGTGAGTTCAATCCTGGTGTTGGGCTCTGTGCTCAGAGTCTGGAGCCTGCTTTGGATTCTTTGTCTCATTCTCTCTCTCTTCCTCCCCTGCTTCCTCTCTCTCTCTCAAAAATAAACGAACATTAAAAACATTTAAAAAATGAGAATAAACCTCTGGTGTTCTGCAGGGGTGAGGAGGGGCATTCGTCTTAACTGGAGTGAGGGAAAGAGAGGTAGAGTTGGGAATTGGGAATCTAACAGCTTTTTAAACAGATTTTTAATCAGTCCTCCTGTTTATCTTTCTCACTTCTGGAAGTACCTAGTACTACCAATATAGTCTTTTGGAGCTTCTATCATATAAATTGAGTTATTTTTACTTTTTACTTAACCTTTGCCTGGTTAGTATTCAGATTTCTGGGATTTGAGAAGTCATTTCATGACCATGATTTTGTTAGTGTTGTCTCATTTTTGTCCTTGTGAATTTATACCTTAAATATCCTTTTACTGTCATATGGTGGGAGAATGTACCTATAAATGTAAGTTCAGATCGTAACTTATGGTATTTTGCATGAAGAGCAGGTGGTTAATAATAGCTACAGTAGGCAATCTTCAAAGAAATGTCTGAAGCTTCAGGATAGCTATTTAGTCTATAATAATAACAACAGTGATAATAAAAATAGATTAAATAGCTTACACTTGCATTCCAAATGTCAGGCACTTAGTTCTCCACTTATGTATTAACACATTTAAGCCTCATACCAACTTAGCAGTTGGTACTATTACCACCCTCTGTATAGATAAGGAAATTAAGGTATAGAAAGATTATAGAACTTTTATATAGACAACACAGCTAAGCTAGGAAGTGGAGGAGTAATAATGTGAATCTAGGCAGTGTCGTGTTCCAGAACCCACACTCTTAACCAGTGTGCTGTATAACTTCCATATGCTGTTGGAGTTAGCTCTTTTGTTTGAGAATAAGATTTTAATTTTCTCCTATCAGGCAGAATGATCAATTTTACTTGTCTGCTACAGTTTATGTATTTCTTTATACATCATAAATAGTCTACAGATATAAAGCTATTTTCCTTTTGGTGATTTATCTGAAGATGAATTACTTGTTATCTTGTATTTTTCTGGCATGTTTTAAAAGGCTCAACTTTTTCTCCCTTATGCAATGGATATATTTTGAATAATCCTATTTATTGAACTTTCATTGATAATAACTTTTCCAAGACTACCTCCTGGTTCATTATACTGTTATCCAAGCATATTGTAAATTTCTGGCAAAATGATAAGTTATAGAAAAATGTCTCCTTTCTAAATTATATAATTATCTTGAAGGGGAATTATACATATTTTGGTGTATTTAGAACAAATATTTTCTTGAGAACTCATAGAGCAGAATCAATTATTTAGCTGAGTTGAGTCCTTTAAAAACATAAACAGGCTGCTTGTTTCCTTTGTTTTAGTAGGAGATGCAAGAAAGGTGCTCTTAAAGATAAGCACCTAATTATTTAGTTCTCTTCCTGCATCAAGATGTGAACAAATCATTAACTTTATAAACTTGCTCTACTTTAGGTTTTCACACCCTCTTAACTATTTCAGTTTATGCCTCAAAGAAAGAAGATCGAGTTAATTAATTTTTATTGTTAATCAGTGAATTTTGACAGCTTTAGATATAGTCATATTCAAATGTACATATAAAAATGTATATTCCTTTGTCTTATTCTTCAGGATTTATTTATTGTGGTGTGTTAAAGATATTAAAAGAAATTATTTACATAAGACAAATCCTAGAATCAAATTTATTTTTTACTTGATTTACAGATTTTTATTCCTGTTCTCAGTGACTCTAATGTTCTCCCCTTCTTGCCCATTTTTGCTTTTTCCTATGTTAAAATATAGCTCTCTCATTTCTTTTCAGAATTTTTCACTCATTTCTACTCCCTCTTGTAAGAATCATGCTTGGGATCCCCACAGTATTTATGTATTCATACTATATTTGAGGCAATGTTTTGTTTTTATGGAAGTGTGCTTTTTAATTTCCTGTTGGTAGGTTTGTATTCTTTAATTAAGAATGAGAGGCTATTTCCTAATTCAGGTCCTCTAGTTCTTTTTTCCATTCATCAGTGTGGCTTCTGGAAGATAATCAATAAATGTTGATGTAGACATTTTTAGAAAAATTTGACTAAATTTCATAATTGTATAGGTCTCAATCAAGAGCAACACTAGCTGGTGCTAGTCTTGATTCCACAGGTCCCTGTTTGAGATTCACTTAGGACAAAACTGATGAAAGATGAAACGGCATGTCAAATTAGACTGGACCATAAAAAAGCACTGCCTTGGGGCACCTGGGTGGCTCAACCAGTTAAGTGTTCTACTTCTGCTCAGGTCATGATCTCACTGTTCACAGTCCAAGAGTTTGAGCCCCTCAGTGGCCTCTGTGCTCACAGCTCAGAACCTGGATGCTGCTTTGGATTTTGTGTCTCCATCTCTCTCTGCCCTTCCCTTGCTCACACTCTGTCTGTCTCTCTCAAAAATAAACAAATGTTAAAAAAAACCCTAAAATAAAATAAAAACAAAAGCACTCCCTTTGTGAGGAATCCACATTTCCCCCTCAGGTTATCTAGTAGACAATCCTCATTTACTCACCTCCCTTACTTAATTTACCTTTTACATTCCATGATAGTTGGGCCATAGTTACCATTGTATCTTAGAATCGTCCCAATTCATGGTGGGTCGGATCAAGGGGGTTTTGTTTGTTTGTTTGTTTGTTTAAAGCTTTATTTATTTAAGTAATGTCTATACCTAATGTGGGGTTGAACTCCATGGGACTCAAACTCATTACTATCCTTTCCCGCAGATCAAGAGTTCCATGATCTTCTTTCTTCTGTTCTTCTGACTGAGCCAGCTGGGGTGCCCCTGTTTTGTTTTGTTTTGTTTTGTTTTGTATTGTTTTTAAATCAATGCAGTATTCTCAGTTGGAATTCTTTTAGTAGATTTTTGAAATTCTCTTGAATTTTTTTAACTTCTGATTTAATAGAGTAAGTTTGCTGAATTTGAGGACACTGTAAGAACCAGCTATTAGTTGAATATTTTAATTGATAGTGTAAAATTGAAAGCACAGACAAAAAATCTTGGTAATAATTTATGTCTGCATATTTTCTTTGTCTTTGTGAATTTTTAATTTTTAAATTAAAATACTGAATTGAGGAAAAACTGCATTCCAAACGGACTCCTCACATATACAAAAGAATAAGTCTTTAAGTGTTATGCATCTGGCCACAGTGGCTTTCATATATTTCTTTTCAGTTGATTATTTTTTACAACTTATTTTTTTGGAAAGACAGGTTTATAAAGAAACTGTCTAATACAAAAAAAAGGCCATGTTTTTAAATTTTCAGAAAGAAAAAAACCCCTATGTTAAATTTGTGGAGATCACAGGGAATTTTATATCTATTTTTTTCTTTCTCCATTTATCACTGAATTGCTTAATTTTTTGCAAATCAAATTAGACATAATATGGTAAATTTCTAGGATTTCTCTTTTCCTTCTTTATTACACTTTCATATGTCTATTTTGTATGACATATGAGCTAGATTAAACCTTGATGATATGAGTTGTGATTAAGATATTATTAAAGAATTGATAGTAACTGCATGCAGTGGTGGAAAAAATGAAGGAGAATATGTGTTTGAAATGTATTTGCTTAACTACATTGTAAAAGAGAAAGCAAGAAAGGGGAACAGGGTGAAGTATGGAAAAAAAGGTAAAAGAGATCAGGAGAAAAAAATGGGAAGAGAATTACCCACATAGTTGAATGAGTCTGTATTTGTTTCTGTTTCAGTTTACATATTTTACTTATTTTTTTTCTCATTGAATCTTAAACTTCCAGAAAATAGGGTCCATTCCTTCTGTTTCCTTTGCAACTCCTAGATCCTAATAGTGTCAACTCAATTATCCATGGAGAGATTATCTGCTTTGTGTTTTAGCTTTTGCAAATAGAGCTTTCAAATTCTTATTGACATTAGTAAACAAAGAGGGTGATAAGGACTTTTTGAGTCCTTTCACTATTTCATGCTTGCACTTGTTTACACTTTGGTATAGCTTGGCTCTTAGATCAAACTATTCATTGTCAGTCTTTAACTTAGATTCCCAATGGACCTGTAATCTCACATATTTTTCTTAAAAAAAAAACCAAACTATTTACAAGAAAAGTTTTTTTCTTAGTAGATTTAATTGACTTTAAATTGACTTTTAGCCCAAGCCTTTCCCAGCTACCCTTCACCTGGGGCTAGAGATCAGCCCAATATACTGGTCCTTCTATATTTAGAGTTGCAGAACCATTCCTGGATCACTCTGATACTTAGCTGACTCCTATCGACTTGAAAAATTCTTTGCCATCAAAGACATCTATAATTGGGATACACTATCCATATATGCAAACTAGAGAAGGATTTTAGAAGGATTTTCAGTAAGAATTGAAACATTAATGTTTTGGTTTTCTCTTAAGAAAATAAATACCCAGTTAGTGAGCTCTAACTAACAATCTTCTTCCTCAACATGAGAATGATAACACAAATGGAACAAATTTAAAGAAAAACAACAGATTTTGTTTAAGTCTGCTTATTTTTTTTTAAGTTTATTTATTTTGAGAGAGAGATTATGAGAGCAAGTGAGCCAGGGAGGGGCAGAGTGAGAGAGAAAGAGAATCCCAAGCAAACTCCACACTCAGCTTGTAGTCATGCCCTGAGCTAATATCAAGAGGCAGAGCTTAACTTAATGAGCCACGCAGGTGCCTCTATGCCTGCTTTAAAAAAAAAAATCTGAGAGGTGATCTTTTCTATTTCTAACATGAAGCAACAATCAGCAAAGCGCTAAGAAGGAAAATTAAACAACTTCAGTTCATTAAAATGTTGTTATACAATCAAGAAAACTAATAGGCAACTGATGGAATGGGAAAAGATAGTTGCAAATGGCATATCGGATGAAGGGCTAGTATCTAAAATCTACAAGGAACTCACCAAACTCCACACCCGAAAAATGAATAATCCAGTGAAGAAATGGGCAGAAGACATGAATAGACATTTCTTCAAAGAAGACATCCAGATGGCCAATAGACATATGAAACGACGCTCAGCATCCCTCATCATCAGGGAAACACAAATCAAAACCACCCTGAGATACCACCTCACACCAGTCAGAGTGGCTAAAATGAACAAATCAAGAGACTATAGATGCTGGTGAGGGTGTGGAGAGACGGGCACCCTCCTACACTGTTGGTGGGAATGTGAACTGGTGCAGCCGCTCTGGAAAACAGTGTGGAGGTTCCTCAAAAAACTATCAGTAGATCTCCGCTATGACCCAGCAATAGCCCTGCTAGGGATTTACCCAAGGGATACAGAAGTGCTGATGCATAGGGGCACATGTACCCCAATGTTCATAGCAGCACTGTCAACAATAGCCAAAACATGGAAAGAGCCTAAATGTCCATCAACTGATGAATGGATCAAGAAGATGTGGTTTATATATACAATGGAATACTACATGGCAATGAGAAAGAATGAAATCTGGCCATTCATAGCAACATGGATGGTCCTTGAGGGTGTCATGCTAAGCGAAATAAGTCAGGTGGAGAAGGGCAGATACCATATGTTTTCACTCATAGGTCTAACAGGAGAAACCTAATGGAGGACTGTGAGAAGGGCAAGTGGGGGAAAGAGTTAGGGAGAGGGAGGGAGGCAAATAATGAAAGACTCTTGAGTACTGAAAACAAACTGAGGGCTGAAGGGGGAGGGGATACAGGAAGGGAGGGTGATGGTCATGGAGTAGGGCACTTGTGGGGAAGAGCACTGGGTGTTATATGGAAACCAACTCGGCAATAAACTATAAATAAAAAAATTTTTTAAAAAGTGAATAGAACTAAGAAAGTAAAAAAAAAAAGTGTTGTTATATATGTTGTCTACAGGATTGTCAAGTCCAGAAAATTACATTATCCTATCCGAATGTAGGTATTAAAGTATGTTTCTGTCCTGTCATACTATATACCTAAGTGTCGTAGCTCATATGGATTTTTATTTAGTCACTTCCTATTTGCTTTGCTATAGAGAGAACTTCTTGAAATTAGAACCTATTTCTTTGAGCTCTGTATCTTGAAGATTTAATCCAGTTTCAGGAATACAGTAGATACTAAACAAGTGTTAGATGAATGAATCATTTTATGAATTGTGAATGTTTCTGGGTGTTGTTTGGGGGGATTGAATGTTTAAAAATTGACAAATAAGGAAATGTTGACCAGGATGTGCTTTTACTTGTACTGTGTATTTGATGTTGTTTTTGATTAAACATCTGAAGTCATTATTTTCTCATTTCTGAGGAAAAAATGTGGGGATCACATGTATACTTTTTTCTTAACCTTTCTGCTTTTCTCACCTAAAAGCCAAAGGTGTTAAGTAACTTTTAAATGTTGGATGATAACATCCTTTGTTTATTTAATACTTTGTACTTTTCCAAGAACATTCACACACCTTATTAAGTCTTATTCTCATGGCAACCCGAAAGAGGTATAGATGAGAAAATGGACGCAGAGATTTATTCCAAAGCTTACAAATTTAAAACCTAGGGTCTGAGACTTTTGAATTTCTGGTTCAGTGCTATTTTGTAATTACTTTATATATGCATTATTTTAAGTTTATTTATTTTGAGAGAGAGAACACAAGCTGGGAAAGGGCAGAAAGAGAGGAAGAGAGAGAGAATCCCAACCAGGCTCCTGTCTGTCAGTGTAGAACCTGACATGGGGCTCAAACTCACAAACCATGAGATCATGAACTGAGCCGAAATCAAGATTTGGACACTTACCCAACTGAGCCACCCAGTGCCCCACTTTATAGACACTTTTAAGATTATTTACTTTTTTAAATAAAAAGAGTGTTTATTTATTTTTGAGAGACAGCTTGCATGGGTGAGTAGGAGAGGGCCAGAGGTAGAGGGGAAAGAGGATCTGATAGTGCAGAGCCCATTACAAAGCTTGAACTCATGAACCATGAAATGATCACCTGAGGTGAAGTCGGATGCTTAATTGCATGAGCCACCCAGGCACCCCTAAAATTATTTCGTGTTGCTTATTGTATTATTTACTTGGGCTGCTGTAACAAAGTACCACAAAGTGTGGGAGCATAAGAAATTTATTGTTTTCATAATTCTGGAGGCTACAGTTTGAACTTGTAGTGTTGGTAGAATGGGTTCCTTCTGAGGGCTGTGAGGGAAAGATCTGTCCAGACCTCTCTTTCTGACTTCTACCTATTTTTCTTTACATCATCTTCCTTCTACATTTGCCTCTCTATAAGGACACGAGTCTAATTGGATTGGAGGCCCTCATCAAAACAAATTATATCTGCAATAACCTTGTTTTCAAATAAAGTCACATTCTGAGGTATAGGGCTAAGATTTCAACATATCTTTATTGGGGGTACTATTTAACCCAAACATTTACCTTTTAGTAAAAGAAGCATGACTGGAGAAGTGGACTTTGTTTCCACTAACTTAAGAGAAACTCTCATTTGCTCCTCACTGTTGTGTTACCTCTCAGATGAAATTAACTTAATACCAATGAAGGTATTTTTGACAGAATCATCCTTGTTGTGGTTCTTAGAGTCATAGAATTATCTAATGACTGTTTTGTGGAAATACTCGTATTGATAATTTTATATCCTTAGGTTGGAATACACAAAGGTAACTGAGAGCTAAGCACTTCTCTTGGGGCTAATCTCTTAAAGTAAATCTTTCTGTCACCTCAGGCTGCAGCTGTTCACCTGTGCATCTAAATGGCCACCCTTTCCTGGAGGACTTAGGCAGATGATAGAGGAGTCTCTGAAGGAAAGTTTAGGTTAATCAATCAAGTAGCTAGCTTTTTTTTCCCTTTAAGATTATTTCATAAACAAATGGTGAGAAGACTTCTTGAATAATAAGTTTCGGAGGGAGTCAATGAACTCTTGACAGTTATTTAGATAAAATCCTGATTAACTAGAACTTGGGTAACTGTCTGTTCAGTTTGAGTATGCCACCCCATCATGCTTTAAAAAGGAAGAAATAAGTCACACAAAATAAAGGCTGTTTTGGGTCAGTAGACATTTAACCAAATCTCTTATATATTATGTGTAATATAATATGTATAATCCTCATCACTGTCATTTTCAGGATGGGCCAAGGATTAATATTGAAGTAAATGTTAATTTTTAGGCAATGCAGGGTTCTTGGTTATACTCATAGGTTAGCTTTTTGTACTTACCCAAACTGAAGAGTGACCAAGGATATTTTAGCAAAATTTCTTTCTTTTAACATAGGCTAAAAGAAAGAACACTAGATTAGATTCATGCACTTAGGTTCTTGCCCTGATTCAGTTCCCAATTGAATAACCTTGTGCAAGTGTTTTCACCTTTCTGGACTTTCTCTTTTATCTGCAATGAGAGATTAGCAGATTCACCTGTGAAACTTTATTATTTTGTGAAATAATTTGAGTGCTTACTCCATTGAAGGTTAATACAGGTTTCAAAGAAGGAAAGAATTTTTCCTTGCCTTCAGAAAGATTACAGTATAGATGGAAAGCTGTGATATGTGAAAAGTTAAGCAGTGGTATACAGTAATAATGTAGGTGTGATATTAATACATGCTGTGAGTGATGTGGACTGTAAGCTATGCACGCTGAGATAGGTGAGTACAAATCTGTAGAGTCATCTGAAAATAATTGCACAGAACTGAGGGTTGAACTGATTTCAGGAAGCTGTGTTTACCATGCATAGATGAAGGGAAAAAGATGAGCATTATCTCAAACAAAGGTGTAGAGGCTGGAACTGTAAATAATATTGACTTGAAACAAGTCAGTTTGTCTCTAAATTCCAGGACAGACTCAACATGGGTATGTTTGATTCCCAACATGTCCAATTGAGAATGACTTACTACCTTTAAGTTTTACTTAGTATGAGCATTTATGGTCAAATAATTTAAAGATTTTCCCTATAGTTTTGCAGTATAAAAATCAGGAATAAGATGAAGGAAATGAAAAACGGACTTGACTTACAAAAATTCTGAAGTACAGGCACTGTTTTTACATAATTAGTTTTGCAGAGTTGTTGATTAGTTGAATCTAATTAGGATACATTTAATTGTCTTAATGTGTTTATGGTTTTTAAGTCTATATTTATTTAAGTGCAGTTTAAGTTTTATACTTAAAAGGATCAGTGTTATTTTTTAATTCAGTTGCTTTTGGAAAATTGTATAGAATAAAAATAATTTGAATGTATTGGTAGAATTTTGTATTAAAGTGCTTTTGTAAAATAAATGTTTCCTTGGTTTACACTTACAATTTTTTAAGGAGGACCAGTTATGTTTTCTATTAATAGATTCATTAAGAATTTAACTTAGTGGCTTTTTTCAACTCTAACATATTATACGGAGAATAGTAAGAAAATATTAGGAAATGTGTTAAACGTATTTCCAGATTTTTTTTATCTCCTCTAGCACCAAATACAGAACTGTTCACATATATAAGCACTCCAAGCACTCCATATAGCCCATTTCTGTTGGCTAGATGGTGGGATACGGGCATAAATGGATGAGAGAACAATCAGATTTGTTTTATATGCCTATTTATATTTATATACAGATTATACAGATACATATTTGTTTTTAAGGGAAAATTATAATATATTGTTTTGATTAGTTTAGATAAGAGTTTTCCAAGGTGTATGGTGTGATAATGTTCCATTAAAAAGGTCTCTAGCTGAACAGATTTGGAAATGTGACATATTTATGTCAAGAAATGTTTAATATAGATGAGCATGTTAAAGGTTTTGAGTAGTCCAACAATAAAGAAACTCATCCAAATTTAGCCCAGCATTTCTAAAACAAATATGGAGTATATTTAAAATGCTAAGTTGTGTGTGTATATGTGTGTATGCCTACAAAATCTGAAAAACAGTGAGTTTTTATGTAATGTAAGTAGTAAAGCTGAACAGATGGTGGTATGGCAGGGTGCTGGTGATGGCATTTCATAAGACCTGTAGTAACTGGGAAAGCATATGTAGGATTACAGTTTTCTCGGGAGTCACTGAAATAGAGAGAGTGTAAGCCTACCATGCTCAGGCCATCATTACTTGTACACCACAGTGGAAGGATTCAGGAAGGAGAACTAAGAGCACCAGATGACTAAGGAGAATCCCCAGCCCTCTACCTCATTGCTTAGGTAACACAAATACCAAGGCTGCTTGGTGACAGCCGTGGTCATGTGACCATTGCACATGGCTCAGATTGCCTGGCTTTTTGCCTGGCTTTGGTGTTCACTCACTGGTTCAGCTCTCAATTTTCTATTCACATGTTGAAGGAACTAAAGCAACAGGAAAGCGCCATAGCCAGTACTATTGGCATTTATTCATTTTAAGTAGCAAATATTTTCACCTCTATCATAGTACATTTATTATGCAATAATATGTAATAAAATATAGTAAAGAAATGTAGAATTTGTCAGTGGGTACTAGGGAAAACTTGACACTAAATTCTGGATCTGTGGATTAAATAAAAACTTACTTAAAATAAACTGAAAGATGATCTGAAATGAGAGGACTTTAATTAGACTCCTTTTTAGGTTGTTTCTTATAAGAGATATCCAGTGTTTTCTATTACTGGGAAAATAAACACAAGGCTTAGACTCAGTATTTGACAGTTAAATAAAAGAGGAATTGAATTGAAACAATATAATTTTAAAATAGTCATCTTGGGGCCCCAGGGTGGCTCAGTCGGTTAAGCATCTGACTCTTGATTTTGACTCAGGTTATCTCATCAGCTGTGGGTGTCTGACTCTGTGCTGGCAGTGTGGAGCTCTCCCTCTCCATCTCCTCCACTTGCTCTCTCTCTCAAAATTAATAAATAAAAACTTCAAAATAATAAAAATAAAAATAAAACATCTTGACTTCTTTTCCTGGAAATATGTATTGTGAAATATTCCCTCTGGATCTTCATAGATAACCTGATGTGCTTTTCTGTCCCAGGGAATCACTATATCAATGCCAAGTTTTGTGTGTTCATCTGATGGACACTGCAGATTATGGCTCAAGATACTTGAGGTTTGAGCTTTGGGTCTCTCCCTTGGTTACTGGCGCTATATGTAATTCTATCATTACTGGTGCATGTGTTTCATCGTGGCTTAATATCATCAAAATAACTTGTATGTTCTCAAAGCTCACTTTGAAATCTAGTTTTTAGGCTTCTGTTATGTTATTTAATTAATTTTAAAAAGCTGTGTAAACACTGAAGGTTTTTATAATTTAATGGGCAAACTGCTTTACCATTTAATCCTTAATTAAATATTGAACCACTTTAATAAAGTAGCCACCACACAAAGAATACTGAATAAGAAATTTGAGGCATAAAAGGGAATAAAACCCCCCAAATTTCTTATTAAAATGACCAGCTTGGGGTGTCTGGATGGCTCATTTGGTTAAGCATCCAGCTCTTGATTTTGGCTCAGGTCATGATCCTAGGGCTGGTGAATTTGAGCCCTGTATCTGACTCTGTGATGACAACACAGAACCTGCTTGGGATTCTGTCTCCCTCTCTGTCCCTCCCCACCTTGTGCTCTCTCTCTCTCTCTCAAAATAAATAAAAATAAACTTAAAAAGTTATTTAAAAAATGATCAGCTTGTCTGTTGTAGTAAATGGTAGGAACTATGTATAAATATCTGATCTTATTCCCAGTTATTGGAGCCTGAGTATATTAAGGGTAAGTCATAGCACAAGAAATCAAAGTTCTTTAGTAGTTCAACATGAGGTGTAAATGGTAGCTTGGAGTAGGTCACAGATAACTCTTAGTTGACTAAAGGCTATGAAGATACATTGTAGCTGTTTAAGGGGACCTAATTGAAAGAGACAAATATAATGATCTATCCTCCTGTACTAAAGTGACACAAAAATATAGTGACCCAGTTTGAATTGGCATTTGGGTCATGTGAGATGAGGGGTTCTTACTACTGGAATTGAGCCCCTGAGAGCTCATGCTCAAAAGGCTGGATGAGAGAATAAGTATTACATTTGTAGTTGTTGTTGAAAAAATCTAAGAATCTAATTGAGTTCATAATAAATGTTTAGGGAACTTAATCTATCATATTTAAAAACTAATTTTAAATTATAAGAGAATACATTTAAAAATAAAATTATAAAATTTAAAGTTACACTAAAGGTCTAAGAAAAACTAAATTTTAAAACTGGTTACCGTTGATGAAAACTATAGAAAACTTATGAAAGAGATGGAAGAAGACACCAAGAAATGGAAAAACATTCCATGCTCATGGATCGGAAGAATAAACATTGTGAGAATGTCATTATTACCGTAAGCAATCTATACATTCCATGCAATCCCCATCAAAATTGCACCAACATTCTTCTCAAAGCTAGAACAAACTATTCTCAAATTTGTATGGAACCACAAAAGACCCCGAATAGCCAAAGTAATACTGAAGAAGAAAACCAAAATGGGAGGCATCACAATCCCAGACTTTAGCCTCTACTACAAAGCTGTCATCATCAAAACAGTATGGTATTGGCACAAAAACAGACACATAGACCAATAGAATAGAATAGAGAACCCAGAACTGGGCCCACAAATGTACAGCCAATTAATTTTTGACAAAGCAGGAAAGAATATCCGATGGAAAAAAGACTGCCTCTTTAGCAGGTGGTGCTGAGAGAACTGGACGGCAACATGCAGAAGAATGAAACTAGACCACTTTCTTACACCATACACGAAAATAAACTCAAAATGGCTGAAGGACCTGAATATGAGACAGGAAACCATCAAAACCCTCGAGGAGAAAGTAGGAAACAACCTCCTTGACCTCCACCGCAGCAATTTCCTACTCAACACATCCCCAAAGGCAAGGGAAATGAAAGCAAAACTGAACTCTTGGGACTT
>NC_043705.1:58118236-58130769 GCF_006229205.1 Suricata suricatta | reverse complement strand
AAAGAGCCTAAATGTCCATCACCTGATGAATGGATCAAGAAGATGTGGTGTATATGTATACAATGGAGTATTACATGGCAATGAGAAAGAATGAAATCTGGCCATTTGTAGGAAAGTGGATGGACCTCGAGGGTGTCATGCTAAGTGAAATAAGTCAGGCAGAGAAGGACAGATACCATATGTTTGCACTCATAGGTCTAACAGGAAAACAGGAGAAACCTAATGGAGGACTAGGGGGAGGGGAAGAGGGAAAGAGAGTAGCAGAGAGAGAGAGATGCAAAACTTGAGAGACTATTGAATACTGAAAACGAACTGAGAGTTGAAGGGGGAGGGAGGAAAAGAGGTGGTGGTGATGGAGGAGGGCACTTGTGGGGAAGAGCACTGGGTGTTATATGGAAACCAGTTTGACAATAAACCATTAAAAAAATAAAACTGGTTACCTTTGATAAATCTGACATTTATTTTTATAATTTTTTAATGTTTATTTTTGAGAGAGAGAGAGAGACAGAGAGAGAGAGAGAGAGACAGAGTGCAAGCAGGAGAGAGGCAGAAAGAAATGGAGACAGAATCCAAAGCAGGCCTCAGGCTCTGAGCTGTCAGCACAGACCCTGACATGGGACTTGAATCCACCACCTGCGAGATCATGATCTGAGCTGAAGTCAGATGCTTAACCGTCCCAGTCACACAGGTGCCCCTAAATTTGACATTTATTAAACAAAAGTAGCTTTACATGTTTTCAGGTTTTTTCCTTTCTGTATACAATAGCTTGCCTTGTACATTGAAAAACTCAAATGATGAAATAAAAAATCAAGTTTTCCTACACACAAAAAAATAGAATTTCTGCATTTGTTCAGAACTTATTGGCCTTGTGTTCCATATACTTTGTATTTTCAGATTCATATTTAGGAACTTTTATTGCTTTGCTTCTATTGCTTGCACGAAAGCCCTGTATATTGAGTAGCAGGAAAAATCTACCTATAGTGTTTTTCCTCTTCTAAATATAAAGTCTTTTATTAATAAAAAATTATATTGATTGCCTTCAACTTATGCCTTATTAGTCTTATATGTATTTATATCTAATCATTCCTCTTAATGATACAATTAAGTTTTAGTCCTCTGTGAAGACAGTAATTACTATGTATGTTGGTGTTCTAGGTGAAAAGAATTCAGAGGTCAGATGGGTTTATGAAATGGTACATACTACATCTCTTTTTAGAGATTTATAATGCACATCATAATGTCAAGGACTCTGAGAGTTGCTGCAGTAGATAATGTTGAGTCCAGAGTTTCTTTTGAGGCCACTGATAGAATAAAGTAACAAAGATGTCTAATGCTTTAGTATTAGTATTTAGTATTTAGTATTTTGCAGGGCTTGTTTTGATATGACTAAAATAACACACATCTCTAGTGAAATCATTTAGCACAATGCTTGGCACATAGTAGATGCTTAATAAAGAAAAGAATTTTTGTTAAGACTGATCTGGGATAGACAGTGAAATACAAGGACTTTAGACTTAGATTGGGCTCTTGTAGTGTTCCATTTGGTTTTGCTTTGTTTGTTTTGAGAGAGAGAGAGAGAAAGAGAGAGAGAGAGAGAGAGAGAGAGAGAATGAGTGAGGGAGAGGGACAGAGGAAGAGAGAATCTTAAGCAGGCTCCTTGCCTAGTTCAGAGCCTGATATGAGGCTTGCTCCCATGACCTTGGGATCATGACCTGAACCATAAACAAGAGTTGGATGCTTAACACACTGAGCTACCCGGGTGCTCTGTGTTCAGTATTTCTGTACAACACCTCCTTTCTTGATTGCTCCAGGAAATATATTTTTCTAAACTATCCCTCTGGCTTTGTCTGGTTTTATATATAAGGTTTTGAGGTTGAGGGTGGGAGGCAGGAGCAGGGAGACCCAAGAGTCTACGAATTCTGAAATCCTGAACCCAGCTTCTCCAGGGACTATAGTAGAGCTTCATCTATGGCAGATTTTTCCTTTCTCGTCATGCATGAGGTATTTTGTTTGTCCACTTACAGTACCACAGCTGAAGGTGCTGCTGGATTGGAAGTAATCAGGCTGATTGAATTTACCACCATATTATTATTCTGTTTTTCTTTTGAAATCTTGAAGGCTTTTTACATGTTGGTGGGTTATATTTCTGCCTCCTTAAGTCTTGCTTGAAGGGAAGTGAACTGTGTTTTCATAATGTGGTCAAGTTCTATTTATCAGTATATCCAAAGGACTTACCCACAATAGTAATCATTACTATTTTAACCATAGTGTGCCAGGCACTGTGCTAGGCACTTTATGTTGATGATCTGCAATTGTCACAGCAACCCCAAGTAAGAGTTACTAGATAGTTCAGTTTTGTAGGCAATATATGATCTCTGAGAAATTTATATTGTTTTTGTTACAGTTCTTTCCATAAAATTATTTGTAATTCATTTTTCTAAACTTGTTTTTAAAAGTCTTTCGTGAGGATCCAATGGATTGCAAAGTAACAGTAGAGAATAAAACCCACTTATTACTCTTCTTTTTAAGCTCACTCTTATTTTTACTCACCTATATACTCATTTTTTACTGACCCATTGGATTAATTAGTTTTTGGCTTCCTGTTCTGCATGTATTTTGCACAGAAGTAACCCAGGGGAACAGAAAGATGGTTGCCAAGGCATGTTTTTCCCGCCACTCTTCATTGAGAGTGAGTTAGGCATCATAGGGCTGTGGTGGTTGTTGCAAAGACCAAGATTATTGAGGGAGTGTAAACCTGTGATGATAGGCTAATCATTTTAGGCAAAACTAGTGGCACCAGAGAGCTTCCTGGGAGTTCTTAGTGATTTTTTTCAGTGGATTTTAATTTTTTTAACATGATGTGGGAGTTGAAGAATGACTATCCAGAGTAGTTTCATTGAACATGCAGTGAGAAAGACCAACACTACATCTTACATCATTATACTAACAATTATTTATTTGGACTGTTGTGGTATTATTCCTGTTTTGATCTTGAATCAGTCTCATTTTAATAATGTGTCATGAATAAGGACTTTGTAACAAAGTGTTATGTTAGTTTAGTTAGTTAAACTAAGGCATGCCAATGTCAAAGTACCTAAACCAATTAAAGCAGAATTCTTTTGCCAAATCCTAGTAGCTTAAATTATGTGCTGATGCTCCTTTTGCTTTATTATTCCTTGAACTTATTCCTGGCAGACTGGGTTGTAGAGGTTTGTTAGATCCTAACTCTCAACCATTGGCTATTTAATTTTTTTTTTTTTTTTTTTTTTACACAATGGAGTTTGGTACTTATTAATTTATTGGAACTGGGCAAAAACCTGCACAGTTTAAATTTTTTTAATGTTTATTTTTGAGAGAGAGAGAGAGAGAGTGAGCGAGCAAGGGAGGGATGGAGAGAGAGGAAGACACAGAATCCGAAGCAGGCTCCAAGAAGGGCTGGAGCTCAGGAACTGTGGAGCTCATGACCTGAGCTGAAGTTGGAGGCTTCACTGACTGAGCCTCCCAGACTCCCCAAAACCTGCACAGTTGAAATGAATGTCTTTTGTCCTCATATTCCCTGTGCTATGCATCAACTCTTCATTATTGCCGAATATGAGTTATGTTTAAAAAGTATAACTTTTGTTGACTTACCTTTGTATTTTGAGCTAATTTGTGCTATTAAAAATGGCATAAATTAAGAAATGTGTAAATAGGTGGAACATCCAGATAGATAATATTTATTAAACCCCTGTAGTGTACATAGCACTACATACTATATAGGCTGCCTATTTTATTGTACCTAGAAAGTGGAAGAATTAAGGTTAATATATTGCTAAAAAATCTTAAAATTTATTTTGACTATAATTTGAATTTTATGGTTCACATTTATTTTATTTTTTAAATGTTTATTTTGAGAGTAGGGGACAGGCAGAGAGAGAGGGAGAGAGAGACTCTCAGCAGGCTCCACACAGTAGAGCCCCACAGGGGTAGCTTGATCCCACAAGAGATCATGACCTGAGCTGAAATCAAGAGTCAGACACTTACCTGACTGAACTACCTAGGCATCCCATGTTTGGTATTTTATATTTAAAATCTTTTACTTCATGTGTATTTATCTTTGTAGTTCATTCATAATACTATGCTAGTCATAATCTGATTATTTTAGACACATCAATTTCCTGGTATCATCTTACTTGAGATAATAGAAAAAGAAAAAAACACAGTGTGAAGAATTTATTTTTTAGAAGAATACATAGATAATATTTTTAGATAGATAATTTTACTTGTGGGGAAAATAATTATGGTTATATTTTTATAATGTTAATATTTGTTCATTTGATAAATTTCTTCTGTCATCTTAATGCATCATTTGGATTTGTGAGTAATTATTACTGAATGTAAGGGATTTATACTTATAACAATATAATATTATAACTCAGTTTTTATCTTGCCTATTTGAGAACTTTATTTCTTCTTAAAAAGTTTTTACTGGTCAGGAACCTAGGTGGCTCAGTCAGTTAAGTATCCGATTCTTGATTTTGCCTCAGGTAATGATCTCCCAGTTTGTGGATTCAAGCCTTGTGTTGGACTTTGCACTGTCAGTGGGAGCCTGCTTGGGATTCTCTCTACCTCTCTCTCTGTCCCTCCCCTGTTCACATGTGCTCTCACTCTCTCTCAAAATAAATTTAAAAAATAAATTAAAAAGTTTTTAGTGGTCTCCAGAAAAAAGTAGACAACAGCTCTGGGACGTTAGGTCTTGCTTCATTTTCTTCTTCAAAATCTTTGCCTAAGTACTTCGAGAGACAATAGGATTAAAACTATTTCGGCTAGTAATCATGATTATTAACTATCATATTTACCTTCTTTAATTTATTTCTTGAAACTGGTTTTATTTCAAATGATGTTAATCTAATTAAAATAAAAGATCAGGCACGTGATGTCAATGAAACATTCTGTGTAAATAAACCCTAGATTGTAAATTTTAGTGAAGCTACCATACTCTGTTGTAATAAAAACATACCTAAGAATATAACTACTTAAGTGAATGAAGAAGTGGAACCACAAACCAATCAATCTGAATAATTTAATCTGAAAAAGTTTTCTACTGTAGCTAGAGTTCTTTCTCCCCTGCTCCTAAATTTTATATAGAAAAATGTCATCAGCCCTCCACTTTATTTTTCTGACTGGTGAAAATTAAAAGCATTTATTACATTATCTTGTAGTTTTACTAATGAAAGATGACTTAACATCTCAAGTTTCAACTGGACAGATGTAATTTTTGATAGCTTATCCTGGGTAGATAGGATTTTAGCCCATGGATAAGTTAGGATTATTCAGAAAGGAGTCCTTACTTATGTAATGTAACCTGAAGGATGAAGAAGGTTCCTTTCTTCTAGATCTCTGAAATGCCCTGCATTCTCCCTTAACTAATTACAGGCACAAGTTCATCATGGATGGGTTCTCTTGGGGATGTTGGCTTTTCTTCATCCCCAACCTTCCCCCACCTTTTTTTCTCCAGATGTTTGTTGAGTGCTTGAAGTGTGTCCAATGCTGGGTGCAGGATAAAATCCTGAATAAGGTATGCAAGGCTCCTGCCCTTCCCCAGCTTATAGTTTTATCTCTCCATAGTTTTTATTTGGTAGTATAGGAAAATATGAATAAATAGCTCATCCTGCCCCCAGTGTTTTGAGTAGGTTGTCTTTTAAAAGGTGGTTTGTAAATTGTCTTGTTTGGTACAGAGAAATATCCCTAAAGAGAAAATATAAATTTTAATTACACTCCCAGATGGTACCCATAATATAGCTGAATTATAGAACTAACAATATTATAGTTTCCCACTGTCTTGGGGATATGAGTTCCAACTGTAAATATAGAATTTAGAGAATCTATTTAGGTATGCAAGCAATTATAATAACCAGAAGAATGCCCCCCTCTTTTTCCCTGACTTCCTCACCCCTAAGTACAACAGGGAATGTTTCCATTTCTTCTCTCAGCCCATTGGCAGTGAGAGGTTATTTCTTTACATTCCGTGGTAGTAGCAATGTCAGTAAGAGAATAAGTGACCTCTGCAGCTATGACAGGAAGGAGATAGGGACTCTTGCAAGTTAGGGAAATGGGTGAAGTAATTGTACTTAGAGACAGATATAGGAAAGATCATTCTAGAGGTGGAAAGTCTTGGCACCTAGAAAAGGAAGGATGGGAGTTCAAGAAGGGGGTCGAATGTTATTTGCATGGGGTTGAATTGGCCTTAAAAGGGCGAGGTAGAGTAAGCTGGAGAGTAGATGGTTGAACAGGGAACTGCAGGGGAATGTTTAACAATAGCTGCACAAAAGGGACCTGGAATCTTGGCAGTTAGCCTAGTTGGCTTGCATTTCTCAGATGTGGTAGATGTGGCACAAGGATCCTTTGCAAGTCAGGTTCTGTCTATAAACTGTTTCCTATGTTTGTTTGTTTTTAGTTTATTTATTTAATTTGTGAGAGGCAGAGACAGCAGGAGTTGGGGAAGGGCAGAGGGAGAGGGTGACAGAACCTCCAGCAGGCACTCTCAGGGCAGAGCCAGATGAGGGGCTCAAACTCAGGAACAGTGAAATCATGACCTGAGCTGAAACGAAGAGTCAGATGCTTAACCGGTTGAACCATCTAGGTTCCCCTACACGTTTCCTTTTATTGACACTTATTTTTTTCTATAATATCACTAGGAAATATTTAAATATCCATAGAACACATGGGTTTGTTTTTAAAATGTTACTTTTACACACTTGAAATTCTTTATTAAATTTTCCTTTAAATTGTATAGTCCTTGGGATCTTTTCAAAGATAAATATTATATTGTATAGCATAAACTTAAAACGGTATAAAATAAATTCCATTAAAAGAAGAAAACACTGTTAAATAAGAAAATACATCAAATAAGCCTCTTTTAATCAAAGTAATGAGAGAAGTTCCTAGCAATAATGATCTGGTTAATTTACATTAATTATTCATTTCTACATGTTGTCAACCATTTCCATTAAAGCCCTCAGCATAGTAACCATATTTAAAAAATAAATCTAGCCTGAGAATTCCAACATTCTTGCCATATCAGACTGGTTCTGATGCTTGTTCACTTTCTTCAAATTGTGTTTTTTTTTTTTTTTTTGTCTTTGGTATACCTTATAACTTTCTGTTGAAAGGTGAACATGATGTGATGGGTATAAGGAACTATAGTAAATAGGTGTTCAGTAATACAGTGGAAAGATGTGTGAAGCAGGCAGGTGAAGACATTCTGTAGTCCCAGGATTAGGTCTTGGTTTTTTTGGTGAGCCTGTACCTCGGGACTGTGAATGTCCTCAGTGTTTCTCAGGACTATCCCCTCTTAGGTGGTGCAGGATGCCTAGAGGAGGATGGAGTTCTATATTTCCCTTCCCCCACATGGAAGGCTAGAGATGGTTGCTGGACATGTCACTTCAAGTAGGTTATGTTCTGATGAAACTCCAGAAGTTTAGGTCCTAGCAAAATAGTTTCTCCTGAGAAAAGGCCTTTTAAAGAAAAATAGGGGCACCTGACTGGCTGAGTCAGCAAAGCATATGACTCTTGATTTTGGGGTTGTGAGTTCAAGCCCTATGTTGAGTAGTGAAGAGATTACTTAAAAATAAAATCCTTAAAAGAAAAAGAAAAGAAAGAAAAGGAAAAGATAGAATGTTCTAGAGTGTTTCAAAATGATTGCTTTTCCTCTTCTCATGCTAAAAGCATGAGGGGATTTTTGTCTGATACTTGCTGTGAGAACCAGGTTGGGTGGACTCATGGAAATAAAACTCACCAGAGTATGGGTGCCCCTTATCACTGGGTTTTCTGGAGTTTTTGTCTCTCAGACTTGTCCATACTGAGCCTCTAGCAATTTGTCAGTTACAGTTCATGTTTCCTACTCATACATTGGTTCCTGAGTAGATTCCTACTCAGGAGTTTCTACTCCGATTAGTTGTATTTTTTAGTATCTGCCTATCTCTCTCTACAGTTTGGAGGCAATAGTTTGCTTGTGATCTCTCCTCTCTTACAAATTTAAGCAGACTTGTTGATTTTTCTGTTTGTTCAACTTGTTGTTAAGATGGAGTGAAGACTCCTAAGTTTCTTACTTGCCAGACAGAAGCCAAAGGTTTGATAGGCAGCTTTTTATGCTTTGAGAGCACATAAATTTTATGAACAAATTCCCTTCCACTGTTACAGAAAGTGGAAACTATTGGAATATTGGGGAAAAAGACTAAACTTGAAAAGAAGAGTATTGTACTGAGACTGAATTAAACCTGAGAGACAGATGGAAGGTCATACTTTTTTTTTTACATTTTATTTTTAAACTTTTATTATTATTTTAAAGTTTATTTATTTATACTGAGACAGAGACAGTGCAAGTGGGGGAATGGCAAAGAGAGAGGGAGACAGAGCATCCCAAGCAGGCTCTGCACTGTCGGCACAGAGCCCAAAGGGTGGCTCAAACTCATGAAACTGTGAGATCTCATGACCTGAGCTGAAACCAAGAGTCAACGCTCAACTGACTGAGCCACTCAGGCTATCTTACATTTTAATTATTGGGTGACCATGAATAAATTCTGAAATCTTCCTGGGCCTTCATTTTCATCTTTTGGGTTGTTAGGAGAATTAATCAGATGAATTTTTCTTCTTTTTCTTTCTTTCCCTTCTCTTTTTTTTCTCTTCCTTTCATATCCTTCCCTCTCTGCTTTCTTTCTTTCCTTTCTTCCTTCTACTAATATTTACCAGGTGTCAGAGACATAGTAGGGATGCAAAGGTGATCAATATTTTTTCCAATCTCAAATTCTAAAAAAAAAACCTAGATTCAGTATTCTGTGCTAATTTATTTGCATAATTTCTATAATAAAGGTACAGTGGTGTCACAAAGAGAGGGAAGGAAAACTAAGAGAGAAGGTAGTGGTCAGGAAAGGTTTCACAGTTAGGAAACATTGAATTAAACTTTTCAAGGAAGAGGAGCCATCTTCTTGGTTTAAAAGGAGGGGAAAATTCCATGCAATAGAATTGTGTAAAGACAAGTAGGTGTGAAGCAATACTACCAGTTTGGGAAGTCTTCCATTTGGTTTCTGCATAGGCGTGCTAGGTGGGTTGACATAGATGAGATTGTAGAAGAGGCCATTAACAAATTTGGGCAGACCATGTTTGCCATATTTAGGTATCTGGTTGGCCCTTATCCTATAGGTATGAGAATCCACTGATGACCAGGAAAGCAACTTTAAGAGTTTAAAGTGTTGTAATTATCTTTTGACTTCACTATGAAGAGGAGTGAGGATGAGGGGAGTGGGGGAAAGACCAGTTCAAATACTATTACAGTCACGTGGGAAAGTGGCTGTGAGGGCTTTGCCAAAGGAGATAGATATGAATCACAGCTTATAAGATCTAGAATATTTAGTGGCTGCATATCAGGCAAGAGTAGGAACTGGAGAATGCCCATCATGTTTTTGGTTTGGACACAATGGATATGTGTCATTGAAGAGGTGGAAGAAAAAGAAATATGGCATTTAAATTGCTAGGGGGGAAAGCAGGTGGATTTTTCCAGGAAACAGTTGAATAAATCCATCTGGAGCCTTTACCAAATTCTGAATTGGAGATAGAAGTTTGGTAGTGTAAAGCATTGACTCTTTTCTATTGACTGGCCTAGTCAGTGTAAGGAAAACATGTGGAATGAGAAGAGAACTATGAAGTAAACTTAGGGAATGCCAACAGTTTAAGGGTAAGTGGAAGAAGAAAAGCTTGTAGGAATAAAATCAAGGATTTAAGATATGGAGGAGAATGAGTAGAAAACGCTTTGATGGTTTAGGTCCAAAAGAAGAGTTACCGCCAGAATCACATACATTAAAGAAGTATACCAAGACAGGGATTGTTCAGTGACCACTTCTGACCCTGTGGTTTGGGTTGAGTTGTGAGGAAGTCAGTATGGTGGCAAGGCTGGACAGGAGGCCTGACTTGTAAGCACATGTGCTCTTTAGGAATTGATTAGGTTGTACATGACTGAACACTCTAAATAATAAATAAATAATAAGATAAAATTTATTTTTTCTCAAAGAAAAGAAATCTGAACATTAAGAATTGAGGGCTGCAATGGCAGTTCCATGAAGTTGTCAGGGATCTTTGCCCCTTCTACCTCTTGACTCTGGCGTTTTAATCATCTTGGGCTGCTGTAACAAAGTACCATAAACTGAGTAGCTTATGAAGAACAGCAGTTTATTTCATACAGTTTTGGAGGTTGGAAATCCAAGAGTGCCAGCACGGTCTTGTTCTGATGAGCACCCTCTTTCTGCCTGTAAACTGCCAACTTCTCTTTGTGTCCTCACACAATGGAAAGAAAGCTAGCTACCTCTGTGGCCTCTTCTCTCAGGGCACTAATGCCTTTTATGAAGACTCCACCGTCCTGCACTCACAAAGGCCCTACCTCCAGTTACTATCACATTTGAATTAGAGTCTCAACATATGATTTTTTGGGGGGAGAGGGAGGACACAAACATTTAATGCATTGCATCTGACATTCCTAAAGTAGTCTCCTTTTCATGATCCAAGATGGAGGCTGAGAGCCCTTGTATCCTCCTTACAGGTGCGAGCAGGATAAGGGAATGTAGAAGAATGTACCCCCTTGTATAAGTCTTCATCCTTCAGTCTATATTTTTGTGGCCAATCTTCAGGCAAGTGAACATATCCAGCTTCAAGGGAAATAGGGGAACATTATCTTTTAGCTGGGGAACAAAGATGTCTAACTAAGAATGCGGTTTCTTACTACTCTTAGGAGCTTGGAGGCAACTAATCTCTGCTATAGAAGACGTTAAAATTATTTCTGTGTATGTGTTTGGGGAAGGAGAATAGAAACTTCTGAAAGCTTTGTAAATATGGTTAATCCTCTGTTTTGTCACTTTCATGTTATTTCTCTTGTACATTCTGATAATCAGAAGGGAACTGTTTAAAGAGAAGGGGCGATTATACATTTGACAGTGAGTGCAGACCATTCTGTTCTCAAACGCATTTAGTTTTGCAGATATTTAGGGAAGCCAATTAGGGAAGGCAGGCCTTTGCTAAAATATTTTACTTATGTTTTATAAATTATATATATATTTTTTATGTTTTTTAAAATTTGTTTTTGAGACAGAGGGAGATACAGCGTGAGCAGGGGAGGGTCAGCGAGGGAGGGAGACACAGAATCTGAAGACAGACTCCAGGCTCTGAGTTAGCTGTCAGCACAGAGCCCGATGTGGGGCTCGGACCCACAAACTGCAAGATCATGACCTTAGCTGAAGTCGGACCTTTAACCAACGGAGCCACCCAGGTGCCCCTATAAATTATATTTTGATATGCCAAGAAAACCTTGAAGTGTCATAGTAATCTGATTTATCACCATGAACCTATTATAACACATTTTTTATTTAGCTGGCTTTGCAATTGTCAATATTAGTGTAATTTATCCCCTTCAACTGTTTTGGAATAAAAAGTGTGGTTTCTAATTGTAGGGTGGATTAGGCAAAAAGGATTAAACTATTATAGGATGAAACAATTCTTTCCTCTTTGGAAAGCTAACATCAGGGGGAATTTGGAAAGGTAAATGTGTTTAAAAATTGCATATTCTCTTAGAGTCTTCTGGTGATATATGTCTATTTATTGATTGGAATTCTCCTTTCTCTAATTTTATCCATTGAACCAATACATGGAGTCAGGTGAGTAATTTTTAAGGGCAAGATTTTTTCCCATAGGCATACTTTTTATTTTACATTTTTGTTTTGGAAACAGGAGTATTGGTCCACGCTGATCTGTAGGAACCACATAGAGTTATAATATGGAAAAACAGAGTTCATCTTCTTAATGTTTGCACGTAGGAGCAGGGTGGTGGGAGTGGTGGTTGTGCTAGCAGCCGAAGCTGGAGGCTTAGCCAACTGAGCCACCCATGCACCCCAATAAGGCTCATTTTAATATAAGCTGAAAAAATAATTAAAAGAGAATTATGTAAAAAAATTTTTAATAAAATTACTGTAAATGGCTACTTAATAATAAACGACTTCCATATGTGAAAGCATTTTATAAACTATAAAACACCATAAATATAAGTTGCTATTGTTATTATATTATATTCCATAATACTAGAGTAAAATCTCTCTATTGTATATTGAAATGTAGAAATCTGTCTCAATAATAGAATATCTTATGAAACCATTTTTTACTTTCAGGTACATAGAGAATTTTATTTTGACTACCAGTGTTGAATGTAATATAGATAATTCTTTCATACTATTACCCTTTAATTTAAAATCCCCTTTTCTTCCTGCTTATCCCATTTTTCTTAATACCTAGATTAAGTGCCATTTCCTCTGTCAGTTGAATCCCTTTTGTCAAGAGTCTCTTATACTGAACGGTCTCTTCCTGTTCTGGTTTCTTTTTGTTTTGTTGCCTGCATACCCATCATATGCTACTTTATATTACCAATCTTATTTTTAATTATATGTTTCATCCCATTACAAGTCTGAAAATGACCTGAGAGCACAATTTGTATCTCTCTCTCTCTCTGTCTTCCCCCC
>NC_043705.1:58097576-58118136 GCF_006229205.1 Suricata suricatta | reverse complement strand
GAGTGTAATGCTACAGATTCTACATTAATAGGTCTTAAATTAATGATATTTCATTGTTTCTCAGTACTTTACAAAAAATAGATGCTCTAGAGTTGTCTAAGAAAGAGGTTAATAAATGATCTAAAAGACCAAATGCTGTTAAGTGTCTAAATATTTCAAACTAATGCTAGGAAATAGATTAAGACCTGGGGGAAAAGACCCCAGAAAGTTCTGATTATTTTGTATGGATCTTTAAAAAACATTAACTCACAAAAATTAAAATTAAATAATTACCATGCATTTATATTCACTGAAAATCATAGGGAAAGAATTACCCTGTATCTTTCCCAAGTTGGCAAGGTTTTCCTTTGAACTCCTTCTTACTTCTTTCTGTAATATTAAGAGTTCTGGGTCCTTATATCTGTGGCTCTATTCTTCTTCAGCCTTTCTTTCCTCTTCTGCCTATACCTTAAGGAGTACAGATCAGAGACATTGCTGGAATTTGTTATGAGAAAAGCTCTTCTAGAATTCCTCTAGAGAGAGTGGGAAATGGATCATAAGCACTAGCCTCAATGGTGCATATTAATGTGGGTGCTTTAAGTATGTCAGTAATGTGTAGGTCCAAGTAAGGACATTATCAGATGTATTACAGCTAGATGATCATAAGGGTTTGGCTGAGGATAAGGAAGTTGGAATATGGGGAAGCATTAAAAAAGAAGGTGTAAAAAGTAGTGGGGAATATAAAGTGAATAGGAAAAGAAAACAGATATAAAGCAGAATAGGTATCAATGCCAAAATGGCATGTGCAAATATAACAAAAGAGAATTAATAGGAAGAATTAAAAAAAAATAGTGGTAGAGCCAGAAAGAAATTTTGAATAAGTTATTTTGGGTGCTTAATCCCCAGCAGGAAAGCATTAGAGATCTTTTAAATATTTTCTAGACATCTTAATTTCCTGGGATATATAATTTACATTATTTGGAAGGAAGATTTTCTTTGTTATAATATATTGAAATAACATTATTAAACAATTACTATTCATCTTGAGGAAATGTTACTTGTAGATAATAAGCTTGAAGAAGAAGCTATGAGCTCATGACTAAGTTTTAAAATAATTTTTTCTTGATTATAGAAAATTTGCAAAATATAGAACAGTACAGAGAAAGAAGAGACGTTCCGTTACCTATTGCATTCACCTTTAAGAAAATAATTGTTTTAGAAGAGCAATATTAAGTTCACAGCAAAATTGAGTAAAGTACAAAGATTTCCTATATACTCCTGTACCCACTGGCCAAGTCATTTACCAACTTTCTTTCTAGCCATATCAATCTGGCTAGACTTGTATACTGTTAAAAGTTTGGTTTAGGTTGTTAAAATTACCCACCTTTATTGGCTTAAGTCTCCTTTTACTCTAAGACTAGTTTAGTCCTACCACTGATGTGTGACCCATGGTGGGACCCGTGGTTCTCTAATGAATGCTCTTAGTGTTCATTGAGGGCTTTCTACTGTGAGTAGTTCGTGGTTTCCCAGCCCTGTGTGAGCAGTGTTTTTTCCTGGGCCTGGAGGAGTTTGACCTCACACATAGGCAAAAAGACCCCTATGCAGATGGTTGGAACTTTTTCCTGTGTAGTTCTGTCCTGTCTAACACTCTGCCCACCTGCCTAAAACCCAGTCAGATTTGATCAGATATTATATCCAGTTTTCTCGTTGTCTAAAGAAAGAGAGCAAGTTCAGTTTTGCTTAATCCTCCATGGCAGAAGTAGAGGTCTGGTGTCTGGTGTTAATTTTGATGTTAAAACATTGAAATCGAGTATAAGAAGACATTTTGGGTGAATGTAAAGGAGTATCTGCTCTGTAAGGATAATACCGACAGATAGTAAAGACTTAAATTATACATATATAAGCAAGCGGGAACCTGGGTATAAATATAAAATTTTCCAGCTGGATTGCAGTGGAGTAAGTACTGTTATCAAGGATAGTCAGTATTGTATTTCCAGTGTTTATAGCTTAGATAGAAGATTGGATGGAAAATTTTACTGTAACTTTAACTCTGAATAATTGTATTTCTACAGACTGTTGATTAATTACTTTTTTAATTGATTCTCATTTTATAGCTTATCCTTTTTAGTTCCCTCAAATTGATAGTTGTCATTTTAATCTTGAACTTGCCTATCTATATAAGGCAAATGTGTTTTTTTCTTAAGTACACCAAATCATATAATTTCAAATCATGTTCCCAATTATTACTTGTCTCATCAATGAGACATCAGCAGTTACATATTTTTGTGCCCAGCTATTCTTGTAATTGTTTAATCTTTTATTCCTGTCCCTCTCTTAACTGATTCATTTATCCCTGCCCTAGAACATATAGTATTTTCAATATCTGTATATATATCAGGTATCTATTTCTTTACAACTGATATTGAGAATACAAAAAAAAAAAAAAGACATTGTAGTGTGTGAAAACAAAGACTGGGTTTTAGTCAAAACAAAGGCTATTGCATAGACAGTTTTGACACTCTAAATAACTTTTTTAGCTTCACTGTTAATGATGAAGAACTTTTAAAGGACAATGTTAGAAACAGATTTCTAATTTTTCACACCTCCTTAGCACTAGGTTGTAAACTCCATTGAAAATTTGATCAGGCTGATCTAATGTCACTGCTAAACTACTTAAAGTCTCATGAGCAGCCTCTCAGTAGCTGTCAAATGCTCCTTGCTACTTGTTAGCTAGCTGTGATCTAGGGAACTACTGGCATTTTATCACCTAGGAGTCACATTTGGACACTGATACATATCATTGGTCAGCCCTGAAATTATATAGTGGCTCAGGACTAAGAAAGCTTTCTTTTCTGGATCCAACATGACCCGAAGAGACAGGAGAACTTATTTGCTTTCAATCTGCTTTCACTTCTCTATATCTAAGTCTTTTGCCTACTGACATTGGAATTTAAGGACAAAAGATGGGAACTAAATTTTGGATGCAGCATTTTGGATACCTGTAATTCACTGGTGCTAAATGGCCACAGCTAAACCATTCTTTACAAAATACCCGTCTTATAGCCATCTATCATTTTTTAATTTTTTATTTTCTAACCTTGACTTCTTTTCTTTTAAAAGGAAGTAAAGCAGAGAGAAGGAGGTTATTATCTTTGGGGATTAATTTTATTAAAAATAACAAATAAAACAAAAATTTTTTAATGATTTTTTTGCATATAGTGATTAAATCAGCGTGAAGGAATTATTTTGGCAATGGTCATGTTGTCAAAGTGTAATATTTTATTGAAAAGGTGAATCTTAAGGATACTAAGAGGATGCTAATGCCAAAATAGATACTAAGGTGAATATCTTAGACTTTTCTTTGAATGCCTTGAATGGAAGAAACTAAAGGATCGTATAAGGACCTTATGCCTGGTCTAAGAGAATCATTCATTCATTAAAAAATATGTATTGGATACTTAACATTTTAGATGCTAGAAATAGAGATAAAACAGATAAAGTACAGTATAGCAATTTAATTAGGAATAGCTGTTTTTTAATTTATTTTTTGAAGCTTAAAAATTTTTTTTTGACAGAGAAAGTGCATGAATGTGTATGGGAGGGGCTGGGCAGGAGGTAACAGAGGATCTGAAACAGTCTCTGTGCTGACAGCAGAGAGCCTGATGCAGGGCTCCAACTCCTAATCCCGGAGATCATGACCTGAGCCAAAATTGGATGCCTAACCAACGGAGCTACTCTGGTACCCTAATAGCTGTTTTTTTTTTTTTTTAAGTTGTTATCCAACCTTGTCATTCCTCCACCTTTGTACATATAGTGAATTAACCAAAAGGCTTTTTTTGGGGAAGGCGCCTAACTGCATGAATTTTAAATTTACAAATGGGAATCTATTAATTTGAAGACTTTGTTTATTTGAATCTTTTTTCCTTTCCCTTGCTAAATGTAATAAGATGGGAAATACAAAGTTTTCATCACTAAAGTTTGGGATGGATGGATGTTTTCTCACATTAAATGGCAATTTTCTCTTGCTTTTCAGTTTCAATGCTACATCTTTTTGGAATATTAAAAGGATAATGTGCAAAATCCTGGTTCTTTAATAGGTAATAGACCTAACTTTGAAAAGTAGATGTAGGATATTAGGGGCAGGCTGACAGACATGGTCATTTATTGGTAGTTGGACATTTCCTTGTGTAGACACTTACCTAATAATATTACTACATAGTTCATAACTCTGTCTCTCTCACAGGAATAATGTGAAGTGTAATAAAATGTTATCCGCACATTACAAATAAGTGGTGCATATTATAGTATTTAGCCCTGAAAACTTTTGTAAATATTAAATTATACATTGGAGCGCCTGGGTGGCTCAGTCAGTTAAGCGTCCAACTTCGGCTCAGGTCATGATCTCACAGTTTGTGAGTTTGGGCCCTGTGTTGGGTTCTGTGTTGATAGCTTGGAGCCTGGAACCTGCTTTAATTCTATGTCTTCCTCTCTCTGTCTTGCTTTCCGTGCTCATGTGCTGTCTCTCTCTCTCTCTCTCTCTCTCAAAAATAAATAAACATTAAAAAATTGTAAGAAAACAAGTGATATGTTGTTAGCACTAGCGTGTGTAATATAAAGGAAACTTGATGAGTCCTGTTCACCAGATAAAAACATCCTTTCTATAATATAAAGTCATATCCACTTTAACTGTTTCTAAATTCAAGATTAAAAAACAGTAGGCCTTTTTTATTAGCTGACTTTTGTGGAATAATGTTTTTTGTTTTTAATTTTTAAAGTTTATTTATTTTGAGAGACAGAGCAGGTGAGCACGGGAGGGGCAGAAAGAGGGAGACAGAGAATTCCAAGCAGGCTTCTCACCATCAGCACAGAGCCTGATGCAGGGCTTGAACTCATGAACTGTGTGATGATAACCTGCTGCAAACGAAGAGTCGGACGCTTAACCAACTGAGCCACCCAGGTGCTCCAAATAATGATTTTTAAAATAAAGATGTATTATACACATGTACATAGATAATTGACATATGTACATATACATGTATGTAGTAAAAGGAATTAGCTCTGAACTATAGAACACATTCACCTTTTATTTATGCGTTACTTGGAAAACTTGTTTGCAAATTATCAATCCTGTCATAGAAATATTTTTAATATCTTGCCCATAGTTCCTATAATCTTTCCTTGGAGGAAGATTTTTAACCTCAGATTATAGGAAGAATTGAGTGAGGTATGATTTTTACCCCTTTCTCAGACTGTACAGTGTAGTTGAGAATTTGCTATAATTAGACTCATGAGTCTAATTATAGACTCTTGTGTTTGCTTTATTAGTTATAAACTTAGTTGTTCTAGTACTGTTAAAGATAGGGATATAATAGATTTCATTGACATGAATGGTAAAAATTTGTTTCTTTGTTAGATTTTATAATTCTCGCAAGGCAAATTTGAGGTATTATTTGGTTGTGTGGTCATGACATTTTCTTAGATTTTTAAGTTCAGGAATGAAGCAGAAAGAAGTCACTTAAGTGCTTATTGAATAAATTTATAATTAAATTCTGAATTACATTTTAAAACATGAAATTAACTAATGTAAAATATTTTACTGTAACTTCAGCTAGTATTTATTTATTTATTCTCTGATTGTTCTACATAATCTTTGGCTAAAAATTATTGTGCATTAAGTTTTTCTAAATTTAGGATAATTTCTTTAGCTAGATTCCCAGTAATGGAATTACTGGGTCAAATGTATAAAATTTTTTCCAAATTCTTGATGTATATTTATTGCCAAATTGGGATTGAAAGTATACTACCAGTTTATTGTCCTCAGCAGTATTTGAGTATCTATTTCTTCACATATGTGTTTAAGTGAGAATCTAAATCCTATTATTTCTTTAATATATATTTCTTTGATTCACAGTGATGTTTAACATTCTCCATGTTTTATTTTATAATTTTTTTAATGTTTATTTTTGAGAGAGAGAGTGAGAGAGAGACAGAGACAGAGTGTGAGTAGGGGAGGGCATAGAGAAAGGCAGACAGAGAATCGGAAACAGGCCTCCAGGGTCTGAGCTGTCAGCACAGAGCCCAATGAGGGGTTTGAACTAATGAACTGTGAGATCATGACCTGAGTTGAAGTCTGATACTCAACCGACTAAGCCATCCAGGCACCCCAGTACTCTCCATGTTTTAAAATTAGTTGTGATGTTTGTTATTGTCCCTGCCCATTTATCTATAAGTGGTTAGCCTTTTTTTATATTAGTTATTTCTAATTTAAAATTTAATCAAAAGTATCTAATACCCCCGCCTCAACCAGGGATAAAAAAAAAAACCAACACTGACCAAAATTAAGTCAGACAACAAACTGGGAAAAAATGTTTGCAGAAAATATTATCAGAGGTTTAATATTTTTAGGTAGCCAAATATCTTAGATTTTTGTGTAGTGTGAGTGACATAGAGTTTAAACTCTTGCTGGAGACATAAAACTACCATTATGGTTTCTAATTGGAGGACCATGCTATAAGACAAGTTGCCCTCAGGCCCTCTGAAGGAGGTATGGGGGTGTTTGTTCCCACAGTAGGCCATAGGTCTTAATGCTTTATTTAGGTTTCCTTTCCCCATCTGTACTAATTAGACTTCATTTGGTTACTCCTTATTGTTATTAATGTTTCTATCAGCAGTTGTAACTCATAGTTCCTTCTCTTCTTTTTCTATGCACAGTATGGATACATATGTATATGTGTGTATAAACTATTACTGAATGATTCTTAATTTTTTCATGTATTTGGATCACATTATAATCCACTAGGTTAAATAGCAATCAAAACTAATTCCTCAAAAGTAGTACATTTTTCAAGGATTTTCAAAAAAGAAAATGAAGTTAATTTGAGAGTATGCATGATTTAAATATTTGTATACCCAGTATATATTTTTAAATTTTTACTGTTCAGTAGAAATTGAATCAAAATGTTGTCTTATGTTTGGTGATCTCATGCCACCAAGCAAGGGACCATGCCGTGATTTATGTGCATGGATGGATAAGTGTTACTCCTGACTCCTCTGGAATCATCTGTGTTCAAATGCTACTTTTTTTTTTTTTTTTACTGCAGGGCTTTTCCCTAGAACCTTCTAGAGATTCTAATTTCTGGTGGCCCTGATGCCTCTATTGTGGGAGCTAATGGGAAATACACAATACCTGTATCTGAAGCTAGAGCAAATGTTTCTGCTATTGCTGTGGCTCCTAGTGGTTCCTCAGGGACAGGAAGGGGGATAGAAAGGACTGGCAAATGTGGGAGAGATTGTGACATGAAGGTTCAGTACATGACTTGGTAATATATTACTGAATGTGAGCAAATTAGCTGAAATTTTAACAGTCATTGTTAGTATTTATGGTGTACTCTAATTCTCTTAACAATACCACAAGGAAAACATTCTTCCCATTTTACAAATGAGGAATTGAAGACTCATGTTCGGTTTCATTCAAGGTGAGCATGGGTACTATAAACAAATGGAGAAGATGAATTTAACTTTGCATGTGATCAACTAAAAAGAGAAGTATCTTGTTAGGAACTTCAAACAGTAATTGAGAGCAGCAGGTCTGGAGCATGGTAGAGAGGATAGGACTAACGAGATAGGTTTGGAAAGTCTTATGCCCTGAGGTGATAGTTAATAAAATACTGGAGATTTGCTGGTGATGTATTATGGAGTTGTCCTGGCAGCAGAGCCACTCTTTCTGGAACATAAATCTTGACTGCCTGGCAGCATTAATTTCGTTCAAGGGAGGTTGCAGAACTTGGACATATGAGGTGGCATTATGGATAATGATGTGTTTGTACTGCACGGATTCTAAGGGTAGGACAGGCATACCACTTAGAAGATGCTACGGAATTTTTAGTTTCCTAAAAATTCTCCTCCGTTTATTCTGTGACCCTTCCATACAGGTTTTTTTTTTTTTTTTGAGAGAGAGCAAGAGAGAGGGGAAGGGGTAGAGGGAGGGAGTGAGAATCCCAAGCAGGGTCCATGCTCTGCACAGAACTACACGAAGAGAGGCTTGATCTCAAGACCTCACGACCAATCATGAGATCATGACCTGAGCCAATATCAAGAGTCACACACTTAACCGACTGAGCTACCCAGGCTTTCCAGCCAATACATTTTTTTTTTTAAACAGAATAATGCTAACTGGTCTCACTTTTTTTAATTTTTAATTTTTGAGAGACAAAGCATGAGAGGGGGAGGGGCAGAGAGAGAGGGAGACACAGAATCTGAGCAGGCTCCACACTCTAAGCTGTTGGCACAGAGCCCGATGCAGGGCTTGAACCCACGAACCCTAGCTCATGAGCTGAGCTGAAGTCAGAAGCTTAACCGACTGAGCCACCCAGATGCCCCAGCCAATACATTTTTTTTATAATTATTGTCTTGGAGCCATAAAGAAAGAGTAGGGATTGTTGCATTTAATTCTACTTGTAAAGAGATATCCATTTTATTACATCATTAATTGGAAGGAAGCATCATAGAAATATATTAGCCCCTTTAATATTATAAAGAGGAGATTATGAGGAAGTGGTTTGCTTAACTTGGGATGGATGGTGTTCATTGCAAGGATACAGCAACACTTGTGCCGTGGCCTTAACTATTCTGGGATCCGTTCCCAAGGCCCACCATGGTGTCTCTGCTTCACAGTCTGCCTCTCGCTTCCTACTTTTTCCAAGTTGGTGGAACATCCTTGTTGTTCAGTTTTACGCCTAGGTTTCTTGTTTAGTCGGTAACACTGTTTTGGTGCCAGGCCCAAGATTTGACCATCTGTAAGAAATTGCTTTGGGGCGAAGTTTCTTCTCAGGTAGTAGGGTAACTCTGTCACTAGCAAGCAATTTTGAGGCTTAGAGTCTCTCCAGGAAAAAAATTCACAAATAATTTTTTTTTGAGGTGAGATTTGCCACTGTGGTCAGAGAATCATGTGACAGGTTTGGGAGCAGTTATTGGAAAGATTGTGTGGGATATGTGTATTTAAAGAACATGTAATAAGAATCACCAGTAGGGTTTGTTCCTTTGACTATAGGAATATTATTATTCCCATTTCCATTATGTACTTTGGGGATGAGCCCCATTTCCACAGGAGATATGGCAATCGAAAGGAAGATATCATGTCCCTCATGTGTGTTAGGGTAGATCTAAGAAGTGTCCTTCAACTCAAAGAGGTTAGGAGATGTTTCTAATAACATACTTTTTATCTACGAGTAATTTTAACGGATGTCTACTCTCTTGTGGTACTTGGTAAACATGGAGTAATTCTCATTTTCAGCATTTGGCAATTCTGGAATGGGGAAAGAATTAAATGGACAGAGCAGTTGAATTTGTACTAGCTTCCTCTTTTTGTGACATTCATGATATTTTTCATGAAAATGAAGAAAATATTCATTTTTGCAAATGTTATCAGTTTTTAACAATCAGAAATTAACTTGGCAAGAGAAATGGTGTAGCTCTACAGAATTGTGGTTATTATTACATTGTTTTGTTTACTGTAAACCTGGCTTAATATTGGTAAATATAGTGTAGCAGAAACTGAACTGTTGTGAGCTATCTGGGCATCAGTCCAAGATATCATTAAAAATACTGCCTCAGACTAATTTGAGTTTATGAATAATATTTTGTTAACAGCTCAACTGAAATTGAGCCACATGGTGTAGCTTAAAATTCTGGATCCACAAGATAATGAGAGGAGTACAAGTGTATAGTGCATACTTAATATTCTATATTTGAGTGATAAACTCATATGTAATTCTGTGTTAACCTTTAAACTATAAATAAGCACCCCAATATGATATCACTTGATATGATTTGATATTTTTGAAGTTGGCCTAAGCTGTGTTTGCTGATAATTTGAATCCTTATAAACTAGTATCTTATGTTATCGTTTTAATAATCAAACCTAAAGACTAAGGAGAGGTTGCGTGAACAAATATTAAAATGGACTTTGAGTACCCATTTTGGCATAGAGATGTGCAAATATATGGAATTTATGTTAATATTCACCAAAAAGATTGAAGGATATAAAGTTGTTGGAAAGGTCCACTTACTTAATTCACTTATTTTAATAAGGAAAGATAATAATTATAACAAAATAGGTTATGAAGGTTATTAATATTGAGTTATAAATTATATTAGGTATAACAAAGGGAATGAGGTTATGATAAGTGTCATGATCCAAGAGAAAATCCCCTTTAAGATGTTTCTTGTCAAGAAAAGATATATTTGCTCTCTTTCTTTGTGTGCTATTTTAATTAGTTTAAGTTCTTTCTGAACAGACATGTATAAACTCCCATTGAATAGCAATGGGAAGAGTTGATTTTTTGTCACTGTTAGTGTGTAAGATATTTTTGTAATGAAAAGGTATGTGCATTATTTAAAGAATGAATTTTGAATATACATCTTCTTCATAAATATTTTATTTATTTTCCAGGCTAGCACTCTACGTATATGAATATCTGCTCCATGTAGGAGCTCAGAAATCGGCCCAAACATTTTTATCAGAGGTATGTTTTCTTTATTTTTTGCATTTTATTTTAGTATCTTATAGAAGTAGATGCAAATATTCTGTAACAATTATTTGGAAAAACTATCATTACATACTATATAGGGAATGCTCAGTTATCAGTATGCCTAATAGTCTTTGTAGATTATTCATAAGCATTTTTAGTATCCCATTTTCATGCCACTGAGCTTCTATTCGGCTTTCTAGCCATTTATCCCCGTGTAGAAATAGAAATTAATATTGGCCTTGGCAACTGTAATCAAGAAAGCAAATTTGCTTTGAATTTTTTAAAATGTTTTTTAATTTATTTTTGAGAGACAGAGAGAGACAGCGTGAGCAAGGGAGGGTCAGAGAGAGAGGGAGGTACAGATTCTGAAGCAGGCTTAGGCTCTGAGCTAGCTGTCAGCACAAAGCCCGATGTGGGGCTCGAACCCACAAACCATGAGATCATGACCTGAGCCCAAGCCGGACACTCAACCAACTGAGCCACCCAGGCACCCCAGAAAATTTGCTTTGAAAAAACAAAAAGACAAATAGCACCATATCTCTAGTTTTAGCAGTGTCTTATTTTGGCATTATTCATAATTTTGGAAAATATGAGTTCTGTTTTTCATTTGTATAGATAATAGTAGATTGATGACTAATTTCATTTAGAAAACAGTTTGATAATCTTTTTTCAAGTTTTTGTTTCTTTTTCTATTTTTCTGCTTCACATTTTTAAAGTTTGAATTTGAGCTTTCTTACAATGGTACTTTTTCTTCTTTTCTTCTTCAATTTATATAATGATGAGGATGAGGAGGATTTTACGGAGTTCTGTTATATGTCAGGCACATAGTATGCCAAAGTACTTACATATATTATCTTTAATTCTTAGAAATTTGTAAGGCATATGGTATTATTCCTGTTTTACTGATAAGAACAGCAGGGCTCAGAGAATTTATGTAACTGGTTCATATCATGTAGCTTAGTGAGTTATGGAACTGGAATTCAAACCTAGATCTTTGTTTATTCCAAGGCTTCTGGTGTTCCCCATATATTGGTGCTGTCCAGTATGGTAGTCACTAGCTTTATATCGCATTTCAGCGCTTGAAATATGACTAATCCAATACACACTGGATTTTGAAGATTTAGTGCGAACAGAAGAATATAAAATATCACATGGTGAAATGATAATATTTGAGATATATTGTGTAAAATAAAATATATTACTAAAATTAATTTTACCATTTTCTTTTTTTTTTAATGTGGTTGCTAGAGAATTTAAACGTACATATGCAGCTCTCATTTGTGGCCTATGTTTATATTTTTATGGGACAAATCCTAGTCTATTTTGATCACTATATCTCTAGTGATCTCATTAGTTTGACCTCCACCAGATCAGGGACACGACAGTCTATTCCTTGACCAAAGTGTCTTGCTACAGTACAATCTTCTTGAGGATCACTTGCTCAAAAACAAATACACATAACCTCCAGTCTTTTATCTAACTAATTAGTGTATGAACTATTAGGGGTTATTTGCAAACAAGGAATTTGAGAGGTATGCTCAGACATATAAGAAGTCACTTGTTTTAACACAGAATGAATATATATAGTGTAATAAAAATTGGATTTTAAAGTTTATTCAAATCAAAACAGAAGTTTAGTGTATTTATATCTCCTTAAATGATTAATTAGAAGACTGTGTGTATGACTTTTCTTGCCACATTCACTATTGGTTTATTCAGAGGCAGTGATTGAGATTGTCAAAAGGATGCTCCTGATATTTGTGTTCTTAATCATTGCCAACATCCAGTATATTTAAAAGAAACTAAAAGCAGCTATGGAGATTTAAAATTATTATTTTAGGGGCACCTGAGTGGCCCAGTCAATTAAGTGTCCAACTTTGGCATAGGTCATGATCTCAAGGTTTGTGAGTTCGAGCCCTGCATCAGGCGCTCTGCTGTCAGCACAGAGCCTGCTTGGGATCCTCTTTCTCCCTCTCTCTCTCCTCCTCCCCCACTCACACATATGTGTTCTTTCCCTCAAAAATAAAGATTAAAGAATTATTTATTTTAGAAAAGTTTTAATGTTTATTTGTTTTCAAGAGAGACAGAGTGTGAGCAGGGGAGGGGCAAAGAGAGAGGGAGACACAGAAGCCAAAGCAAGCTCCAGGCTCTGAGCTGTCAGTACAGAGCCTGACACCTAGGTGCCCCCCCCCCCAACGTTTTTGTAAATAAAACTTTTATTTTAATCCATTTGCAAATGATTTGCTGATCTCTTTCCTTAGATCAGGGAACATTTGGAATTGACTCATATTGCTGAGTCCTCAAGGGGTTCTCATGATTATATTTTCTTACCAACATTGTAATATGTCAGATGTAGTGATTATTAAACTTCATCAAAAAAGAAAAATGTTGTTAATTTATTTTAGGAAGTTCAGCTCTTTTGACTCAAATGGATCATGTAGATTGAGCATAGCTAGATCAAGATAACTAGATAATGTACTCATATACCCTGAGCTCAATGGAAAATGGATGTATGAAATTTCTAGGGCTATTTGGTAAAAATGAAATTACAATTTCAGAAAAGATTCACACTTTTCTGACAAGTATTTATTATGATTTTATTTTCTCTGGATGCATTTGAAAAACAAAACTGAAGTTTCTCTAAATTATTGGTCTGGTTCAGTTTTACAAGAGGAATCAATTAAGCTGAAAAAAAACTATTGTCACCAAGAAGATACAGTTTTCTGGACTTTGGAGATGAGTGTATGTGATTCCGAGAACCATTCTTTACTTTCTAGCTTGCCAAACTCCAAGTGGTGCTGTGAAAATACATTCTAATTACCTAAATATCCAATATAGCATTTGACATATTGTAGGGAATGGCTCGATTAATTGAGGTGTAAGTTTTCCAAAATATAAAAGAATAAGTTAGATCTATTTGGACTTAACATGAATAGACTTCCAAAACATTATCAAATAAAAGAAGTAAGCTGAAGTATGCTATTTACATGGAAACCTTTGAACATAAAGGAACACGATGCAATACTATGTATTTTTGTGTGTACATATTTATGAGTATGAAGTATATTGAGAGGTCTGAAGGAATATACATGCCAGGATAGTTTCTGAGAGTAGGAATTTTAAAGGGATTAGAGGGGAATTTTATCCTTACTTGTGTGTGTGTATACTATTTGTACAGTTATTTACAAGTAAAAATAATAGAAAACAAAATTATCTTAATTTTGAAATGGAAACCTGGAGGTAGATTAGTGATAGGCCATTTACCTTAGAGTTCTAAATAATTTCATTTGGTTAAATTTCAGTGTTTTTCTATATTCTCTCTCCTACTAAGTTTTCACAATACCTAGCTGCTTCTATTTGCCTATACATACTATAGAATTCTGTCATCTGGGCTTTACTCTGCCTGACCCCTGCCCCACTCCCCTGACTAGCTTAGAAGTAGCTTTTCCTAGGAATTCTTTCTTACACTCCACTTCTTTAAGCTGATAGTGCACTCTTACTGAAGACTTTTGATACTGTGCCAGGAAGTTTGGACTTTATCTTCTTGCAAAAGGAGCTTTTGAAGATTTTTAAGTAAGAGAAAAATATTGTTTGGTTGGTACTCTGGTGTCTTTGTGGATGACAACTACCCCTTTCCTCCCCTCCCAACTATGGTTTGTAAAGAAAGGAGAGAGTAATCCTTTAGAGCTTTGTACCCTGTTTAGCAATCCTTTCTCTCTTACTTTCACTTGGATCATGTGAAAATTTAAGTCTGCTTGTTGTAGAATCACTTCTTAAATAATATGAGAAATAAAGGACCATCTTACCTAAATTCTTGTGAGTCTATCCCCAGGTATTTTTACATAATTTAGAAGAGTTACACAAGGAACTTAAAGAAAAACTTAGGAAGACCTGTTTATTTGTGTATTGTGATAAAAAGGAAATGATTGAAGTAGCACTAGTTACTCACATGTTCAATGTTTCTACACTGAAGACGTAGAATCATGAGGATATGGATGACTATGATGTTAATGAAGCCTTTTGCACCAGGATTTCCTGTGTTGGGCCACCTCTTTCCTTAGTGTGAGTTTACTATATGCATGAAGCTATGAGAAAGTCAAATTGGAACTCTACACATTATCTGAACAAGTGTATCTCAGCAGTCCAGGCTCTCACTGGATTTGGACTTCTGGATAATGCCCTGGGCCTAGACTGTCAGAAACTGAACTGCTCTTGATAGCTTTCATTAGCCGGCGAACAGAGCAACACAATTAGCCCAGCTATTTTTTTTTTTCTTCACTAGTTAAAAGAGATAGCATTGAACTAATGATAGATATCAAAACATCTCTCTACCCAGGTTATGTTAACTGGATCATTGTTATATCCGATTCATGAGAGATTCTAAACCACTACATAAGTGTTGTTTTTTATGACCTTATTGTTTCTATGACCTTAATTTTTTTTACTTCCACTGGGACAAAATTGAAAATTCTTTAGAAATGTTTTCAATGTAGAGCTCTTCCTCAGCTTTATCTTTTATTATCCTTCAGTATTTGGTAATTACAAACAGAATGTTAAGAAATCTTTACAATTCTGTATCGATTTTTTGTTACTTTGAGTTCATTAGAAACTATTCTTTCTTGGTTATCTCATTTCATTATGCAAAGACAATTGCAATTTATACCTGAAATTTTGCATGGTATTCATCATGCCTCAGAATAAGGCTTGGTGACCTCACCAAATAAAATAAGAATTAGAATGTTGCAGAGATCAAGATTTTTTCCCCTTCTTAATAATTTTACATTGTTTACATTACTAGCCCTATTTGCCATAAATTAGCCTGTAAGTTGTTCAGAAAGAGAATCTTAAAAACATCCAACAGATTGCTTCTTCAGATTTTATTAGAAATGCTAAGTTACTGAACATAATAGATTCTAAAATTCTCTTCTCTCTGTTTACCTTTCACTGAAAGGAGAAATAGCAACAATTTCCTAAATAGTTTCTTGAACCTTAACTTGGAGGCAACATAGTATGGTGGATAAGAGCAATTTCTTTGGGGCCAGACTGCTGAGTTTGAATTATGTTCTGCATCTTACTTACTTTTTCCTTTTCCTTTCCTTTCCTTTCCTTTTCCTTTTCCTTTTCCTTTTTCCTTTTCCTTTTCCTTTTTTCCTTTTCCTTTTTTCCTTTTCCTTTTCCTTTTCCTTCCTTCCTTCCTTCCTTCCTTCCTTCCTTATTTTTTGAGAGAGAGTGAAAGTAGGGGAGAGAGACAGAGAGAGAGAGAGATTCCCAAGCAGGCCCCACATTCAGCACAGATCCCATTGTAGGGCTGAATCCCACAACCCTAGGATCATGGCGTGACCCGAAATCAAGAGTCAGATGCTCAAGTGATTGAACCTCCCAGATGCCCCTACTGACTCAGTTTTCTTAATTATAAAAAGAAGGTAATTATAATAATACTTCAGAGTTGTGCTGAGGTTTAAATGAGTTAGTTCATATACAGTACTTAGAAAGGCCTAACGTAGTACTTTCTCAAAAGAGTTATTTTTAAAATTCTTGACCAATTCTTTTTATCTTACATAGCTTTTCTACTAGAGTACATGTGTAAATATATGTATTATGTGCACATGTGTGCTTCAGGTATCTCCACTTGGATGGCCTGTAATCCTCCTTTCTTGTGTGGTTACCTTTCCTGTCAAAATAGCTCCAGCTCCAATCCCTAATATTATAGGTTCCCACAAGTCCTCTCTGACATCTCCAGGCCTTCCTAGGGGGAAAGGGGCTTGAGGTTCTTTTTGCTGTAATTTCTGGCCCCCACCAAGTATTACAGCCCCACTGCTTCTCCTTCTGTGGCTGCTGCCTTGTCTTTGCCTGAAGTTTCCTGTTTCTCCCATAGCCTCAGAGCTCCGCTGATTCATTGCTCTTGTGTATGAAAGATTCTTACTGAAGTTAGGGGAGAACTGAAGGGTATTCAGCTTTATACCATAGAGGCAACAACATCAACTTGAATATCAGACACAACTATTCTTAAGCTCTTTGGTCTCCTTGCCACAGGGAATGTCTTACTAGCTGTTTTCCTGTGGACTCCATTTGCCTTATGTCTTGTTGATTCCTCAAAACCTCTCCCATTTTTCTTCTTTTCTGAATCCTCCCAGACTCCTCAGAGGTCGTCTTCCTGAGAGACTATCAGCAGCCTCCTAAATTCTTGTTATTTTGTCATGTAGCATATTAGGTCTTTATTCTCTACTTTCAAACTATTCCCAGGGGCCTCTACCTTTCTAGGCCAAAAAATAAAAACAAAAATAGAAGGGATCCATCAGGGAGTTTTCCCAATAAAAGGAATGATTTTTACAAGTGGGATGTGTATCTCAGCAGCCCTGTCTCTCACCTGGGTGTAGCTTCTAAGAGGACTTCTACCTTCTAGAACAGAGCAACACTATTGAATAAAACTTTCTGTGATTAGGAGATGATCTCAAATCTGTGCTCCTAATAAGTTCTCCACTAGTGTCATATGACTGTTGAGCCCTTGAAAAGTATAATTGAGGAATATTCAGTTAACTAAATTTTAAATTTAAAGAACCACATATGGCTAGGGGATACCATGCTGAATTTTGGATTGTGTGCTTTAAAATATGGATGGATTTTTCTCTCTGTTTTATGTCTATTTGGTTAATTTTTAAAATTAAAATGTAGCTTTTCCTTTCTTGTTACATTTAGTTTAGTATATTGATGCATCTATACATGGAAGATTTTAGAAAATTAGTGGGAACAGTAGGTTATATCAAAATTAAGACTCAGGAATTTTGTCTAGGAAGAAACATTACATGTGTGTACAGGTTCTTTTTTTTTTAAGTTTATTTATTTTGAGAGAGAGAGAGAAAGAGAGAGAGCTTGCATGTGAGGGGAGGATCAGAGAGAGATGGAGAGGGAGAGAATCCGAAGCGCTGGCATCCAGAATTGTCCCCCCGCTGCTGCTGCTGCTGCTGCCGGAGCCAGGGGCAGGAAGCTTCTCTTCTTCCTCCTGCTCTTTGGTCTCCAGCTACTGTCCTTCTGTTGCCAGAACAGAACAGGAAACTAGCTGGCAGGGAGCCTAAGAAATGTAATTTTCAGAATCCTGGCACCTAGTGTAGAATGGAGTATAGAAGAGTGAGTGTGGAGCTGAGCGATAATAGGTAAATTACCAGTATACCTTTCCAGACGCAAAATGATGAAAAATTAAGCAAGTGTGTGTGTGTGTGTGTGTGTGTGTGTGTGTGTGTGTTCATGTGTGTATCATTTTTTATTTATACAAGTACTAATTTATTATATACACTGTTACGTGCTTTGATTTTTGTTTCATTTGTTTAACTTCAGTTGTTTAATATTGGTTCATGAAACTTCATAATTCTTTGTTTTTTTTTTTTTAAGTTTATTTATTTTGAGAAAGAGAGAGACAGAGAGAGGCAGGGAGGGGGAGAGAGAGAGGGAGAGAGAGAATCCCAAGCAGGCTCTGCACTATCAGCACAGAGCCCAATACAGGGCTTGATCATGCAACCCTGGAGTTATGACCTGAGCTGAAATCAAGAGTCAGGCGTTTAACTACTGAGCCACCCAGGCATCCCACTTCATTCTTTTCATGGTGGTAGGGAATTTCTTTCTGTGAAATGTGCTGTGATATATTACACCAGCCCCTTACTAATGGACATTTAGATTGTTTCTAGTCTTTCACAATTACAGATAATGCTTCACTTAAAATTGTCATATGTATAAATTTGCACACATGACCATTGGATAAATTCCTAGAAGAAGAATTGCTCTATGGGCACTTGTAAATTATAATTCTCATTTATAAACCATATGTCATGTCATCCCTATTGATTTACTTTTTGTTCATTCAGTATTTGGGGCTACACCAATATAGAAATGCTGAAAATCTCAGCTCCTGTAATAGAGACACAGCATAACCACAGACAGGGCCCTGCAGTGTAGAAAATGGCAGTGAGAATGGACATCACGATTTATGTGTAAGTTACAAGAGAATACAGCTTTCACCTGGGCAAATGATGGAAGGAAGGAAGGTGGATGATTCAACAAAAAAAGCCCTAGGACAAATGGAAGCTGGGATAATGGAAGAAGGAAAAATAGAATAAAAAGAGAGAGAGAAAATATTTGCATAGATATCATTCAAACACCAAAAAAACCTGAAGCCCATGAAACTCAATACAACAGAAAATGCCTTTTCATAAAAAGCAGAATTGTCTCTAAAGTGTTGACATTTAGAGGTATTTTCTGGCCATTCCCCAACCATACCCATCATTAATACATGCTTGCTAAAAAAAATTAAAATTCATAGATGAATGTGATTTTAAAATGAAAGTCACACTTCACCCTTTTCCAGAGATAATAGTTGTAAGTTTGTATGATTTCTTTAAATGTATACATCAAAATGCATACATACGTATGCATACATTTTTTAATAGAAAAGGTTTATATTATATATATGTTGTTCTCCAGTCTTCTACATCTCCAACTTGAAAAACCAATACAGCATGGCTCTCTTTCCATGTAGGTATGTTGTATTCTTTTTAATGGTTGCACACTCTTCTGTAGTATGTAAGTATCAAAGTATATTTTTATATCCACTATTGATGAATGTTTACAGGTAGTTCCTTTTTTTAACGTTTATTTTTTTGAGAGTGTGTGTGAGTTTGAGAGGGGCAGAGAGAGAGAGGGTGAGAGAGAATCTTAAGCAGACTTCCTGCTGTCAGTACAGAACCTGATGCAGGGCTTGATCCCACCAACCCTGATCTCATGACCTGAGCCAAAATCAAGAGTTGGACGCTTAACCAACCAAGTCACCCAGGTGCTCCTGGTTGTTTCTAATTTTGATAATTTCTAACAATGCTGGGACAAATGTGCTTTAGTTTTCTATAAATCAGGGTTCTCTTTTCCTTAGCATCATCTCATCCTTCCTATAAGCAAATAATACCTGGGGTAGTAATTAGTTTAGAGGCAAAAAATACATTCACTATAGAAACATATTCCTATGTAGAACCATTTCTAATTTAGAAATACCTAAATCATTGATTGTTTGTTCAATAATTAAAAAAGAATGGTTTTGGTGTTAATTTCAAGTACCAAAGTTTTACCTGCTTCTCTTATATACTTGCAGGTTAAAGTGAGAAAGATGAACTTTATGTAGTAAAGACTTTTATAAGGATGAAAAAGATGATGTATGTGAAACATTTTGAGCTTCTCTGAGGAACAGTGAGATATAATACTGTTTAAAATATAAATGCAATAGCTTTAGACTTCCTTTCACAAAAGTGCTTATTGAATGTAAACCATGTAGGAATTTTCCCCAACTCCTTTATCTCATGAAATTGCTGATGGTTGGTTGTGGAAGTCCAGGAGGGGCACTGCTGAGCCCCAGATACGGGGCAGTGGGACTCCTGTTAGAGGGTGAGACTAGTCCTGCTCCCAGCACTGTCTGGCTTTGAAACCTCATCATGCCACTTTAACCTAAGTCATCGCACACTCTCCTTTTAATTGAGAATAGTGCTGTCTGCTTTCTTTTCATAGTCATATCTGTAAAGTCAGGATGAACTGAGATGAAATGGAAGGACGGTACTTTGAAAAACTTGCTTTTCATCCAATTAGGATGGTCCTGGGAATTAGGATTATTTGTGTGTCTGGAGCACATCTGTGAGGGTATTATTGTGCCCTCTCAACAAGACATCAAAAAGTGAACAAAAAGAGAAAAGATTGAGAGATATATGAGATACAAGTTTTTGACGTAATTGTAACTTTAGCATAATATCAGACTTTTGTTATCCTAAGACTCATTATGTACTACTATTCCTTTTTGCATGAACCAAGAAGATATAATAATGATTAAATGGAATTCAGATAAAAGCTGATATACATATAAAAATTATTTGTGTTGGGGCACCTAGATGGATCAGTCACTTAAGTATCCAACTCTTGATTTTGGCTCAGATTATGATCTCACAGTCATGAGATCAAACCCCGTATCAGGCTCCATACTGGGTGAGGAGTCTGCTTAAGATTGTCTCTCCCTCTCTCCCTCCCCC
>NC_043705.1:58043002-58097476 GCF_006229205.1 Suricata suricatta | reverse complement strand
CAGATTACTTCAAGGCCCCCATTGGTTTACATTTTGTATACTTAAGAACTCTAAAAAATGATGATTTCAATTATGTTTTTTCATCTTTACCTTAGTTACTTTTTTTCTTTCTTTCTTTATTTTTCTTTCTTTTTTTTTTTTTTTTTAATATTTCAGGCCACTTTCTGAGTTCCTGTCTTAAAATTTATTTTTTAAAAATGTTTTGGGACAAAAAATTTTAAGTTCTTCCATAGTAGGTAATAGAAAGAATTCCTTGATTTTTAAAAAAATCTATAATGTAGTTTTTTACTTCCTAGTTTAATTAAGGGCCTATGGGCATATTTTGCTAATTGGGATATTGTTAAATAATATTTATTTATTTATTTATTTAATTTTTTATGTGTTTTATTTATTTTTGAGAGACAGAGAGAGACAGCATGAGCAGGGGAGGGTCAGAGAGAGAGGTAGACACAGAATCTGAAGCAGGCTCTAGGCTCTGAGCTAGCTGCCAGCATGCGGGGCTCAAATCCACAAACCGTGAGATCATGACCTGAGTCAAAGTCGGATGCTTAACCGACTGAGCTACCCAGATGCCCCTGTTATATAATTTTTAATTATTTAAACTAAAAAACTAAATCATACTTACACACGAAGATAGAACCATGGGTTTCTGACACATCATTCTGAAATCAAGAACCCCTTCTCTGACAGAATCAGCCAGGCACTCCTATATAAATTGTTAAGGAGGCCTTTCTGGATCACCTTAGTTAAAAAAAATAGCTCACTTCTTACTGTTTTCTAGTTTTTTGTCCTCCTCTGCTTTGTTTTCCTCCTTAGCATTTGTTGCCTACTTCTGATATAAATACAATCTCTTTTTTTTTCCTTTGTTTATGATCTGTCTACTCTATAAAGTATAATCTCCCTGAATACAAAGATGTTTATCTTTTGTTTACTGGTATCAGTGCTTAGAAAAGGCACTGTATAAATCCTACCCAGTTTTCCCATCTCTGAATTTAATTTATAAACAGTATTGAGTCAGAAATTTTAATTTTAGGGAGACACTGACCTAGTTTTAAAATTTTGATAGTCATCTGAAATATAAACATTTGGAAAGTTAATATCATCTTTTAAAAATGTTATTGTATGGAAGCCATATGCCTTCTTACTGTCATCACCTCAAACCAGGATTTTATTTAAAAACTCAGTTCTTAAGGCATTATTTGGAGTCTGCACATATTAAGCCCAGTCATTTGCAAATTGCTGGGTTAGTAGTCATTAATTAAATTGTAATTTTGATATGCCATAAGATCCTGAGATATCTCAAAGTCTCTCTTAAGAATCTGGCACAGTGGGGAACAAATTCAGGAAAATAATGCTGGCATCTTCTCTCATAAATATCAAATCAATAAACACTATGTAAAATGAGCTCTTGTAAAACTTGAGTAAAGAATAATATGAAAGTGATTAAAATCTTATATATTACCCTAGTATTTTAAATGGAAAAACATTGCATTGTAATATGTGTGGGAAAAGGTATTATTAAGAAAGTATTAATATCTCTTTTATTTATTTTAGATAAGATGGGAAAAAAACATCACATTGGGCGAACCACCAGGATTCCTACATTCTTGGTGGTGGTAAGTATCTTTTATTCCATTTTTATTAGATTGATGATGTATATTCTTATAGGCCTGCCCTTTACCTGTTTATTATTTCATGTTTCTTTTTAATTTTATTCATTTTCTATAATTATTTTCTGAAAGATAGCATTTTAAAAAAGTCAAAAGTCAAAACAAGACTAGTGTTCTTTAACTTGAAGATACTACTGTTGAGTCAGACTGGAGTTGGGTTCGGTAAATGGAATCTCCAACTGTAATTATGATTCTGCATTAGTCAGCTTGGTAATCCATAATAAAATACCACAGACTACTTGACTTAAACAACAGAAATTTATTTTCTCACATTTCCAGATGTTGGACATCCAAGATCAAGCTGCTAGCATGATTTGTTTCTGGTGAGGTCTCTCTTCCTGGCGTTTGGTTGCTAGCCTTTTTTACTGTGTTTTCATATGAGAGAGAGAGAGAGAGAGAGAGAGAGAGTGAGTGTTCTCTGGTGTCTCTTCTTATAAGGGCATAAGGGTCATCATGAGAATTCCACCTACATGAGCACATGTAATCTGAGGATACTGAACGTAGGGGCAGTGGCGATTTTTTAGGACAGTGAGAAATAGTCCAAAAAACTTGAAATAGTTCAGTATCGACTCAGGGATAGAATTGTGTAGGAACACAAAAAAGACTGTCAGACTTCACTGAATACCCAGTTGATACCAGAGCTTATACATTTCATTGTAATACCAGTATGTCCAGATATGTGACTTATCTGCAGCAGCAGTGGTAGTTCAGGTGTCTGCATGAACAAGCTAGGCTGTTTGTTTGTGTGCATTTCTTCAGTTAGAAGCATTTCCTGTTCAGGGGCGCCTGGGTGGCTCAGTTGGTTAAGCTTCTAACTCTTGATTTCGGCTTCAGTCATGATCTCACAGTTTGTGGGCTCGAGCCCCATATGGGGCTCTGTGCTGATGGTGTACACGGAGGCTGCTTGGGATTCTGTCTCTCCTTTCTGCCCCTCACCTACTTGTGGTCTCTCTCTCTCCTAAAATAAAGAAATAAACTTAATATAAAGAAGCATTTCCTGTTCAGTGTTCAGTGCCTTATATATTCATCTCTCAGCATCTTATTTAAAAGAAAAAACAAAAGCTGTCTTCTAGTGTCAAGCACATGGTATTCTTAGTGCACCTTTTAAACCTCGCTCCTGAAAACATGTCTTACTAGAAGTTCTGTGGAGAATGGAACCGCACTTAATCAGTTGTGGTTTTGGGTTTCCCTTGTTCGTCTCACATATGTGTAGCGGGAACAGATGCACTCCTTTGGTTCAGAGTTCTTCCTGTATTTGGAACAACGGTCTATTGCAGTTCAGCACTATCATTGTGCTGTTTTCCTGGAGTTTAAGACTGAGGTCTCATAATGTATAATATTATAAAAGTCAACTTTTCATTTTACATAGCATGTATTTATGATATCTAGATCTAGATTGTAAATATTTAGCTGTTTGCTGAATGTAATTGAGTCTCCTCACCTGTTGACACCACCTTTTATTTTTTATGTTTCCAATCAGGTCTACAAGGTAGCCTAAGAAACCATTTTAGGTGTCTGTCTTTATAGGATTAGTAGGCTAAGAGTGTGAGGATTTTGAAATTTTCCATTAAAGAATTAATTTTATTTCTTCACCTATGTCTCATTTGCTCCATTTTTTATGAATGTAACCTATTTTTATATTGTTGATAGTTGATAATACCTTTAGCTTTTTCGGTTTTAACTATCAGAAGATACATCTCATAAATCTGCCATTGCTCTTCCTTTTTCTCTGGCTCTTAGATTCAGGGAAGCTCTTCTTCTGTGATTTTGGTTTTTAATTCATTTTAATTTGTTCATAATTGGAGGTATCAAAGAAATGATAAATAAGTGGCACATATGTATTTTTAGAGTATTTTTGTTCGGTTTAAATCTAGCACATGGAAAACATATAGGTACAGTATTTTCAGTTTTTAAAAATCTCTCCCCTAAAACTGCTAATATGCCCTTTGAGGTCCCTAATTCATCTATGTAAATAAGTGGTTCTTACTGATTTTGAGATTATGGAATCCTGGGAAAACTTGATGCAAAGCTGTGAATCCTCTCCTTCAGAAAACTGCCCAGATCCTAATCTTTCCTGCTCATTGTGTGTAACCAGCCATGACTGTGGGCCTTAAATCCAGCAGATGCGTGATCTTTTTCTGTTGTTGTTAACTGTTTCAGTGTTCCTTTTGATTTTCCTTCTCCTGTTTTTTGATAGGACTTATTTTTTTTTAAGAGCAATTTTTAGTAATTCACAATTAGTTGAGAGGAAGGTAGAGAAATTTCCCACATACCTTCTACCCCCACATAGGTATAACCTCCTGCATATTAACATCCCCATCAGAGTGGTACATTTGTTATAGTTGATGATTTATAATTACCCAAAGTCCATAGTTTACACTATAATTCATTTGTGCTGTTGTACATCCTGTAGGTTTGAACAAATGTATAATGACGTGGTCCATCATTGTAGCATCATACAGAGTATTTTCACTGCCCTCAGAATCGTCTGTGCTCTGCCTTTTCATCTCTCCAACTCATGCCTCCACCCCTGGCAACCACTGACTCTTTCTTTTACTGTCTCCATAGTGTTGCCTTTTCTGGATTTTTTTAGTTAGAATCTCATACAATATGTAGCCTTTTCATATTGGCTTCTTTCACTTAGCAATGTGCATTTAAAGTTTTTTGTGTCTTGGGCCACCTGGGTGGCCCAGGTGGTTACACGTCCAACTTTGGCTCAGGTCATGACCTCTCAGTTCCTGAGTTCAAGCCCTGCATCGGGCTCCGTGCTCACAGCTCAGAGCCTGGAACCTGCTTCAGATTCTGACTCCCTTTCTCTCTGCCCCTCCCCTGTTTGCACTCTGTCTCTCTCTCTCATAAATAAATAAGCATTTAAAAAAAGGTTTTTTGTGTCTCTTCATGGCTTGACAGCTCATTTCTTTTCGTGCTGAATTATATACCATTGCCTGGTGGTATCATGGTTTGTTTACCTACTAAAGGACATTTTGGTTGCTTCCAAGTTTCTGCAATTATGAATAAAGCTGGTATGAATGTCCATGTATAGGTTTTTGTGTGGACATACATTTTCAAGTCCTTTGGGTAAATACCAAGGAGCATGATTGCTAGGTTTTATTATAACAATATTTTTAGGTTTTTTTCAAAGATTTTTAATGCTTATTTTTGAGACACACACACACACACACATACACAAACACACACACAATGCAAGCAGGGAGAGGGAGAGAGAAAGAAGGGGATACAGACTCCAAAGAGGGCTGCAGGCTCTGAGCTGTCAGTACAGAGCCCAGCATGGCATGGCTTGAACTCATAAACAGTAATATTGTGACCTGAGTTGGAGTCGGTCCATAATGGTTTGGAAATTATTAGCATAAACCATACTGAAGGTGCAGAGTGCTTATAGAGTCAAGGGCTCACTGTAACTGGCCAGTGAGATAGGTCCTGGGAGTGTAATCCTGAGGAGAGTCAACATCTAAGCCTGGGTGGATGAAGAGCAGCCTCAATTGAAAAAAAAAATGGAGGTAAGAAAGGTAATCAGGAGAGAATAATGTGTGGGAACCAGGAAAGGCATTTGAGGTAGAAATTAAGTTTTATAGCAAGTGTAAGTAAAAGGACCTAAAGGGTTTCCTGAATTGGGAAGTAACGTGAATTGTAGTGGTCTTGAGGAAAATAGTTTTGGTGAGGTGGTGAAAGAAATTCAGAAAGCTGCTGTAATTCATTTTTCCACCTCGAGGGTTACTGAGTAGCAGAAGTGTGTGGTGTCATATGTAGTTTCTGGATTAACAAGAGAACAGGACCTAAAATTTTAGTTTTTAAATTTATTTTTTTATATTTATATTTTTAGTTTATTTATTTGGAGAGAGACAGAGAGACAGAGAGAATGAGCAAGGAAGGGGCAGAAGTAGAGGGAGTGAAAGAATCCCAAGCAGGCTCTGCACTGTCAGCATGGAGCCCAATGTGGGGATCAAACCCTTGAACTGTGAGATTATGACCTGAGCTGATACCAAGACTCGGTCACTTAACTGACTGAGCCACCCAGGTGCCTTAATACCCTTTTCAATGTGTATAATTTATTTATTTACTTTTTAAAATACTGACTTTTAATTTTATTTTAGAGAGAGTGTGTACATGCTAGCTAGCAAGGGGAGGGACAGAGTGGGGGAGAGAGAGAGAGAGAGACAGAGAGAAGCTCCCCTGAGCTGAGCATGGAGTCTGATGCTGGGCTTAAGCCCACAGCCCTGGAATCATGACTAGAGCCCAAATCAGAAGTGTGATGCTAAGCCAAATGAGCCACCCGGGTGCTCCTCTATTTGTGTAATTTAAATTTAAGTCTTCTTGGGGTTCCTGAGTGGCTCAGTCTGTTAAGTATCGGACATCAGCTCACTTCATGATTTTGTGGTCAGGGAGTTTGAGCTTTGAATAGGGCTCTGTACTGACAACCCAGAGCCTGGAACCTGCTTCAGATTCTGTGTCTCCCTCTCTCTCTGCTCCTCCCCTACTCGCACTCTGTCTCTGTCTCTCAAAAATGACTAAATGCTAAAACTTTTTAAAAAATTTGTCTTCTTATTTAATGATTTAATGGCAAAAAGTATGCTTTATTCTTATTTAATTTTGTATGTAAAATACTTTTAAAATCATTTTGGTTTCATATATTTATATCCTGAAATTAAATATATATGACATCACAGAGAAAATAAACTAATAACTAAGAGTATCATGAGAATTCAGTTTCCTTCACCTGGGAAGTCAAACATTACAGTATGCTAGGACTCTAATGATTTTAGAGTTTAATGAATGAATATTAGGTATAGCTAAGAATAACTAAGTACCCATGTGAAAACAATAGCATTGAATTAGTCATCTGGTCATTAGAATGGTATCATTATCATTGGCAGACTTGTTCTTACTGATCTTATATGTTTCACCTATTATAGGCATTGTGTAACTAATTGTTTATTTGAATTAAATTAACTTAGGGTGGGGGAGTGCGTGAAATAGATAATGGGGATTAAGGAGGACACTTGTGATGAGCATTAGGTGTCTTATGGAAGTGTTGGTCACTGGATTGTACCTATGAATTTCATACTACACTGTATGGTAACTAGCTGGAATTTAAATAAAAACTTAAAAAAAAAGTTAAACAGCAATATAAGACAGTATAGATGAGAAACATAGGAGTAGAATCAGGGTGAGAAGGGAATAAAAAGTATTAGCAAGAGAGAAATTAAAAAAACAGAGGCGATTAGGCTAAAAAGCAAAAGCAAAATGTGTCTTGGAGCAAAAATATGTGAAAAAATAGGAAAATTTCTTGGTGAGAAGATACTACAAATAAGTGATGGAATTTTCCACTAAATACAAATTATTAGAAAGGAAACTGAGGCAAATTTTACTCTGTTAATAGGAAAACTTCTTTTCTTGCCATTCTAGTTATGAGAATGTTCTAGAATATATTTTTAATACCTTTCTTCTTCTTTTAAAAATACTTTTGCATATACCATCTCTTATATACTTATAAAAGTCTGTAAAATACATTAGCAGAGACTATTTTCTCTTTTTACGTAAAGAAACTAATCAAAAAAAACTATTTTCTCAAGGTCAGATTTAGAATTAGAACTGAAATTTCCTAAATTGTAACCAGTGCTCATCTCAGTAGCAGATGATATTTCTTGAACACAGTGCAGAATTTAGTGGCCCACTATTAATAAGACATTAATTACAGATCCCTTTTGAACATCCTGAGTGGCTAATTCTAGACAGTACATAAAAATGGGACTCAGAAAAGTCGTCTCTTCTGAGTCTGGTCTATATTGAGGCATCTGTACATCACTGGCAGCTGCATGTAGGGTGAGGGGGCAGTTGCCATAGGACACTCAGGAAATGAGTTGGAGTATGAGGATCAAAGGTAGGATAACAAAGTGTTTGCTGTCTTATCTAGGACAGGTATCTACTACACTTGTAACAGCTGATACTGCTTGGTGTGCCAGAGCTGCATAATCTTGCCCATAATCAGCATGAGCCATCTTGAAATGAGAACTCACATTAGAGGTAAAATAATGTAAGAGTGAAAAAGTTCAAGCCCAGTTCTGCCACTAACCAACTGTGTGACTGCTAGGCAAATTATTTAACCTCTTTAAGCTTCAGCTCCCTCATTGATAAAACAGGCATAATAATGGGAGGATTAAATACTGAATGTATGATGCTTAGTACATGATGCTTGAATTTAGCACATAAGCTATTTTAATGAGACTTTAAAATATGAATTTATTATCAATCCTAGAATATTGTGAGAATTTTATGATAGTGGGACAAAATGTAATGCTTGCATTATATAAACTATTGAATAATGCTAAGAAATAAGACAAGGGCATGTATGTGGAAGTTGTAAGATGATGAGCAGGTACATGTACATTTTACATTTAGTGTTATGAATAGTTTTCTTCAGTATAGATTATGAGTATCTAAGATTCATTTAAAATATATTTTGGGTCAAATAGCTATAACTTCCATAGCTATTAATGATTTGAACTTAAATAGTAACATGGCATGCACCTTAGAAAAAAAATTTCCTGTGTGTGTGTGTGTGTGTGTGTGTGTGTGTGTGTGTGTGTGTTTTCCTTTTGATTTTTATTTTCAGGTAGTCCCGAATGTGGCCAGTGGATTAAGATTATATAATTATGTTACCATCCCATCTTCTGGACACTTCTTGCATGGTTATTCACCCTTGTAGACTTTTCTCGCAACCATTTTGCTTTCCTTATTCCATAGAGACATTGACCGCTAGTGAGGTCATCTCCATTCACAGCCTCAGAATCGAAGAACAATAGCTAATGTATTAGTGTTGAAGAATCCTGAACTCGGAAATCTTGTGTTTTCCTTTGATTTATATGGGGAAAATTTTATAGTAATAAATGATACAAGAACAAAGATTTTAATACTTTGCAGGTTTTGATTCCTGTGTTTGGTCTCTAACTTCTTCATTTATAAAATACATATTTTTCACTTATTTCTGCTTAGGAACAAAGAGACTGTATAAATCTCAACCGTTACTCATGGCGATGAATCTGGCACATTTCAAGGTTAATGTTAAGCTTAATAGATGTACTGATTAAAAAATTTAAAAAGCTCTTTAGCCAGTTTGTTCTAAGTAAATAAATAAACTTAAAGAAAAAATGAAGAAGGAGAGCAAGAATCCTAAGCTGGCTCTGTGGTATTAGCACAGACCATGATGGGAGCAGGACAGGAGACTCAGTCCCACAAACCCATGATACCAAGACCGGAGACGAAACTAAGATTCCAATGCTTAACCCACTTTAACCAATGCTTTAACCACCCAGGCATCCTGTGCTTTCAATTCTTTTGGGTTTGATTATAAACCCAGACGTACAATTGCTAGATCATATGGTTAAATTTATTACTGAGTATTTATTCTTTTTGATAAAATTGTAAATGTAATTTTCTTAATTTCACTTCCTGATAGCTTATTTTTAGTTAATAGAAACACAGTTGATTTTTATATATTGATTTTATATCCAGCACCTTTACTGAATCCATTTATTTAGTCCTAACAGATTTTTTTTTGTTGGTGGAGTCTTTAGTAATTTGAGTCTTCTCTCTCTCTCTTTTTAAAGTTTATTTCTTTTGAGAAAGAGAGAACATGTGTGTGAACAGGGGGGAGGGGGGGCGCTGAGAGAGAGGGAGAGGGAGAATCCCAAGCAGGCTCTTCACTGATGCCACAGAGCCCGACACAGGGCTTGAACTTACAAAGCATGAGATCATGACCTGAGCTGAAATCAAGAGTTGGATGCATAACCAACTGAGCCACCCAGGCACCCCTTTCCTCCTGTTACTGATCTCTAACCTTATCTCATTGTGGTCAGAAAAGATACTTTGTATGATATTAATCTTTTCAAGTCTACTGAGACTTACTGTGTGCTCTAACATATGGCCTATCCTGGAACATGTCCCGTGTGCACTTGAGAAGAAGGTATATGCTATTGTTGCTGCGTGGAGTGTTCTGCATATGTCTGTAAAATCTAGTTACTTTATTGTGTTAATTCCTATTTCCTTGTTTATCTTTTATCTGGTTGTTTTATCCAGTATTGAGAATGGAGCATTAATGGTTTTAATTACTGTTGTAGAACTGTGTATTTCTCCCTCTGGTAAATGTCTTCAAAGGGTTTATTTCTTTAACTTTATTCAAGCAGATCATGTATGGATAATGTTGGATTGTCAGAAATATACCATATTTAAAGTTATCCTATTTTAGTAAGTTGTTTTCTTATCCCTCATCTTGATCTTGATCTTATAAACTTTTAACTTCCCATTAAATCCATAACGGGAAACTTAAAAATAGAAATAGAACAATGTTACTATTTTACAGTAAATATTTAATTTAATATGTATAAATCATTATTTATAGTTATTTAGTAATTTTAGGACATAGTCTAATAATAAATTAATAGTTTTCTTCCAGTTCATTTTGTAAGACAGCATTTTAAAAGTTAAAATGTAATAATTGGCAAGAGGAATCTTATAGCATTTGGTAGGAAATTAGTGAATAAGAAGAGATATTAAGGTATTTGCCATAATATTGCCCATATTATTATTTTATGATTTAACTAAATACAATTTAAAAACTACATTATAATTTTGGTTTCAAGAGCTTTGAAGTTCCTTAGTAACATGAAAATAAGAATAATTGCAATATACTATAACTTAATAACACACTTGATATAGGCGGAAAACTTTTAGCTAGATCTTTGTATTATAATTCATATACTTTTTGTCCAAAAAGGGACCTAAGAAGACCAAGTGCAACTTCTAAGTGCCTTATTGTTTTCTGTATTTTCCTTGCTTATTGTGGAAACTTAAAAGGAACTTTAATGGCAGTACTCAGTCATTCATAATTTTACCATTGAAGATAATCATAATGTTTATTATATTATTGATAATATGCTTACTTTATGTGAGATGCTGTACTTATATAATTTAATTTTCTCAACAATCCCATTTTATAGAAACAATCCCCTTTATAGAAGGGAGGAAATTGTGTTTCTGATTTGTTTAAGAAACTTGAGCTAGTAATTAATTTGCAGGGCTGGCTTCTGAGAAATATCCTGTTCCAAAACCTGGACTCTTAACCAATTGATTAGTCTATTTTTTATTAATATAGAGTGAGAAATGTATAATAAAAAAGATTTCTGTTGATCAATATAATTATCTTTGGTTTTTGGTAGTATTTCTAGATATTTGCTTTCCTGAATTTTGAATCCTTTGCTCATGATCATTGTTAATTTCATAGATGGCAGGATGATCAGAGACATAGTTTTGTAAGCAATAGAGTTATTTTTTCCCAACCAGTTCCACCTTGCTTATTCCTGTTGTTCTTGAATAGGAGGGAAAAAAAGAGAGAATGGATTTTGTTAATTTTCAAAATTACTAATGTATTTTGGTAATTGCAAGGACAAAAAGGATATTTTAAGAAAATTTATTTGTTTGAACAGTGTGATTAAATGGTCAGGATATTGGCCTGGTAGTTGAAAACAAAATTAACTTGAAAAAAAATCTATCATTTTATCCTTTAATGATTACATTAGGATATTATTTACTGTTTTTTATGGGGAAATTGTGAAGGGCATTGTAATTATTTCAATCATGTGTTTAAGTGATATAAACATAATTAAAAATGACAAGTTAAAAGATGTTTTGTTTTATCCTTTTAGAAAAAAATCTTAACATTTCTGAAAGATGTTATTGCAGGAAGAACCCTGCCTGAATTTAAATCTTTCAGAGAAATATTTGTCCTGAAGAAGAAAACACATTTTGTATAAACAGTAATACATGTTTTCTATTTTTGGAATTTTGATCTCTCATTTGGTGTCTTATGCTTTTCTTAATGTTACCATAATTACTTTTTTAGTGTATTTTGGGATCTCTACTGTGCAGCTCCAGAAAGACGGGAAACATGTGAACATTCAAGTGAAGCAAAAGCCTTCCATGATTATGTGAGTTAATATCTAATTGAACTAAGTTATATTGTTAGTTTTCTCTTTAAATGCTGCTCTTGAAAAATGCATTGGATCATCTAATCTTTTTCTTTGCTTTTAAGAAATTGGGTGTTCCTTTTTTTCTTACAAAATAGGGTTATAACTTTAAAAGTGAAATACAAATGAGTGTTTAAGTCTTGTTGAAAAGCTTTAGATAAGAGGTTAACTCCAAGTTGTTAAAAGGTTTTTTTTTATATCTTTAAGCATCCCTGATTTGTGAAATTTCAGATTTATACAAATGAAGTAGTAATTCTATATTCTGCCAAAGGAATCATAGGGATACTATAAATGATAAGTTCTTCTTTTGCAAATAAGATTTAAAAAATATATAAAGATATTATATTTTTCTTTTTTGTACATTTTGGTTACAATCATAAAACTAAATATCCTTTATACTCAACTCATTACTACAACTAAAATTTATTGTGAATTAAGGGAAATGTAAGAGAGCAAAAGATTCTGTGCAAAAATGAAAATGCAATTTTTAAAACTTCTTTTTAGTATTTTAATTCTGAGTGGAAGATAGTGGACTGTCCCTGGCAAGGTGATGTATATGGAGCATTTTTGTTAGAATCACTGCAGATGTGATTTTTGAGAGTTGATGGTTTTAGGAAGTAGAGTTTTGGAAAGCAGGAGGGGAAAAAACACAAGAGTGGGGGGGATTGCATTTAAGAATAAGAGAGTATTGTAAAGGAGCTGGGAAAATACTCTTTGTAGAATTGACCATAAAGGAAGGACAAGTTGAGTTTGGGATGAAGGAAACCTCGTGTCTTTAGTTTGTAGGAGGTGGAAATGGGACTGGCACCTGAGGAAATATATGATGGTAACTACCTAAAACTTAACCAGGGAGATATTTGTTCAGTTGGTAGAAGGGGGACACCATTTGTGTGAATAGCCTTAAAATCCAAAACCAGGACTTAAAAGGGAAGAAGACCTTGTTCTTCCAAAGGTCATACTTCAGTCTTAGACTGGAGAGTTGAAATAGCAGGAGAATCACAGCCCTAAAAGTAGCACAAGGAAAAGTGTGCAGACTGAAGAGAAGGGAAAGTTTGGGCATCTAGCAGAGACTGTATAATATTTCAACTGTGTACTAAGCTGATTAAAGTGACTGCTTGTACTTGGCTCATCTGACATTGATTGTATTCATAAAGCTTGTGCTGTACTAAACAATAGCTCTTGGGGATAAGGTAAGTGGAACAGATGCTTCTGCATGTAAAGGAAATGTGGAGAAAAGGCAGATAAGGCAGAGCCTAGGACATAATATTTATCTGGATAGTTTGTTTTCCTTTTTTACCCTTGGGTGATTGCAGAAAGTAGAGCAGAGACCCAACCACGAAGAGGATAAGGAATCTGGTGAGAGTGGGTTACTTGTATCTCATCTGTCCACTACACCAAAAAGACATGCCTAGATTTGACCTGCCAGTCATGGGAAACATTTTAAAATACCCAATAATATTGATACCTAGATGGCATTAGATAGTGCCAGTATTCTACTCCAAAGGACAATATTTGTGAATCTACATTTTAAGGAATTAATTATATAAATACTTTTTCAAATTTGCATTGTATAGAAAGATGCACCCTACTGTTCACCATAGAGATCGTACAGGGAAGACTGAACTAATTTAGCATGTCTTAGAAGCACTAGATAAATTGTCATTGTTATAGCCTCCTCATCATCATTATCCTCCTCCTCCTCCTCCTCCTCCTCATCATTGCCCTATTCATTTTTCATTCATAACACACTTTTAGTATTTCAAAGAATATTCACACTTGTTAGCTTTAGAAACCCACTTAGTATTTCAAGGTTTTTGAAAATGAGCATTGTATAGAAGTACAATTGAAATTAGAATAGATTTTCAAGGAAGAATAATCCCTTAGCATGTAATTTGGTCCTAAGAAAATGTAGTTTAGAAAAAAAATTAAGTATTTGGATTTTATAATTATGAATATTAGCACATGCTTTATTAGATGTTTTATAATTTTATCTTAAATATTAGGTTTAAGACATTTGATTTATTTTAGGTGGTATTTTTATTATACCTTTAAACCAGTTTAGTTTCAGTGATAATATATCTCCAAAATTGTCTTTTAAATGAAGGTTTGTGAAAAGTTGACTTACGTAATTTTATGTTATAATTGGATTTTTAGAAATACACTTTTGTAGCATAATTTCATGGTAATTTTCATAAGTAGGATTTCCTGACTTCTTAATAGTAGATAGTTTCTGAAAATGATCAACATAATTCATGTTTAATGTGCAGATATAGAAGGTTGAAAGACTCCGGGAAGAAAATGGGAAACAGGAACAAACAATAAGATTATGGCAAAACTCTAGAATTCTATATTTCTTTATTAGAGTTTATGATGAGACCATATTTCTATAATAGTAATGTGTATACCTGCTGCCTTTCAAGGTGGCTCTCAAGGGAGTATTCTGAAAATTATTTTGTTCACGAGCTTCTTCTTTAGAATAAATAATACTTGCATGTATAAACTCTCATGTTTAGAAAAAATAGTCTTGTTACTTTATAGTCTTTGTTTATAAGTTTGAATGGATAATGAAAAATAGATTACTTTTTTTAAAGAAATGATAGAGACATCATGAAGTGAATAATGAATAATCTTTTTAATTAAAAAATAGCCTAAAATGTTAAAAATGATTGCCTTTTGATACTGGGTTTATGCATGACTTATTTTGTCTATGTATATATGTATATATATGTGTATATACACATATATTTCTCTATTTTCCAAATACTTATAATTTTATATTTGGGAAATTTACTTTAAAACAGATTAACCTTTACCTTTCATTGAATACCTTACAATGTCTACTCTGAAATTAGAAAATAACTTAGTAAAATAAAACATATATTTCGGGTGGTTCTTTGTTTTTATATGCTGTAGACATTTCTGAAAGACACGTGTTTTTTGTATGTGCACATATTGAGGGACAGATCTATAAACTGAATAGATGGAATTTTTAGGCCACTGTATAATTTTTAATAAGCTCTTTTTTTGGTAATTATTATCCCAGAAATATTTTTGTTTTTTGGTTTAATTTTTTTGGCTTGTTTTCTGACCTCTTTAGAATGTGGATTTTTGTCACTTTATTATTTTATTTGCCAAATGGTTATTGATGCAGTGTTCTTACCTTTCCCTGAAAAAATTATCTGTTCATACTTACTGTGAGAAAAAGTGAAAAAATAACAATTAAGATGAGTAAAATCTTGATCTTCTTGGATTTATATTTTAAAACATATTCACTTAAAAATTCAGCCTCTATATGCAATGCTATATGTAAAATAATGACACATTTAGAAATATACAGTAAATAATGTATAGGGATGCAGTTTTGGATGACAATGTTATAGAAAACACAGGAAATGGTTATTATACAAGTTAGGATATGGGAAGTGGAAAGAGGTTATGATGGGGATGGGGCTCATGGAAAAGGCTTTTGAGAAATCAGTTGGCAAAATTCTATTTTGCCTGACCATTGTGATGATTACTTTAAAATAACCATGTGCTTGCTTTATAATATTTCACAAAAATTCCGTAAATGTATTTTTTTCTATCTTTTTAATTTAAAAAAATTTAAAAATAACAAGATATTAAAATATAGTTAAGGTAATTAACTTTAGAAAGGAATATACACAGTATTTTCTAATGTGTTTATGGGCATTGCTAAGGTTCATCTTTGGGAACGGATGACAGAAAATACAGTGATGATCTCCAAGCAAGTCTGTGTTTTCTCTGCTATGGCAGATAGTGTGATGTATTTTTACCTGTTGATTTTCTAGAAAGGAGTGAAGAATAAGATAAATCCTAGAGGAGAGTGTAATAATTAGGAATTTATCTTATAAGAGGATATAGAGATTTTACTATGGAACAGCTACTCTGCCACATGGCTGGGAGGCATCTAACTTGGTCCTATTATTTTTATCCTGAGTGGAAACTAGGTTCATCTGAGCTGTAAAATTATTATTAGGTGTATAATATTATCATTTAAAAAACCATCATGTGAAGGGATTAAAAATGATATTAACTTGTAATGTTTATTGAACTAGCTTTTCTTTTCTCCCCATTAGTATGTTTTTATTTTACTCTGAAATCACAGGCAATGCTTTTCTGTGGAGTTAATTAACATTTACTAGATTTTTTTGTGCTTCAGATTAACATAAAGTTGTTTTACTTAACAATTTGTTTCTAATTTCATTCATTTTCTAAGTATCAATATATACTACTGAACTTAATGAGAAATGTATACAGTGATTATAATTTTAGTATAAATTCTAGTATAAATGAAGATTTCTTAATTGTCCTTAAGCAGTGATAGAGCCAAAGTATATCATTGCTTTAGTGTGGTGGTAATGAAACCTCATTATTACAATAAGCTCTTTGAGAGCACAGTTTTAGTTTTTTTTTCTCCCTGGGGTCTGTCATCAAATAATAGATATTCAATAAATGGTTAACAGAATATAGTAGTCTGTAAGTTTGGTAGCCTGGAGAGGTTTTAAGTTGTTCAAATGTTTAGATCAAGTTGTAGGCTTAAGTCATGATTGTTGTTAATATGATTCTGATTTTTATATTCCTACCTAAGAGAATGTTTATAACATCTCAAGTGATTATGTTATAGGTTTATAATGATGGGATACTTTAAAAAAATAATATGTAACGTAATATTATGTAAATAAAATATTAGGAGAATAATGTTATTATTCATACCTGATGAAAATTGTTTCTGCAAGTAATCATATATTATTTAGGAAAATACTTCTGTAGAAAGTAAAGCATGGTGAATATAGTCAATAATACTATAATAACTTTGTATGGTAACAGATGGCAACTACACTTATCATGGTAGGCATTTTGTAGTGTATAAATGTCAAATCACTATTTTGCACATGTGAAACTAATATTAGATATCAGCTATACTTCAACTAAAAGAATACATTTTTATAAAAAGAAAAACTATTGCAGAGGGTTAAGTTTACCCTTTGCTATGATTACATCTTCTGTATACCTCCCTAATATTCTTGTACACTAGATTTTTATACTGGGCTGTTTTTAATGTTTGGTCAGCTTCCTCAGAGATAAGGCTTTGACTTGTTTTTTCATCCCTGTGCCCGGCATGGTGCCTGACATGAGACATTCAAATTATGTGTGGTTTTTTGGAAAGAGCCTAAATGTCCATCACCTGATGAGTGGATCAAGAAGATGTGGTGTATATACACAATGGAGTACTACATGGCAATGAGAAAGAACGAAATATGGCCATTTGTTGCAAAGTGGATGGACCTTGAGGGTGTCATGCTAAGCAAAATAAGTCAGGCAGAGAAGGGCAGATACCATATGTTTGCACTCATAGGTCTAACAGGAGAACAGGAGAAACCTAATGGAGGACTAGGGGGAGGGGAAGAGGGAAAGAGAGTAGCAGAGAGAGAGAGAGATGCAAAACTTGAGAGACTATTGAATACTGAAAACGAACTGAGGGTTGAAGGGGAAGAGGGAGGGAGGAAAAAAGGTGGTGGTGATGGAGGAGGGCACTTGTGGGGAAGAGCACTGGGTGTTGTATGGAAACCAATTTGACAATAAAGTATTTAAAAAAAACAAATTATGTGTGGTTTTTATATAAAAAGAATGATTACATAAAATGTTATGTAGTAAGTGTTATTTTTTAATTCAGTAGAACTGGATATGTAGTTGCAAGGAAGGTCATTTAATACTACCTTTATTCATTTTGTATTTCAAAACAAATTTAGATAAGATAGTAATCTGTAAAGACATAACAAATGAATCAAAGCATGTAGCAAAGCCTTTATATCTCAGGAGGCATGACACTAGGGAATCTATCCGTGAACAAAATATATATAATCCCTATTCTCATGGGCTACCATCAAGTGAAAGAGACCTACTCTCAAGAAGTTTGAAATATCAAGTAGTAAAATACATGGAGAAACATATTATAGTCTTAGATTGTTAGATCAGTCAGAATTTATATATAAGAATATGGAGAGAGGGGAGGGGGAAAGATTGGTAGGCATGGAGGAGGGCACTTGTCGGGATGAGCACTGGGTGTTACATGGAAAACAACTTGACAAAAAACTATAAAAAAGAATATGGAGAGAGATGGCAAGTACACACAACTTCTGATGGGTGTTTAGATTTCAGCATGTAAGTAGCTGTAATTAGTACCTGCACAAATGAATGTATCATGTTAGGCTATAATTCTCCTACACAGCCCATGTAAACTAGAATTTTGTGTGTTTTTTTTTTAACATTTATTCTTTTTATTTTTTTTTGAGAAAGAGAGAGTGTCAGAATATGGGTGGAAGTGGGGCAGAGAGAGAAGGAGACACAGATTCCCAAGCAGGCTTCCGGCTGTAGGCTCTGAGCTGTCAGCATAGAGCCTAATGCGGGGCTTGAACTCATGAACCATGAGATCATGACCTGAGCCAAAGTCAAAGGCTTAACAGAATGAGCCACCCAGGAGCCCCCAAACTAGAGTTCTTGATAGGCTAGGAAAAAATAAACTTATATTTAAAATCCATTGAAAAAATCCATTAAGATTGGGGTGCCTGGGTCGCTCAGTCAGTTAAGCATCCACCTTCTGCTCAGGTCATGATTTCAAGATCGGTGAGTTCGAGTCCTGTTTCGGGCTCTGTGCTGACAGCTCAGAGCCTGGAGCCTGCTTCAGATTCTGTGTCTCCCCCTCTTTCTGCCCCTCCCATGCTTATGCTTGTCAATAATAAATAAACATTAAAAAATACTGAAAATCTATTAAATGTTTTTATGTTTTTTATTTGTTTTTGAGAGAGAGAGAGAGAGAGAGAGAGAGAGACAGTGCGAGCAGGGAGTGTCAGAGAGAGAGGGAGACACAGAATCTGAAGCAGGCTCCAGGCTCTGAGCTAGCTGCCAGCACAGAGCCCGACGCAGGGCTTGAACCCATGAACCGTGAGATCATGACCTGAGTTGAAGCCAGACGCTTAACCGACTGAGCCACCCAGGCACCCCTGAAAACCCATTAAGATAATAACTGTTGTAGGTGTGTAATGTTTATCAGTCAATATATAGGCATATGTTCACCACAACAGGTTCTTTTCACCTTATTTGCTGTACTGTTTCTACCACTGTTTTCATTTCTGATAGGATCTAGTTTAATTTCTTTTGCAATGTATAAACCTTATAAAACACCTTATATTCTTTCTAGCATAAGGTGAGTTGTGGACTTATTTTTGTTTTTGTGTAAGCTGTGTTCATTTGAAGAAGCACATCTACCGCTTTACATGTGGTGTCTGTGTGTCTGTAATCCCAGCTTGTCACTGTGCCTAGGAATGCTTCTGGGTGGTTTCTACGTACTGCAGATAACTCTATCAGCTATGTTTCCTATTTCTTGTGATCCTGGGGATTTCCTGTAATATGTTATGTCAGTTATTGGATAGAAGACATGAATAAAAGGAGACAATCAAAAAGAAACTGTAAAGCATTTTAGAAGAATTCTACTACAAAACCTTTTATAGCATGGGTGGCTCAGTTGGTTAAGCATTGGACTCTTGATTTCGGCTCAGGTAATGATTTCACAGTTCATGAGATTGAGCCCTGAGTCAAGCCTGGCATTGGGCTCAGTGCTGACAGTGGGGAACCTGCTTGGGATTCTCTTTTTCTCTCTGTCTCCGTGCCTTCACCCCCTCGAAATAAATAAATAAACTTAAAAAAATTTATAGCATAACTTCTAGCATTAGATAGATAATACAAAATCCTTAAAGAAATAAATGAAGAAACTAATATGGAAAATAAATAAGCAGAATAAGAATGGCTTTATTGACAGCTTGTTTCATTGTGGAAAATAATACATTTTTTCAAAGTATATGGTTTAAAGGAATTCCATTTTTTAGCTTTTTATTTATTTATTTTGAGAGAGAGAGCACAAGCAGGGAAGGGGCAGAGGGAGAGAGAGGGGAAGAGGGAGAAAATCCCAAGCACACTCCATGCCGTCAGCAAAGAGCTTGATTCGGGGCTTGAAGCCATAAAGCGTGGGATCTTGACTTGAGCCAAGGGTGGACGCTTAACTGACTGAGCCACCCAGGTGCTCCTTCTTTACTATTTTTGATGCTGATATTACACTACCTGTGATCATGTTGCCATAGAGTCCATAACATAAAACAAAACTGATAGAAATAGGATATGCTTTCAAATTAATACATATTTCTAATGTACTAAATTAGTGATACAAAATTCATAAATTTAAAAGTCATATGAAATAAGTTACTTCTGAGGTTTTTAAAAGGAAAAACTAAATATGTCAATACTTTAGATTTGTAGTATCATGCTTCTGTAGCCACTTTGTTTACTTTTTATGTTATACAACTTGATTTAAATTTGTATAGTTTGGGGGAGCATCTAGCAGGCTAAGCTCAGCCTCATGTTGAATGTAGCGATTACTTTAAAAATAAAATCTTCAAACAGCAAAAAAGTCCACCCCTAAATTGCTCTATATTGTAGACAACTTAGATAATGTCATGTAAGTCTTATCTTGTTTTTATTCCTTTTCCCTTTGATATGAGGGAAAGAAATTAGAATTACTGGAGAAACTTATGTTTCATTTACCTCACTTTAGTTTTTAATTATTGATGTATTTCTTGGATTTTGTGGGCATTGGTAATGAGGTTAGGGGTCCATATCTCTCTCTTTTTCTTAAAATAAGTGCCTCACAAATTTAGGTATTATATCTTTGAATATATACTAGAAATTTAAAAACAGTTGCTTAGCCAAGAAATAATGGACAGGGCTATAATGATGTGACATGCTATTTTGTATGAGTAAGAATGTGTTATCTGTTTCCCAAGTTCGTGAAATATTTATAAATTTGATTGCATTTATTTTAAGTATTAAGGGTCTTTTCCCCTTCACATATATATGACCTGATACTTTCTCCTGTGTGTTGGGTTTAAAACTATAAACAACTTCTATTATAATACAGGGAGTTATTTACAGCCAGCCATAGTACATAGATGTTGTCAGTTCTCAAAGCTCAAGTGCTAACTTCTGAATCTTTGAACTCTCTAGAAGGATATTCTTAGGATCTCTTCAAAAAGAAAGTACAGATATTTTTTAAGTGGTTTTATGATTTTTTTAAATCAAGTTCAAACTTTAACTTTAAAATGTGTGATATATTGGGAGGGCTGGGTGGCTCAGTTAGTTCAGCATCTGACTCTTGATTTCAGATCAGATCATGATCCCAGGGCCATGGGACTGAGCCCTGCACTGGGGTCCGTGCTAAGCTTGAAGACTACTTGGGATTCTCTTTCTCTCCCTCTGCCCGTTTCCCCTGCTTGCTCGAACTCTCTCTCTCTCTCCAAACAAACAAACAAACAAAGATATGTTAAAATATCTAGATTTTTAAAGAAGAAAGGGGTACAACTACTAATCAATGTAATTCTGTGTAGATTTATCACTGAGGAAAATGATTTTGGTAGATAGCTTAAAATCATTCTGTCATTTCTTTACTAACTCTTTGAGAACCCGTTTATATATAAGTTACTTTGATTGAGGCTGTGTAAGAGGCAGAGACATAAATATTTCTCTCTCTAGGGATTCATAATCTGGAAAGGTATATGAGCTATATATCATGAGTTAGTTGCTATGAGGATAATGTAACTAATAACTGTTGTACTGTATGAGTTTAAACAATCTGAATGTGTACTAACTTTTGAATGATAACTAGGATTTGGATAAGAAGAGGTGTGTGTGAGAGGGCATATCAGAGTAACGGACTGACATTGGAAAAATATAAAGTGTCTTTAGAGAATAGTAAGCAGAGCTATTTGACTATGGACTAGAAAGATCAAACACAGGATTAATGCTCAGCTAACAGATAGTAGAACTTTAAAACTGTAAGAACACTATGAAATTATCTTCTCATTGGTTTTATGTTGAGTTTCCCAGACTCGGCCTAGAGGTGAGAAGGAAGAGAACACCCTACGGGAGAGGCTCTTGGCCTCTTCTGTTTTAACTGAAGCAGTTTAGTTCTCCGTTCCCATTTCTTTCTATTTTCTCTTTCTAATTAAGTGGAATGAATCTCCATTTAAGTCATTATGCGTTCCATAAATGAATTTTTTTAATCCCCATGATTGTTCTCCTTTGTCTCTGACTAGTCATCCAAACCAGTCAATTCCATTGCCTAAACATTTTTCACAAATGTCTTCTCCTTTCTGATCTCACTGCAGATGCTTAAGTTCAAGTCTTTATCATGTTGCCACAGCATTTCCACAGCTGTTTCTGTGTCTGTCTTCCTTTACTCCTCCAGGGTTCAAGAACTCTTCCTTAAGGGTTCTTGGTAAGATTCTTAAATAAGCATCTCCCCCACTCTCCAAGTGTGTGTGTGTGTGTGTGTGTGTGTGTGTGTGTGCGCGCGCGCGCGTGCGCGTCTTTCTCTTTTTTGTATATTGCCAGTGTCAGAACCCAAAACAATCCAACAATTTAAAATTAAAGAGTTGAATGAACTGTATATACAAAAAAAAAAAAAAGCAAATAGCGCTTTGGCTGTAAACAACCCACAATATTTGTTTTTACAGTGGTGATATTCTAAAAGTTAAATAAAGACAAGACATGACTGGAGACAAATCGATCTGACCCTTTACAAAAGTTTTAAATTTCTATGAAGGTAACTGTCAAAATTAAAGTTGTAAAGGCAAACAGATTAGAAAAACATTTGTAGCAAATATGGCAGTAAAAGAAAATAAAATATTTTATTAAAAAAATTCAATCTAGGAGAAAAAAATAAAAGAGTTGAAAATTGCTTATTTGGTCCAACCTACTTATTTTACTAGATAGGGAATTTGGCACCCAGAGAAGTAAAAGATATGCTGTTGTTTAAAAGTTGAGCAAGGTTTTGTGAGGAAAACTCAAGTTATCCAAATATTCTCTGATTACTGTTTCAACTATACTGGATGAAACTTTTGTTATGCCTGCAATGGAGAATTGGTTTTTTTGAGCGTATTCAAAAAATAGTAAATTACATTTTAGGGCGATTAATATGAGAGCATTGTGTGAAAGGAACTGAAGAAAGGAAAGGACTAAAGGTGAAAACCAGGAAGAGGCTTTCCTAACAGTCTTGATATGAGCTTAAAAGCCTTCAAATTAGGGTAGCGGAAATTGAAAATGAAAGATGAAAATGAAGGATCATAAAGAACTGTTGTAAGAATCAAGGAAGACATAACAATTTTTAAAATTTGTAGTCAAAATGACTAATGAACTGAACTTTGTGATGCCATTAGCAGAAATCTGAAATTTGGAAGGAAGAACATAGAGAAAGTGTATTCAGCTATAAGAGTGGGTTTAATAATGAGAGAATAAGAGTGAGTTAAGAATTGAGGCCTGGTGAGTTTGAGCCCCACATCAAGCTCTCTGACTTGGTATCTTCTGTCTCCCTCTCTCTGCCATTCCCCACCTCCCTTCCTCTCTCTCTCTCTCTCTCTCTCTCTCTCAAAAATAAATAAACATTAAAAAAAAAGGAATTGAGGCCTGGGGATAGAAATTTGTAAAAAAAAATGCTCACATTTAGGGGGTGATAGGAAGGAAGGGGCTAATATTAAGACAAGGGGAAAGTGCAACTCAGTGAAAGGTAAACACTTACTACACTGGATAGACTCACTGAGATAATGACTGGTATGTTCTACATGGCCCAGGAAATTTCTTGAATCTGTTCACTATTTCAGGTGCTTCTAATCTGAACTTTAGGGCAACTAATAAAATTTGTTTGGTGTTAATGTACTATGTTGAGTTCCTAAGATATTCAGAAGCTGTTTATGGTGTTTGAAGCAAGACTTGAGACTCAAGCATTGTCAATGCCTGAATGATCTTTATAGGGCACAATTTCATTTTAGAAAGCAGTCATGTATAAGGGGAAAAGTAGATTCAGGTTTAGGAGGAAAACTAAATGGACTTAAATGACCCATGACTCCTTCCAAAAGTTTTTGAAACTTCGACTAATAGGAAAATCTCTATATATTAGCCCTCTTTCTTCATTATAACTTTGTTTTAGTGATCATCTATTGAATTGCTTGTTAAGAGCAATGTAAAAGTTCTTATACCTAAGGGAAGTAAGCTTATATAAATGCTGTAAAAATATATCATGTCTAGTGTCTTATACTTAATTGATACTCAATATTTGATGAAGGATTGTACATTCTTAAGGCATGCTATTTCTAAACTAAGTGCCCTACATCCATGGGAACATTGTATTGCTCATATGTGATCCATTTGATATTCCTCATTCTTGCTTTCCCTTGATTGTTACCTTATCTTCCATAGCACCTTATCTTACCCCTCCTATCATCATTATCCTAACCCTTTGTCAGCTCTGAGATAGACATGAAAAGAGAAAATACAGGAAAATATTCCAGAACTGAAGTCACATCATAATTTTTATTATGGACAAAAGCCAAAATACATAAAGGAAATGGAAAATCTTTATATATCATAAATGACTTCTGTATTGCTTACAATTATGGGGATAGAAGACTATCTTCTTTCCTTTTTTCTCTAACCTGGAATATTCTTGTGAAAAGACATTTGGAGCTTGATGTAAATTAAATCTATAAACCTATCATATCACAGGTCACTACCTATATACCCTTCTTATCTTTTCCAGACCATAAACATAACCTTTGACCTTTTTTCTATTTTCCTTTGTCAATTTTTCCTTCCACAAGGCCTACTCCTTTCTTTATATCTAGGATTTTAATTTTATTCCCTACAGAGACATACAGATAATCACAATATGAACACTGGGAAGTTTGCAGAGAATTAATAATCTCAGCAGGGTTTTATGTTTGAAATACAAATAGAAGTTACCTGGTTTCATCTCTATGTCCACACTCCCAGTTAGATTACTTATTTACATTTATTTACTTGAGTGGTTGGGGTGAAAGTGGAGTTGGTGGGGCATTTTAAGTCTCCTATTTGGGAATCATTCTTACCTAGCTTCTATCTTGATTGGATGAGAGCTTAAGCTCAGACCAAGGTAGGTTTGAGCTGGCCCCTCTGCCTGGTCCTTTAGAATTTATGGTGTGCTTGGAAATCTCTCACTTTCTAAGTGGTCTCTCCTGGAGGACACAATGAATAAGGAGGGCACTTTGCTAGCTGACTGTCCCTCAAAGGTTCTTTTCCTGCCTCTTCAGCTGCCTTTAATGTTTAGTTTTCCATCAGCTTGTTCACTTGCTGGGACTTTCAGGCTGATTCTACTGGTGAGAGAAACTAGGCTTTTTTTTTTTCAGTGAATGTTTGGCATTGGTTTCTTCAGCACCAATAAAGTTTAATGGCAGGTGTTACTGAGGGAAACTTTCTGCATTTTGTTACTCTCTTCACTTGCTCTTAGGCAGCTCCTATATTTTACTGTGTCAAAGTTGTGCATCCAGTTGGATCATATACTGATTCCTCTTTCTTATCTGAGAGATGCTCATTTCCAGAACAAAAATGATTGCCCTTGCTCAGGGATCTTCCTGTTCCCGTTGTTTCCCAGCCAGTCTCTGAATCAACTCCTGGGCTTCTTTTCCAAATTTGAGTTCTATTAAACACTGATAAACTTTAGCAATTTCCACCAATGGGAAAAGATAGGTTTCCTTCTTACATCCTTGACATAACAAATTGTACAAATAAAATTCTGCCTATTTAGTTGAGGACTTTTCTAACTCTTCCAACCTCAGTAAATTGTCCACATCATAGATTTAAAATGTGAAATAGGCTGTCTGTGTTCTACCTAATTTTCTTTTGAGTCAGATTAATACCTTAATATATTTTCCCTTTCTTGTTCTTTTTAAAAACTTTTAGAGTTAAAGTCATAGCAAGGCTGAATTAAAACAAACAAAAAAATTATCTCAGTAATTTTCTCTGAGGTAAAAAAGAGCCAGTAGGATTTTCTTTTCTTATTTTAGGAAATTTAAGAAGTGATAATTATATGTAGTTTTCTGTAATTTAAATGTGTATGTAGTTCTCATGGGCTTTTAATATCTATCTGGAACAAAAGCAGCTGTTGCTTACCTTATTCATATCACAAAACTAGAATTGCAATAATGGGAGGTGTTTAGGGAAATAGAGTTTATTCACTTAATTTAGATTTTTAAAAATTTCAGACTTTAAAGACTGCATTTTCTCTAAAACCCTTTTAATTAGTTAGCTAATTAATTAATTTTTAACCAATAATAGAAATTAATTAGGAATCTAAAGAAGGAGTAATAGATCTTGTTATTAAATATTTGTAAAGAGAAAAATTATGCATGTTTTCCCTTGAGTAAAGTATGAGTAGGTAGATAGTGTTTTACTCTAGTGGTGCTGTCTAGAATAAAAATATGAGAGCTGTCTTTCTGTTTTGGAGAATCAGTGAGTTGAGTCAGAGAATTCATAAGGTTAAACAGTAAATCATTTTAAGGTTTTTCGTTCTGTAGTTTTTTATTTAAAAAGAGGAAGTTTTTTTTAAAGAATCATCTGAGGATCACCTTTTAAAATAAGTAACAATATAAATTGTACTTAAAATATTTTTTCAAAGACTTAATTCTATATAGGGGAAAATAGAGAAAGAAAGAGAATAGGAATTAGAGGGTAAGACCTTCATATTTAAGAAAGTTCTGAAAGTCAAAGGTTAATTTATATATTATTCTAATGAGAAAAAATGCAGCCCTTTAATTCAAATATATAGGTAAACATTGACCAAACTTATTTAAAATACTTTTAATTTTTATCACATGATATCTTTATATCTTTTTATTTTTAAATGGAGAAAAAAATGCTCTTCGTTTTTTAAAGTTTATTTACTTATTTTGAGAGCATGCATGCACAAGTGAAGAGGGGCAGAGAGAGTAGGGAGAGAATGAATGCCAGGTAGGCTCCTCACTGAGTGTTGAGCCCAGGCCAGGCCCAGGAATCCTGAGGTCAGACCTGAGCTGCAACTAACAGCCAGTTGAATGCTCACTATTGAGCCAAACAGGCACCTCACAAATGCTGGTCCAGAATATTAAAAGATAAGTATAAAGTACATTTTTATCATTTTGAAATATTGGAGGAGGAGGTGTTAGATTTCTCAGATAATATTTTCATTTTCAGTGAGAAATACGATATTGATTGATTGATTGATTCATGAGAGACAGAGAGACAGAGAGAGAGAGAGAGAGAGAGAGAGGAGGGAGGGAGCAAGCATGTGCATACAACCAAGCAGGGGAAGGGCCATGGGAGAGAGACAATCCCTAGCAGGTCCCACACCCAGCATGGAGCCTGACCTGGGGTTCAATCTCAGGACCATGAAATCATGACCTGAGCTGAAACCAAGAATTGGGTGCTTAACTGACTGAGCCACCCATGCATGCCTACAGTGTATTTTATAATATATTGTGTGTTCAGTGATGTCATTAAAAAGATCTGATCAGTGCCTATCTCTGTGAAATATTTAAATTTTAAAGCAGTTGAGATATATTTTGTTTTGTATTATAATTAAAATATTTAGTATTTAAGTCCTTTGTTACCACTTTTCCTAGAATTGAAATTATGGTAGCCTTGTGGCCAAATTGAATTTATTTGGCTTATTAAAAGTACAAGTAGGACTATGCAAGTTAGTGTACTGTGTCTATATTTGACATTTAGTTAATAGAGTTTAATTTACAATACCTATGCCCTATGATCAGAAAACAAAATAGAAAAGATTTTGTTTTTGGAGCAACTAACAGTTTTCAGAATGAAAAAGGATAATTTGTAACTTCCCACCTGCTAGTCATTTCCAATAATTCTAGAAAACTCCTCTCCCCTTTTAATATTAAGGCTGTTTTTCTCATGGATTTTCCTGATATTACTTTAATAAGATCAGTGCAAAGCATACCATAGTTTGTCAAACTTATTTGATGATGTGATAAGAATGTATCTCAACAGTTAAGAATTTCTTCTCAGGGTATAAGTCAAGTGATTTACCAAGAAAGATCTTGTGTTTTGCTATATCAACATACTATGGGAAAAGAAGTAGAGATATCACAACATTTATACTCTTGATCAGTTGAATTGTGAAGATTTTATATAATAGCATCCTTCCTGTTAAATCAATGAGGACCATATTTAAACATTAATGTCTTAAAAATATGTATGTTTTTAAACATTTCTGTAATTGATATGCATCTTATGAACAACTAAGAGTTTCATGCCACAGTCTAATTATCTGGCAGCATTTTTCTCTCTTTCTAATAATACATAAAATAATTGTGATAATTGTGAGTATTAAGATAATGTCCATTTTATTGATGAATATGATCATGGTAGATATGTGGTCTTTTCTGGACAGAGAAAATAGTAGCAAATTATATTTTTGAAATAGTCCACTTATCTTTTATACTTCTTACAGTGTCAGTAGTAATAGAGTTTAATACAACATGTTTTGGGGTACCTGCCTGGCTCAGTTGGTAGAGCATGTGACTCTTGATCTCAGGGTTGTGAGTTCAAGCCCTGCATTGGGTGTAGAGCTTACTTAAAAAAAAAAAAAAAAAAGAAACAAAGAAACAAAAAACAAACCAAAACACCAAACATGTTTTTTTCCTCATGTGCAGTGTGATTATTTCAAATGATGAGATTATACAAATCTTGTAGTTGTTTAATAACTTTAGACTATTCACAAGAACATCCAGAGCCTTATTTGTATATATTCATTGTATGTATTTTCCAAAATGATAGTATAATAGAGGCCACAGAACTATTTTCATAAAACTTAATAAGAACAGTTTTTATCATGATAAACTGTGAACTCAGTAACAAATAATTGTCATAATTTCTAGTTTTTAAGTTCTCTGAGAAATGATTATAGTTTTGTTTTTATTGTACATATTATTTCAGGAGAGTTGTTACTGATTGAAGCCTCAACTTTTTTCCTCTTGAGCCTGATCCATCTCATCATATCCATTGTGACTTTTTACATTTTTCAAAGATTGTGACAATATCTTCCATCGCCTGCATTCTTCTGCTTGTGACTTTGTCGCTTTTCCATCGAGAGGTGGACTCCAGTTTCCTTTCCCCTGAATCTGAGCTGACCTTAGTGACTTGCTTCTAGTCAGTAAAAATGAGGAAAGTAATGCTATGTGACTTCTGAGGCTAGGTCAGAAGGAGTCTTGCATCTTTTGCTTTGGTCTCTTGGAATGCTTGCTGAAATCAGCTGTTTCTTCTCAGAATGCTCCCTCTTAAAACGATATCACCATTCTATGAGAAACCTAGTACCAAGATCAGCAGTGTCTCAACTTTCCAGTCATCTGAGGAAGCACCATTGACTGAGGAAGCCCCTAGTTGTTTGAGTTTTCCCAACTGAGGTACAGATATCATGGTGTCTGCAGAGATGGCCATTTACACTGCTCACTGTCCAAAGTTCTGAACTACACAACTCTATACTATTACATTAGCATAGTAAAAGAGTTGTTATTTTATCTGCTACTAATTTAGGGATGGCTTGTTATTCAGCAATAGAAAATGAGAACAGAACTTAATATATTGAAGTGGGGTGCTACTATAACAAAAATGAAAAGGACATGGGATCAGCTGATGGGTGGACAAGAAATCATGAAACTTGAAATAGATTCATGGAGACTTGGTGAGGGCTTGAAAGAAAGTAATGCCAATATTATTTGACACTGGAAATAAGTATCTTTGTTATCGAGTGGGAGAAAGTTAGGAAAACTGTCCACCTACCGTAACGTGGAAAATAAAAAATGTACTTAGAGAACTGAGGCATCTGGCAAAGGAGGGCATTATGAAAACTGTCTAAACTGTTGTCAACTGTTTCTTTTAGCTATATCTCATGAGATATGGATGGAGAGAGATGAGTTAAAAAGGAAATTCTTGTTTTCAAGCAGAATTTGGAGGAAATATAAAGGGCTCAGGAAAGTTTTTCCAGCCTGCAAGGTTCTCAAAGGATAAAGGGCCTAAGAATGAAGATCAAATCCAGAGCAAAGTTTCAAAAATGTGGTCTCAAGGTAAAAATGAAACTAAGATGTAACATAAAACCTTTTTTAAGATCTCAGAAAAACTTGAGGTGACCCTCATAGACTCTCTTAGACACACAAAAAACCTTCCAAGAATCTAAATGGCACAACTTCCAGTTTTTTTCTGTTAAACAGTAGGGCTTCCAAGAATCTTCAGAGCCTTGTCCCACAGCGGCCTCACAGAGGGTCCAAGATAGAGAAGGACTTATTTCAAAGGCATCTGTGGGCATGGCATTTGCTTGAATGAGTGGGCTTATAAAACGTTTTTGAAACATAAGAAACCTGCAAAGCTTTTTTAAAAGAGTTGTATCAGCCTGGGGTGCTAGATGACTCAGTTGAGCATCCAGCTCTTGATTTCTGCTCAAGAAATGATCTCATGGTTTGTAAGTTCGAGCCCCTTGTGGGGCTTCATGCTGACAGCACAGAGTCTGCTTGGGATTCTTTTTCTGCCCTCTCTTTCTCTGCCCTTCCCTTGTTTGTACCCACCCTCCCTTAAAAAAACACCACACTGATAGAAATACTTCTTCATTTGTTTGTGGTCAAATTTGTAGAAAGATACTATAATAATGTAATGCCTTTTGCTTTTCTATTTTAAACATGTGTACCCTACATGTTGATGTTTTTATTCTTTCTTAATCAGAGTATGAAAAGTTATAAGGAAAGCATTCTGAAGGAGAGAATTACCTGTCTGTACTACTTTAATATCTATTCTACTATACTATTTTGTTGCTATGGTAAGAAAAATAGGCAAAATAATTTGTAAGGAATTTAGTATTTTTCCTTTTAAAATTTGTGATTAATAGATTGTTTCTGATTTCTCCCTCCCTTTTTTCCTGTCTCATGTCCTCAGCTGTTTCTTACAATCTTTTCCTGTGGTTCTGAATTATTTATAACAATACCTAAATTATTATGGACATTGTTGTGGATTTTATTTTCTAACTAAGATACACGTAGGATCTTTTACTTTGTAGTACCTTAGTATATGTTATGCATTATTTGTGATTCACAATAGAAATATCTAAAAATTATTATTATGGGTGATTTATCTTAGATTTCTAACATCTTTTATTTTTTTTTACATCTTTTATTTTTAAAAAGGCAGACCATCTAACACTTTTTTTAATTTAGTTTCTTCTTTAATTAAAAATATATTTATTGACCTTGCCAGACAAAAGCCTGAATGATGAAGATATAGAAATAAAACAGAGCCCCAGTATTTAAAGAGCTTCTGTCTCATAGCAGATATAAGTTGAAAGATGATTACAATAAAATGTGCTCCGACCAAAAAATAAACAGCATAGTATGGAAACATTTGGGAGGTGGGCTTAAAACCTAGCCTGCACAGCTGAGAGAAGGCTTTCAGGAGGAACTTTGGAGGAGATTAGAATTTGTTAAGTTTTATTAGTGCAGAAAACCTGAGGTAATGTTCTCCTCTGTCAGCACATTCCCTATTCTAGTGCCTAGATGATGGTGACTGAAAAGCAGAGATGTCTACCTGAATTTTGACAGAGGGGTTTGAAATGAGTTGAGAGTATAATTGAAAGAAGCAGCATGTGCAAATGTTTCTGTCCTTGGAAAAATCCTCTCCTGAATCAGAAGGCAGTTAGTCTGTCTGTCTGTCTCTTTTTTCCCTTTCTCTCTCCTTCCCCACCCTCCATGACATCTACAGGCTTTTACCACTGTCTATTGTTTGTAAGCAAATTTCTATGAGGTCTTTGTGACTTGTCCTAGAAGTTAGGCAATAAAATTTAATATTTTCAACATCCCTGTGAAAAGGCCCTGCTGGTCTAAAAATTATGCTCATTTGTTTTTGTTGAAAGTGTTTTTATTGAAGAATGGGGGGAAATAGAAACTTACTACTTTCAGCCTTGAAGAAAGTAAAACTGATTTATTTAAAATACATAATTCATATGTATACAAAGTCATAAAAATTTATGATTGGATTCATTATAACATCTTTAATGATGTAAAGGACTTCTAATTGGCTAATAACATCATTAGCCTAGAATTTTTGGCTTGAGCAAAAAGAGGTTAGGCATCTCTCCTTTCTCCTAATGGTGGTCCCATTGGCAAAAGCTCACCTTCAGATGTCGGGCTTCAGGCACTCCCTGTGCTCTACATTCCTGAAAGGCAACCTCACTGTGGGGTCCTGGATCTTTCAGATGATTTAAGATTTCCTCTCCTCAGAAGAGTAAGAGCAGTGGTGTTAATACCAGGCTACTGCTTGGTACTATACATGCTTGGAGAATAAAGACAGTCCTATTTCTTTGCATTCTCATGAGGGAGAGGTTACAGTTCTTGTGATTAAGAATCTAAGTAGCGTTTGACCTAAAAGAAGCCTCTCTAATATTGCTGAGTCATACCAGTACAGAAGTAAGACTAAATATGCACATTTAAGAGATTTCTTATAGCTTGATATGACTAGAATAAAAGGTATGAAGGTGTACCTGAGGGATGAAACTAGATCAGTGGGTAGGGACCAGATTAGAGAGGATTTTGAAGAATCTTAAGTTTTGGTTTTCTTGAAGACAAATTGGAGCTGATAGAGATTTTGACTTTACAGAGGGAATAAATGGTCAGATCTGTGTTTTCAAAAAGTCCATTCAGGGTGTGCCTGGGTGGCTCAGTGGGTTAAGCATCTGACTCTTGATCTCAGCTCAGGTCATGATCTCACAGTTCCTGAGACAGAGCTGACAGCAGGGAGCCTGCTATGTTCTCCCTCTCCGTGTCTCTCTGCCCCTCCTGTGACTTGTGTGCACATGTACACGTGCACTCACTTTCCCTCTCAAAATAAATAAATAAACTTAGTATTATTTTTTAAATCTGAAACACACACACACACGAAAAGTCCACTCAAGTATCAGGGTGGGTTGGAGGAAACAAAACTAGAAGTAGGGATCTACAGACTGTTTCACTTCCTGTGTCTGTATAACAAAATTATCTCAAGAACATAATGGTGTAGACCAATCATTTGTTATACTGATGGATTCTTTGGTTGAGGAATTTGGATAGAGTGTAGTGGGTATGGCTGGTTCTACTCCATGATATTTGTTATCTCTATAAAAGGTATCACTCCATCATCTTCTGTATGGCAAATTATGATTAGAAGTTTGTTGTAATTCCTTTATTTTTTCTGGATGCCGTCAAGATTTTTTTTTCTATCATGGGATTTAAATATAATATATCTAGGTGTGATACTTTCCCTGCTTGATGTTTTCTGAGCAAGTTGGATCTATGTTTTGTTATATTTTACTAATTATGAAAAGTTGTCAGCTATTCAGATATCTTCAAATATTTTTTCTGTATTCTTTTGTTTTCCTCTTTCCCTTACCAGTATGTTAGACTTTTATATTGTCACAATAGCACTTGAATGATCTGTTTTCTTTTTTATTCGTACATGTGTTTTTTATTCTTTTTTTTTTTTTTAGTTTACTCTTTGTGTTTCAATGTGAGTACTTCTTATTTATTTTCCAGATGACTGACTGCTTTCCTCACTGTATTGAGTTTACTGATGAGTTTGTCAAAGGCAGCCTTTATCTCTGTTACTGTGTTTTTATTTCCAGCTTTTGATTTGATTTGATTTTCCTTATAGTTTCCATCTCTCTACTGAAATTTCCCATTTGTTCTGGCTCTTGGTCCACCTTTCTACACTAGAATATATTAACATATTAATCAGATACTTTAAATTTCCTGCTTGATAATGCGAATAACTTTTTCATATCAGTTTATTTCTTTGTTGGTTGACTATGTGGCTTTTTCTTTTCTTTTCTTTTTTTCCTTTGGTCTTTTTCTTTCTTCTTTTTTCATATGTCTTATTCTTTCTGACTGAAAGCAAAATATCTTGTTTAGGACAATGGAATCTGAGGTAAATTTTATTCAGCTTAGAAATTGATATACCTCCTTTTTTTCTAGTCCTTTCATGTGTGGGGAGAGCAGTTAAGTTAATCTAGTCAGGGGGTTTGCTGGTGTTGGGTTTTGTTGTTGCTTTGGTATTAGTGCATCGTGGGCTTCAGATTTCTCTAGCATTACTTTGTATTCAGAATAGAGGCTGGTTTGCTCAAGGGTTTTACTCAATATCTGGTCTGCCTTCAGCTCTAAGTCTTTAATTTGTTCTCAGTATTACACAGGGTCTCTTCTTACTACCTGGCACCTTCCCTAGAAGGGGGCTCCATTTGTTACTTGATGATTGCTGGCCTGGCAGTATAGGACAGGGGATGACATTCTTTGTTCTGAGTCAGCATCTGTGTTATACCAGGGTTGTTTGCCTGAGTCTCTTGAAGGTCACATTCGGAGTAACCCTGTCTTACCCCAATGGTGGAGGACCACTAGTAGTAAATTCTAGATGCTTTTTCCTTTATTTCCCTCAAGGGATGGAGGGCTTTTCTTCTGTTCTTTTTCCTCAGCTTTGAGGCTTCACCTCTGCCCTGAGGGCTACAGGGGTTTTTGACCTTTCATCCTTAGTTTAAGGGTTTTTTTTGGAAGAAAGGGACTAGATGGGGCTTTGTGCTTTATTCACAGTAGCTACTTTTCCTGTCCTTCAGGCCTGCTATTTGAGGGAGGTCTCTCCAGTCTCTTTCCCCACCCCCCAACTTTTCTTGGAAGTGCCATGTGAGAAATGGGAGAAGAGTCAGTGAGTAGATGAGTATCCCCCTGATGTTTCTGGCTCCCAGGGTTTCTCTCTTCTCGTGCTGGTTCACACTCAGCCTTTAACTTGTTTGTTAGAAATTTTAGCTGAGTCCTTTCCAGCGTACATTACATCTGCTCCAGGTAGCCAAGTGCTCATGTCCCGTTTCTCCTTGGGGCTGTCTGTCTTTACTTATATGAGCTCTCTTAGGGGTTCAAGAAAAGTTATGATTTTGTAGATTAACTGCCCTTTTTTGGTGGTAAGTTTGGGAACAATACTGTTTTCAGCTTTCTACATCTTATGTAGAAAGCATATGAGTAGGTCCCTCAATACATAATCACTATGAAACAGCACCACTTACTGTACTTACTGGATTACACATATGACCTGAAAGATCCACAGTTCTCACTTTGATTTTCCTTCTGATGCATTTCTTTTAAATCTCTGGCTAGAACCTGATAATACCTCTTTCTAACACTTCCCTCCTCAGCCCAAATATACCTCTAAGGCTTCTTCTGAGAGACACAGTTTGAAATTCATTGGTAGGGAAAGGAGAATCCCATTTTTAAGAAGTAGAGAAATCTGGACCCTGATATAAGCTCTTCTTTTATTAGCTGATTCATCTAAAATCAATCACTTATCTAGATGAACCTCTTTTTTTTAACTTTTAAAGAAGTATGTTAAAATGTTCATTTTTCTTACAGGATTGTTTTAAGACTCAATTGAGGTGTGATGTGTAAATGATCTCTGAGAAATGTAGAAGTCTATACAAATTGTGATTTTATTATTACCTTTTCCTGTATATTTTTGACTCATGAGTGCATTTATTTTCACCAAGATTAAGTGGACCAGCTATAATCTATCTGACTTCCTGTTTTTGATGTATTTAAAGAACTTTTTATTATTGGTTTAAAGACGTGGTAGGAGCTTGAATTGTGTTTTGTTTTAGCTAACTTCTAATTTGAACCTCTCATGCTCTATTTCATAGACTTCCCTGTTTTTCTTTGTGGTCAGAATTTTCTTATCTCAAATTATCTCTTTTTACCTTTAAAGATATTTTTCAACTCTTAGTTGTCCATGTAAAACGTTATTTGTTACCGTTTGAGTTTTTTGAAGCTGTTAATTTTTGATATGTGACCTTTACTTCTTTTTTGTTTCTAATAAGTTTGTTGTAAAGTTTCTAGGCATCTTGTCATTAGGCATTTAAAAAAAACTTCTCTGAAATGAATATCTAATTCTTGATTTTTGGGGGGAAGATTTGTTGACTCCACCACTATTTTAGAAGGAGGTTGAGCTTGTTTAACAAGTATTAAGTATTTATTAAGGACTCATCTACTTGTACTTCAGATGTCAGTAGTCGTCTTTCATAGGGACATGACAACCAAAATGTTCTGCATCAAGATGGTGGTAAGCATGATGAATGATTGGACTCAGTATCTCCATCTACCACTGCTTTTTTCTTCACAGAAATGTTCCAGGTTTCCTTCCTTTCCTTCCATTACCTTGAACCCTTTTCCCAACTCACATTTATTCTATTTCAAGTAGTATTTCCCCCCTTATATGTACATATGTCTTATTTAACTTTACTTCTTTTCTAAATATGGTTTAGTTATTATACTAAAATCTTTCTCTCTTGCTCATCCTCTTATAAAGAACCTCAAATAACCTTAATCACAAATGAGAAGGACCAGTATATAATTACTGCTTTGCTTGTATTAAGAATGAACTGGTCATACATTTAATGGAAATGAGAAAAAAATATAATAGCAGCCTGGGACAAAAGGCCCCAGGAACTCCCCAAAATACAGTGATTTGCTAGAAAGACTCACAGAATTCAGCATATAGTCATACTTGCTGATATAATTATTATAGCAAAAGCTTATAAAGAAAAAAAAGGCAAGGGGAGGATGGAAGAAAAGGGAAAAGGCTTACAGGAGGAAGTCTGGAGGAATTAAAATTTAAGCTTCCAGGAGCCCTTAGCAGAGTCACATGCATTGCACTAAATTACTCCAACAATTACTTGTGATAACAAATGTGAAACATCTACCAGGGAAGCCCATGTGAGCTCAGTGTCAAAGGTTTATATTGGGAGGTTGATCATGTCGACACGTTTTGCCTCGTATATACCAAAACTCAAACTCCTGGATGGAAAGCAGATGTTAAGTATAAACCATATTGTTAGTACAAACAGTTTAGCCATAGTGAGCCACCATTTTGTGAATGGCCTGAACCCTCCTGAAATCACAATTCCCAGAAACCAGCCAAAGGCCAACTTTACACACAGGCCTTTCTAAGGGTGTCAACCTAAAGCCTGCTATGTTAACTTTCTTTTCTTTTTCTTTTTTTTTTTTTTTGTACACTGCAGTTAGACTTTGAAAGTCCTTCCAGAAAGCATCCAAAGTTCTATTCAGAATCAATATAGAACTTGATATGTACCCTCATGTTCTGTAATTGAATAAACACTAGCATTTGTTTTAAGCTATAATAATATTAGGAAATAATTTTCTATTGTTTTTCACCTCAAATAGTATTTCTATTATTGTAACTTTAAAAGGCATTTTTATTCAAAGCTTGGAAATTTTATAACACATTTTCTTATATAAAACGCCATTCTAATTTCCAAACAATTGATTTGGAAATGAAACTTTAGAATAAAAACTAGCTTTAGGATTTTCTTAATTGCAGTTTATACAGAAGGAAAAAAATTGAGTAGATTGAATTCATTGGAGAGGGCTTTAAGAGGGAGATTGAAATTAAATTGAAGCAGGGATGGGGGAAAGGACAAAGAATATGCCAGGGAAACCGAATAGCATGACTGAGGGAAGATAGAGGATGAGCAGCTTGAAGAGGAGAGGTACTTGTGTATTATTACTCAGAAGCAAACAGAAACATTTATTTTTTGCATCAGCGCTCCTGAGACACAGATGGCTGATCTATCTATTTTATGTTTCTGTGGATTCTGAAACTGTAGGATGATCTACTTATTTGTTTTGTATGAAGACTAAGTATTATATATTTAATATATAATATAATAATATAATATAATTTTCTATTGTTTCATAACCTTATACCACTTAACTCATAGAGTTATTTTGAAGATTTAGTAAGATATGTGAAAAAGCTATATAAAGTATTTATAGCCATCATTTAAAAAAATTATAGCCGTCTCATCCTAATGAGTTAGATTAGGTGTATACTTAACATATAATTTTTATTACATATGTGTGGAATTTCTGGGTACAGCACTATTATGTATATTCCTCAGCTTGCTCTTACTTGTTCTTCTACTACCTGACTAAATGTTTATGCCACAAGGTCTTCTTGCTGCTAAACATTATAGTTATTTTATTCTCTAGTGTAGTATAGGTATCTAGTATTTATATATATGTTGGTTTTGGTTTTCCTGCTTCTTCATATCATATAAGTTCCTTATTTGGCCTTTGTTTCCTCTTTTTTTCTCTGGCACACCACTCAACTATTTGGAGAGCAACTTTTATAAGACTAAATTCCTCTGTATTTTAGTTTCCTTTCAATATTTTGTATGGTTAAAATAGAATTTAAAAGGGTTGTCAATTCCAGGATAGCAAAACTATATAACAAAATTTCTTTCTTTGTGCTAATAAGAGAAATAAAACATTTCATGAAGGCCTAGTGCCTAGCCTAAAGCTCTCTCACACTTTGTAATTATGTATTACTATTTGACTCAGTATGAAAAATTGAGTATATTATCTAATTCTTTCAGATGTAAGATATACTACTGCAAGAATTATTAGAAGTTCAGCTAAATAATCATTGCCTGCTAATATGATAAAACTCTTGGTAAATATCTAGATAAAACATTAAAAAATTTTAGGCCAAATATTTGATATGTCACTGGTCACTCCAAAAAAACCCATCTTGCTATTAATGAATAGCTCAATAATTGGCTGATTGATTCTCTTCTCTCTAGATTTCTGATGTATGGAGAAATATCCTTAGAGTTCATTAAGTAATAAATATTAATGTTATACTAACTAACCTGTTTGAAATTAATTTTTGACCATAGAGGCTGCTATGATATAATTACTATATTTAAAAATTCAGTTTTCAAACATTATGTTATCTGGTGTGTTAACACTAGTTAGGTAGAAAACTGCATTGGTAAAGCTGAATTTGAAATTTAAAAAGCTAGAAAATAACTATGGGTAGGAATTTCTGGAATGACAAGGACATTTGGTAGATAATTATGAACAAAAATGCCATTTGTTGTATTTAAAAATTTTTTTTATGTTTATTTTTGAGACAGAATGGGAGCAGCAGAGGGTAGACAGAGAGGGAGAAACAGAATCTGAAGCTTGCTTCAGGCTCTGTTCTGAGCTATCAGCAGAGAGCCAGATGTGGGGTTCGAACTCATGGACTGCAAGATCATGACCTGAGCTGAAGTCCAATGCTTAACTGACTGAGCCACCCAGGCACACCCATTTATTCTGTTTGAAAGTCAAGAAGCTGTGGCTTGGTAAGAGTTTTTATAATTCTATTCTCTGTAATCTAATAGATTCTAAAATTCATTGGGCAGTGATAGGTAGCCATATTTCAGATGGAAAATGTGTCAAAGTGTCTGCTTTTTAGAATGAAGTAGAAACATACATGTGGATAGCACCTCTTTATGTGTTTGATTAACTAGTTTTCAGAATTGTTCTTTTGTTATTTATATTTTAAAGTGTTATCTATATGTTAAAATAGAATAGTAATACATCTGATCATATGTGTTTACTATCACACTTCAATAATCATTACAAAATTCTCTTTACCTTTGTGTCACTTGCATATATTCTATAAATGAGAGATGTATGTTAGAGAATTATACTGTGTAAGAGAAGTCTAATACAAAACTTGAGAACATATACATTAGTTTATATAAATTATTTTAGAAAGAATGCTTGCTTTTTGTGAATTTACAAAAATACTTATCGAATCAAATATTTTAAATTATTAAAATGGAAGAAGTCTCATCTTTTGTGCCATAAATTGTTTTAAGCATAATTTCATTAAAATAAAGAGAACTTAGTTTTGTTAACTAGCTTATTTTATTTTTAATATTTTTAAAAGTGTGTAAAGAGAAAAAAATAGCAACTCATAGGCTGACCTCTAAACAAAGGCAAATACTTTTGTCTTGTGAAGATGGCCTTTCTTAGACAAAACAACCAGAGCTTTAACTTAATACTTAAACAAACTGCGCTTATATTTCAAGGGAAAAGCTATTTACTTTGAGATTCCGTCTGTTAAGAGCTCTTCAAAAAACTGGGAAAAATAAAGCCTTAGCTGAGATAGAACTTGGTTGCTACTGATAAGTACATTTCTGTGTTTTTGATCTAGTTAACTTTACATCTAAATTTCTGAATTAAAAAAAATTAGTTAGAATTTATATCTAGAATGAAGTTAAATAAATCCAGGTATTTGTTTTGGAATCAATTATATAAGCTCATGTTTTAGATTGCTTTTCTGTACATATCCTTGCTTGAAAGGAACCATTCAAATGGGAAATATTGAGGTGACAAGGCACAGAGAGATTCTGTTATAAGAATGACTATTCCTTTTAGATTTTTCTACAAAACAGAAAATACACTTTATTTCCTTATATACTTAAAAATCATTGTACAATGCTCAATTTTAGGCAACAAGTAGCTATAAGTAATAGATTTCCCAAGCAAAAACATGTTCCTCTTTCTTCTATGGGCAAACATTTATCTCTCTCCTGTTTTTTAAAAGGCCAAAATTGTATTTTTCTTTTTTTTTAAATATTTTTTTAATGTTTTATTTATTTTTGATACAGAGAGAGACAGAGCATGAGAAGGGGAGGGACAGAGAGAGAGCTCCAGAATTGGAAGCAATTGAGCTGTCAACACAGAGCCCAACGTGGGGCCCGAACCCACAAACATGAGATCATGACCTGAGCCGATGTCGGAGGCTTAGCCTACTGAGCCACCCAGGCGCCCCCAAAATTGTATTTTTCAACTTAGTAGTTACTCTTATTCTCGGATTCTTTCCTCTTGGTTCTGAAGGTTCCTATTAACATAGTACAGCCTCAACAAAACTGTAAGGTCTAAAGTAACTGATGTTTAGGGATGAAGGTTACTTTTCAGATCATCTAGTCAAATACACAGTCATTTTACTTTTAACCCAGGTTAAAAGTCATTTCAAGCCTTCTATCCATCCTGTGGCCTCTTTAGTATTGCTGCATATGCCCTCAGGGATTATATGCTCATTGTTACTTCCAGCTTAAAGTTTTGGACATCAGGGGACTTTTCATCTTACCTGCACTCTATCCATTAATCCTTTTCTCTCTGTTTATTATAGACCCTGGCAATAAATGCTACGGATGAATTGTAATCAGTTGGTGCCTATTAGGTACTAGACCATTAATGTATCTATGAGAACCAAAGTAGTAGACTGTGTGTTTGACCTATAAAATCTGTGTTTTTATTTAATTTTCTCCTGGATTTCTTGGTGTTCTAGGTAGAAAAACAGAATATTTTGTATTTGGTCTGTATGTTTTCCTTCATTTTTATATATGAGATACTAAAGACCTTCATCATGAACATAATTAAATTGAAGATTATCTATAATCATTTATGCCTTAAAATAGAGTACTGATATTAAAAAAAATAGGATACTGATAGACCCAGAAGCTGAGCACTATAAAATTACCATTGGGTTTTAATTTATGGTGTCATTGTATGTCTTTGCCTTCTGTTCACAAAACTTTTTTTTCCCTCACACATGAGGTCTTTTTTTAAGGACAATCCAAGTTAAAATATTTTGCCTGATAAATGCATTGACAGGGAACAGACTTGGATTTGATAAAATATGTCAGTCCTAAAACTATACTTAAGATATCTGTGTTGTTATCATTGTGGTTGTCATCATCGTCGTCATCATCATCATCATCATCTCTAATAAGATATCAGTCTTTCTCATCCAGAACCAATTTGTCAGGATGATATAGTATTTCCAATACAAATCAGAATGACAATAAAGTGTGGGGATATGGAAATCCAGAATTGGTACACTAGAGACAGTGATGCCCTTCTCCCAACCAAAAACTTAAGATTTGCAATCTGAAATTAGAACTAATGTAGAAAACTAGTATGTGTCTTGGTTTTACATTAGGTATCTTTTGGTTGAGTTGTCAACTTGTTTATCTTTCCCTGCAGGCCTGGCTCAGTAGGTATTCAGTAAATGTTCATGAACTTGAGTTGAATTTGGAATTAACATGGCTGATGGTGTTTTATTGCCCAGCTGAGCAAAGCCAAGAATGTGACCTAATATGCATTCTCCACTGTTTAGGATATATCACTCTGAATCTGTTTCTTCTATCAGCACAGCTTCTTTTTCTTCTAAATGCTCTACAGTTAGATTTCTCTGAAAAAAAAAATCAATAGTAGTATACCATTTCTTTAGTTCTGCTTTAATACCTTGATTTATAGAGACTATACTTTGATGGAAGTATAGGCATTTTTATTCTATGAAAAGCGACTTAGCCTAACCTCATACCACCTCTTCCCTAAAATTCATATTTAAAAAATGGAAACCAGAAAGCAGTAATGTTTGCTTATTTTACAGAAAATTTCTTCAAGGCTTATTGAAGTAGTAAGCTTTCTTAAATACATTAAATGTTATTTCTAGAACATTAACTCCTTAACTGGGGCTGGAGGGTAGATAAACTGAAAACTGAATTGTTGAATTACTTCCAAGTAAGATCAGAAGTTAAGATAAAGCATCTCTTAAATTAAAAAAAGCATACTTACTGGCAAGTTCTTATGAATACATCTGTGGTGCCGAAGAGGCCTATTTGTAATGCATTCTTGTTGTGAATTTAATGACCATATGTTATAATTAATTTAAAAACTGTTGCTGGCAGTTGGTCAGGACAGGAACTGGCAAAACTATTCACCAGGTAGTATCTAGGGGCTCTTTGACAGCTTCCTTTCTTTACTGTGAAAACCTTTATCCAATTATATGTGTGCGTGTGTGTGCGCACGCCCGCGCTGATAGGCTAAGTGCAATTTTTACTGTTAGTTACTTGAAACTATAGGGTGGAACCTGTATCTTTTGTGACCAGAATATGTCCACTCCTATTTCTACAGTAGATGAGAACGGAAAGAGCTAAGGTTAAAATGAAAAACATAGTGAAGTTACGCATCTTTAAATCATCCATAATAGGTCTATACATTTTAATGTAATGTGATCTCTTTTTTCTTTGTCTATCCTCTTCTTACATCTTAACACTCAGAACTGCTACATGCTAAATTTTCTCTTTTGCCCTCAAAATTGATTTTATTATCCTCAATAGGATGACTCTCTAGTCCCTTTCAAGCTTTAATCTTCTCCAGTTGGTCTCTTGGACATTTATACTTATACATCACTCTGCCACATTAAATTCTGTGTTTTAAAGACAAAATTACTCCACCCTTAGCCAAACTTAAACAAATGAAATATGAAAGAACATTAAGAAACTTGTTTGTTCCTTCTAGCTTTCACAATTCTATTTCTGATATCATCTTTCTTCTGTCCTCCCAGGATTTGAAACTCATGTTTGAGTGGCACCTGGATGGCTCAGTCGGTTGAGCGTCCGACTTCAGCTCAGGTTATGATCTCACAGTTCGTGGGTTCGAGCCCCATTTCAGGCTCTATGCTGACCACTAGCTCAGGGCCTGGAACCTGCTTCAGATTCTGTGTCTCTTTCTCTCCCTGCCCCTCCCCTGTTCAGGCCCTGTCTCTCTCTGTCTCTCAAAAATAAATAAATGTATAAGAAAAATTTTTAATAAAAAAATAAAAGAAACTCATGTTTGAATCTTTGCTCTCTGCCAGCATCCTCCAAATGATTTTTGCCTCTTGCCACCTTCCCTGCTACCAGACTAATAGGTGCTAAATTATGACTTTAATCAAGTAATTCCGCCACTCAAAAATGCTTAATGATTTCTTAGTACTTTCAGGAAGAAATCCAGATTTCTTTACCTGGCAAGTTTCATGATGATCTGCTTCCATTAGTTTTATTAGTTTTTACCATCATCTGCTTCAGCCAAGTTTGCTTGCATATTTACCCTTGTATATGCATTAAAGCTATGCTCAAACCCTTACTTTTAAAAATCTAGCCCTTTCTCAGTCTTCAGAAATGTTTTCCTCATGTTTTCTAATGGTTAGACCCTCTCTCTACTTATTAAACTTTATCTGTCCTTTGAGCTATCCTATGATCAAAATAAATTTTAATTACTGGCATAATTTGTTACCACTCTATAGTTATAAGCTTATTTTACCCAGCAAAATGCCTAGTGCATTTCATATAAGCACTTAATATATATGGAATGATTAACTATTTTGGTGTACTTAATTTGAGTGGAAGACAGTATTGTATAATCACCAAAAGCAACCAGTGTCTTTGGAGTCAAGACAGATGGAGAAATATAGGTTTGTATCAGGTTCTAGTTCTATGCCATATGAGCATATAATATAAGCAGTATGTTAATGAACCTCTCTGAGGCTCATTTCCTGATTTTTAAAATAAAAAGTGAATTTTTATTAAGGTATAGCACACACACAATGTAAACATATATACATATTTTTAATTTATTCACCCTTTTATTTAATTTCTGCCAGTTTTTTTAAGATTATATATTTTGGGATAGAGAACAGATTTATTTCACTGAAGTTAATTGATTGGCCCATTTTCTATTGAGACACATCTCAATTTCCTACTGAGAGTATGGTAGGGGAGCAAGGCAGTATCAGAGAAAGTAGTCATAGCTTTGGAGTCTATCCAGTGCCAAGAAGTGATGGCAAGAAATTCATCTCAGGTCACAGTGTTATTCCTTGACTGCTTCTGTATTTCCTTCTTCCAGGCCAGACTGAGTGAGTGGATCATGCATGGGAAAAGTATAATTTTTTTTCTAAGGTATTATGGTAATAAGTAATTAGAAATTAATTTTTGCCTGAAACATTCTAAAGTCTATTCCTAGAGTGTTCTCAGATATCAGTACTGATAATGACCAGAGTTCTTTTTATTTTTTGTTTTGTAACATAGCAATTTATTGACAGCTTACATAGGTGATTATTTAAGTAGGTTCTATTTTCATTATGCAATACCTTCTTTGGTATTTTAAAATTTCTCCTCAATTTTTAAACACTGAAGTGATGTCTAAAACCAGTTGCAATTGTAGGGACATCATTACTATTTTGATTTTGTGCTACAGCAATTCTGGATAACCCAAGAAAGTAGTCAAGCGTTCTTGGTAACTAGTTTGACAGAATGGATGGCTATTCTTGAATGTGTATAAAATGAAGATTTTTTTCCAAAAGGAGTTGTATTTCATGTGTTTCCACTTAGGTTCCTTGTACATATTTTCAACCATTTAGAAGTTAATTTACAAATGTATTTACCCAGTTGTGAATCTTTGGGTTTGTGAACATTTTTATAAATGCAAATTTCATATATAATCAAACATTCATTTGCATTAGAAAAAATTCCAGTGATGTTTTTGAGTAAGCTGTAGTATATCACACATTCTTTTAATTCTGTGAAATAAGGTATCCTTTTGGTTGAATTTGGGTTTGTATTAAGTAGTGTTAAAGCATTGTTCTTAAGTTTGTTCATAAGTGATAAATTCCAGATTTTAGGGTGAATAAAGGTATTTATATAAAATTATTTATTTATATAAATTTATATATTTATATTTATACATAAATTATATTTATGTAAATAAAAGACTGTTAGCTTGCAAAAAAGATCAGACAGAAAGCATCATTTTTTAAAACAGAGGTATAATTGGGGCACCTGGGTGGCTCAGTCAGTTAAGCATCTGACTTAGGCTCAGGTCATGATCTCACAGCTCATGAGTTTGAGCCCCACATCAGCCTGTGTTCTGACAGCATGGAGTCTGGAGCCTGTTTCTGATTCTTGTCTCCCTCTCTCTCTCTCTACCCATCCTCTACTTGTCCTCTGTTTCTCTCTCAAAAATAAACATAAAAAAATAAACAGGTATAATTGATGTGTAACATTATATTAGTTTTAGTTGTGTAGTGTAATGATTTGATGTTTGTGTATGTTGCGAAATAACACAATAAATACTTAACATCTGCCACCATACATAGTTACAGTTTTCTTTCTTATGATGGAAACTTTTAAGACATAACTCTCTTAGCAACTTTCAAGTAAGAAAACATCATTCTTGGGGTGCCTACGTGGCTCACTGGGTTGAGTGTTTGACCCTTGGTCTCGGCTCAGTTGATGAGTTTTAGCCCTATATCAGGCTCTCTGCTGTCAGCTCAGAGCCCACTTTGGATCCTTTGTCTATCTCTCTCTGCTCTTCCCCCCACCTCAAAAAGAAATAAACATTAACAAAATAAAGCATCATTAAGAAAATACATTTAAGATAAGGATAAAATAGAATACTTTTGAATATTTTGTATAACCATTTAGGCTCTTGAATTTTAGTCTGTGTACTTTAAAGTTAAAGTTAACACAGAAAGAAAATGTGAGTAAATGAGTAGGGTTTCTCATTAGTATTTTCCTGATCTACAAAATAGTTAGCACTGTCTGAATAGCTAACAAAGAATAAAAGTCTAAAAAAAGTAATGAGACATATAGTAAGTAGATGCTTACAAAAAAAGAATAGTCATAGACACAGATTTTTCTCCTTTTTTGCTATTCTTGCTATCGTTGTGTTTTATGATTTACCTTTACTTGTATAAATTACTTTTGTAAGTTGACAATTTACTGTTGTCACTAACTTTTTGTAATCTTTCTCATTCTTAAATACTCTACTTTTCTCTTTTTCTAGTTTCTTTTTTCTTTTTTCTGTACAGTTTCTCTTTCATGTTCTTTCTTTTACATCACTTTCTACACCCTTTTAAAAAGTTTATTTGTTTATTTTTACTAATCTCTATATCCAACATGGGGATCAAACTCATCATCCTGAGATCAAGAGTCCCACACTCTTCTGACTGAGCCAGTCAGGTGCCCCACTTTTCACACCGTTAGTACGTTTTATCTTTGGCCTTTTCCTATGTTCTTATTTAATTTACACACATTAAAAAACTAGAAACAATGTAAGTTCAATTATATAACATCTCTTTATAAGTAAAATTTATTTTCAAAGTACATACTAGATCATTGTGGTTTTTATAACGCCACCCTGATCCTTTCCAACCACTGAACTTCTTCAGGATATTGGAGTGGCAAGCAAGACCATGACAAGAGTACATCACAGAATGCAGTGTGGGTGGGGCTCTGTGGCTCAGTAATTCAGGCAGCATCTGATTCTTATTTGGAAGTAGTCACCGATGCGGTATCCTGGACCTGTTATCTAGTCTATGCATATGTAATTGCTGAATAGAGGAAAATTTAATTTAGTTTAAATTAGTAATTATAAAATTATGACATGCTCTTATTATATTTTTGAAAAGTTTATAAGTGTACTCTTTGCCTATCTTCCAGAGTTTAAATCCTATTTGAATCATTTACAAGCTGTCTCATTTTGGACATGTTTCTTAATTCCTCTAACTCTTTATTTCTGTAAAATGGGGCTAATAATAATATGTATCTAATAGAGCTGTGAGTAGGATTAAATATGGTAATTTATGTGATGATGACTATACATATTATGATGAGCATGAAATAACATGAAATTGTTGAGTCATATTATACATCTGAAACTAAACTAACACTGTATGTTAATTATACTTCAATAAATATTTTTAAAATATGAAAATTCATATGATGTTTTTAGCACAATCTAGTATATAGTAAGCATTTAAGAATGTTAGCTGCTACCTCTGCTATTGATATAACTAATATCCTACTATTTTTATTAAGTTCTTGTATAGCATTTGAAAGTTAATCCCAACATGAGGCAAAAGAGGTGGAAAAGGACATAATAATTTGTATGGGGCTACTATTAAACTTTTTAGACTCAAGTTATGTGGAAATTGTAATTTTATATGGGAAAGTATGAATGAGTTTTATTGCAAGACAAATGACTTGGCCCTCCTAATTTTGTTCTTATACTTTTTTCTTTCTTTTTGCAAGAATAAGTTTATTCTTATTAATTCTTACTTTAACTTTAAACTAAACTAAACTTTAAACTAAAGGCCACTGTTAGGGTGTAATTTTCAGAGCCACTTAACAATAAATAGCATAGCATTTATGCTATACAGTATTATTTTGAAGAAATTATATTGTATTTTCTTTATAAACAATCTATAACTTTTAAGTAATCTTTAAATGTTGAGAAGTTTTTTACTTAAAGACATATGAACATATCATCTGATTTGATAAATATTTATCAATATAAAAGATTTATGGTAAAAAAGGAAGGGAGGGGCACCTGGCTGGCTCCATCTTGTTAAGGATCTAACTCTTGATTTCAACTCAGGTCATTATCTCATAGGGCCCTGTACTCAGGTGTGGAGCCTGCTTGGGCTTCTCTCTCTCTGCCCCTTCCCCATCTTTTCACTTAGGCCAGAGAGTCAGTGACAGTGCTAAGCAATACAAGAAGAGAACTCAGATTGGTTTAGCATGGCATGACAATATAACATTGGGAAACTGAACACCCTACTGATTAATGCAGCTCCAATTGAAGAATGATGTTTTGCCTTGCTCAGTAGAGATCGGTTTTCTCCTCCATAAATGCCTAGAGTCAGAGATAGATGGAAGATTAGAAAACTTCCAGACTGAAGTAAAAGTAGAAAAAAATGAGTACATTTCAAAGTGGACTCATATAACTGGAAATGTTTGAGGTGAGGTTCTTAAAGTCAATGTCCATCTAGACTTCTAGACTAGGGTGAAACCTGCAGTTGCACCTCTTTGCATTAAAATTTTTCTTTCTTCAGTCTAGTGTGTCAGATTTTGTGATTGGTGGTTAGATCACAGCTTGGAGATTTGGCAAGTAATTCTAAAGACTCATTTTGGTTCCTCTCAGTTTATTTTGAGGATAATTTTTTTAAAAACCTCCTTCAGGTGTTCATTAGAAACACATAGATCTAGGTGGATTCAGCTACTTAGAATTAATGTAATTTCATTTAAAACTCTGGTTGATATTCTGAATAATTACCCATAGCACATCAAGTGTGTCATCAAATGCCAAACTAAAAGGTAGTAAAGAAGAAGTTCAGGATGTTTTTCCAAAGTACAGCTGTCTAGTCAATAAAATGTTTGCATTCAGGAAAGTATTTGAGAGAAGTTTATAGGTTAAGCTTTCCTGGACTAGATTTTTAAGGAAACAAATGAATCTCACATTACAAAAACAGAAACAACAAAAACCCACATTAAGTTCCAAGAGGGCAAGCAAACTTATTAATTAAGTGTTTAGTCACATCATAGCTGACATGTTAATCTTAGGTCACATTAATACCATGTATAATTGTGATACATGTGTTTTTATGGTATGTATAAGCCTTGTATAATCAATGTGCAAGGCATATTTATATGTATTTTTATATTCAATGTATCATAGCTTTATATTGGTATTTATATTTATATTGGTATTTTTTAATTTTATGGCTTTATTATTTGTATTGCATTGTATTTATTATATTTATTTTAAAGTTAAGACATGGGATAGGAACATATTCCCTAATTATAGGTTTTTTGTGTGTTAAACATAATCCACTTTATGATAATTTACTTTCTAGACCTAAGTTAGGTAGGATGCATGGTCAGTGGCTGAACTTAAGAGATCCATTCTTCCCTACCTGCACCAAGAATATAGAAGTTTATTTTTCACTCATATAAATGTCTGGGCTGATTTGAGGGCCCCACAAATGCAGAGAAGCAAGCTTTTCATTTTTGTTGCTGTTCCAGCTTCAATACAGTCTTTATCTCATGGTCCAGTTTTTCTTGTATTCCAGTCAGGTAGAAAGAAGAAAGAAGATGGGGCCCCTGGGTGTCTCAGTTGGTTAAGCATCTGGCTTTGGCTCAGGTCATGATCTCACGGTTCGTGGGTTTGAGCCCTGAATTGGGCTCTGTGCTGACGGCTAGCTCAGAGCCTAGAGCCTGCTTCAGATTCTGTGTCTCCCTCTCTCTCTGCCCCTCCCCTGATCTCTCTGTCTCTGTCTCTCAAAAACAAGTAAACATAAAAAAAAAAAAAAAACTAAGAAAAAAAAAGAAAGAAGAAATAAGAGATAGGAATGGACATACCCCTTTTATTGAAAGGAATGACCTAGAAGTTGTATAAACCACCAATGTTCAGATCTCATTGACCAGAATTTAGTCATATGCAATACCTAGCTACAGGAGAAGCTAGGAAATGTAGTCTTTAGCTATATGAATGTGTTTTCAATTGAAAATTTCTATAATTTTGTAAGAGGGGAAGGGATTTGGGAAGAAAACTAGAAATGACTGTTAAAATTATATTGAAACCAAAAACAACTGCTTTTAACTGTCTGGAGAGGCCTGGTATTCATTTAATTAATCTTAAGCTGAGAGTATAATTACATAATAAAGCTTTACGAATGAATATCAAGTTTTTAAAAAATAAAAACCTTTAGGTAATATTTGGTAAAATTCATTATTTCTTTGTATTGGGGAAGTAGATATAGAAATGGAAGTGTCTTGCCAAGGTCAGACTTGTGGTTTATGGTAAAGCTCACCTAAATCCCAGTCAAGAACTTCTTTTAGTTGGTTAAAAGCACAGACTCTGAATTGTAGGTTCCAATCCTAGCCACTCTTTATCTGTGTGATCTTGTTACTTAATCTCTGTATGCTTTATTGTCTACACTGATAAAATAGGGATAATATAAAAAGTACTGATTTTGAACATTGTTGAGTTAATATTTATAAGACATGCATAACCTAAGTGTTATATGCTGTACTGGATGATATTTTAGTAAAATATCTTTATAAAAGTAGTCCAGAAAAAATAAAGCATGAAAATTTTTAAGTTTTTGAGAGTAGTGGAGACTCATAACTATTCTTTTAAAATCTTTATTTTTAATTTTTTAGTATTTATTTTTGAGAGAGAGTCAGAGTGTGAGTCAGGGAGGGGAGAGGAGATACAGAATCTGAAGCAGGCTCCAGGCTCTGAGGGGAGAGAGAGATACAGAATCTGAAGCAGACTCTAGGCTCTGAGGTGTCAGCACAGAGCCAACATGGGGCTCCAATTCAAGAACTGTGAGATCATGACCTGAGCCGAAGTCAGACGCTTAATCAACTGAGCCACCCAGGCACCTCTCATAATTATTCTGTAGTAACAAATGACCGAGAAAGAAAGACAGAGAATAAAAAGAAAAAAGAAAGGAAGGGACAACAGAGACCATGCAACTTGACACTGGGAAGTCTGAATCCTAATATGAATGAAACCCTCCACTAATTAGTATGCCTGAATCTGGGCATACTATATAATCTCTTTGGAGAGATTTTAAAAAAGAAATCTCTGTTCCCTCTTTCTTTTTTTGAAGAAAAATCTTTTTATTTCCATATGGAAAACTGAACTGAAGCATCTCTAGCATCTCAGGTCTGATGTTAAGGTATGTGGTATGTGTACTGAATTGACAAAAATGCAAAGAAGTAGAATTCTTACATGAATCCCCCTTTTACCAATGCTTTATCTCCTATCAGCTGTTATATTTTGCCTCAAACTCTGCTTAATCTGATATTATACCATCTTTCTTTTGGTTAACATCCACTTAATATATCTTTTTTCTTTTTACTGTCAAATTTTCTAGATCCTTATATTTAAGACTTGTTTCTTGCTCTTGACATATACAGTTGACCCTTGAGTAACCTTTCCCCCAAGTTGAAAATCTGTGTGTAACTTTTGATCCCCCAAAACTTGACTATCAATAGTTAGGACTAATAGCCTGCTGTTTACCAGAAGCCCTACAGTAACATAAATAGTAAATTGACACAAATTTTGTATATGTGTTACATACTGTATTCTTACAATAAACTTAGAGAAAAATATTACCTAATATAAGGAAGAATAAATACATTTACAATACTGGACTATAAAAAATCTGCATATAAGTAGATCCACATAGTTCCAACTTGTGTTTTTCAAGGCTCAGCTGTAGTTGGATCATTAAAAGTCTACTTTGATAATTTTTTATTTTAATCAGAGTATTCTCTTTATATTTAATGCAACTACTATTTGAGTTTAAATCTACCATGTTACTATTTTCTTTTCATTCTGCCCATTTTGTTACTTGCTCTTTTTTCGCTTTTTTTATTTCAGTTTGATTAGTTTTTCTTATGGAATCTCACCTCCTACTTCCCATCATTAGCTTGTTATATTTAAATCTTTACTTTTTTTCCCCATAGTTACCCAAATGTCTATACTCTCTATCTTGGATTTATTAAAGTATGATATAAAGTAGTAGTATTACATTTTCCTGGGATGTGAAAGAATCTTCCACTTTACTACATTTAATACCCCTTACCCCGACTCAGATGCTATTATTGTGTATTTTAATTTTGTATGTATTTTAAACTCCAGGAGGCATCATTATTATCACTGTTTTTACAGAAAACGTTCCTTACTGCATCTCTGAACTTCCTTCTTGAAGCATTTTCTTTTTGCTAAAGAGTAAACTATAGTTAGTATATCATACTTCGTGTGGATAAACTGGTGACATATTCTTTCAGTTTTTGTTTGTTTGAGAAATTTCTATTTCGGGGCACCTGGGTGGCTCAGTTGGTTAAATGTCTGACTTTGGCTCAGGCCATGATCTCGCAGTTCATGATTTTTAGCTCCACCTTGGGCTCTGTGTTGATAGTGTGGAGGCTGGAGCCTGCTTCAAATTCTGTGTCTCCCTCTCTCTTTGTCTCTCCTTGCTCATTCTCTGTCTCTCTTTCTTTCAAAAATAAATAAAACATTTTTTAAAAAGTCTATTTCAACTTTTCTTATTAAGAGCGTTTTTGCTGGGTATAGATTTCTAGGTTGACAGTTTTCTTTCAATGTGTTATCAATATCATTGTAGTATATTCTGGCTTTCATTGTTTCTCTTCAGATTTCTGAGTCAGTCTATTTGCCTCTTGTTTTGTTTTATTTCTCCCTGCTTTAAAAATTTTTTTGCCTTTGTTTTCATCATTTTTTTATCAGTTTCATGGTTTTTATTGGTTTTATTAGCTATTGTTATTATTAGTTGTTTTTTTCTTTGTACTTCTCCTGTTTGAAGTTTGTAGTGCTTTTTAAATCTGGGGCTTAGTGCCTTTAATCAGTTTTGAAATTTTTTCAGCCACTGCATCCTCATGTATTGCTTCTGTCTCTATTTTTTTAATCCTTTTATTCTGAGGCTCCAGATTCCTATATACTAGATATTTTACCATAGACCATATATCACTTTTGCTCTTTTCTTTCTTCCATCTTTTAGTTTGGCTATTTTCTTCTCACCTACTTTATGGTTCATTGATATTTTTCAGCTGTTTATAGATTGCTGTTTAGCCCATCCACTAAATTATTTTTTTATTTTTTAAATATTTATTTATTTTTGAAAGCAGGAGAGAGAGAGCAGGAGAGGGACAGGGAGAGACAGAGACACAGAATCTGAAGCAGGCTCCAGGCTCTGTGCTGCCAGCACAGAGGGAATCAGACTCACGAGCCAGGCGATCATGACCTGAGCTGAAATGGGATGCTCAACCAGCGGAGCCACCCAGGTGTCTTCCACTAAATTCCTTATAGAAAAAGTTCATTTATTTACTTTAGGGGCGAGAGGAGTAGAGAGAGAGGAGTAGAGAGAGAGGGGGAGAGAGAGAGATAATACCAAGCAGGTTCCCCACTGTCAGAGTAGAGCCTGAGGCAGAGCTTGAATTAACTAACTGTGAGATCATGACCTGAATCTAAGTCTGAAGCTTAATTGACTGAGCCACCCAGGCTCCCCCATCCACTAAATTCTTAATTTCAGTTATTGTATTTTTTAGTCCTAGAATTTCCATTTAGATGTTTTTATTCCTCCTTTTTGCTGATGTTCTCAATATTGTTGCTTAGTTTATTGGTTGCATTAAAGAAAATGTTTTTTTAATGTTTATTTATTTTGAGGTAGAGCAAAAGTGAAGGAGGGGCAGAGAGAGAGAGGGAGAGAGGGAATCCCAAGCAGGCTTTGTGGTGTCAGCACAGAGCTCAGTGCTGGTCTCAACTCATGAACTTGAGATCATGACCTGAGCTGAAATCCAGAGTCACATGCTTAACTGACTGAGCTAACTAGGCACCTGGAGCAATATAATTTTTTTTAATATAACACAATTTATTTTTTTAACAAATGCAATTATTTTCCATCATTTACAATACAGTAGTTACAATGATACTCCAAACAGAAAAGCAAAGTAAAAAATCAAAACACCAACTTCTATTTCATGTAATTAGACTTATCCAGAAATTAGAAGGTTAAGTAACAACTAGTTAATCACCTAATTTCACAGCTGTCTGAAGTGGCAATCGTTATATAGCAGCTTATCGATAATACATCCAAGATAAATGATACAATTTATTACTTGCCCATAAGCTACAACACACCTGCTTAATACCTTTCCTTAAATTCCACCTCTATACTTCAATATACTTGAGGTCTATGCAAAAAAGTAGCTACCTTTTATGTAAGAAATGGATGATTAAGTCTTTGGTGTTGTAAAAGCAACTTCATTTAAACTTAACCACCCCCACCACCAAAAAAAGAAGAGGAAAAAAAAAAGAGTAAAGAAAACAATAAGGGAAAAACCCAAGACACACTTCCTATGGGGAAAAAAAACCAGCATGTAATTTCTGTCCTTGACGGAATGTATTAAATAAGCAAACACCCCCAACAAGCAAAACGAGTACTACCATGTAAAAATATTAAAAAAAGAAAACCCTCTCACATGCATAAATGAAAGATTGCACACAAAGAACTCACATCTCTTCAAGCTTCAATAGTAAATATTCTGCTACTATGTATTAAATACTGCATGGTTTGCCCAAGCTAAGATGAAACCACATCATGAATCAATAAGCATTTTGCATTTTCTTTCATTATCTACTCAAAGTCATGCCTACTGCACCTGTAAACATTTCATTAAATCCAATTATACAGCAAACACTCCCAAAATAAACTTAGATTGTATTGCAGTTTCACTTAACAGTATATAAAATGCTGTGTTGTGACGGGTATCAACTATCCATTAGCTA
>NC_043705.1:57872696-58042902 GCF_006229205.1 Suricata suricatta | reverse complement strand
ATGGACATTTAGGCTCTTTCCATGTTTTGGCTATTGTTGACATTGCTGATATGAACATTAGGGTGCATGTGCCCCTATGCATCAGCATTTCTGTATCCCTTGGGTAAATCCCTAGCAGGGCTATTGCTGGGTCATAAGGGAGTTCTATGGATAGTTTTGTGAAGAACCTCCACACTGTTTTCCAGAGTAGCTGCACCAGTTTACATTCCCACCAACAGAGTAGGAGGGTGCCCGTCTCTCCACAACCTCGCCAGCATCCATAGTCTCTTGATTTGTTCATTTTAGCCCCTCTGACTGGTGTGACGTGGTATCTCAGGGTGGTTTTGATTTGTGTTTCCCTGATGATGAGTGATGTTGAGCATCGTTTCATGTGCCTGTAGGCCATCTGGATGTCCTCTTTGGAGAAGTGTCTGTTCATGTCTTCTGCCCATTTCTTCACTGGGTTGTTTTGTGGGTGTGGAGTTTGGTGAGTTCCTTGTATATTTTAGATACTAGCCCTTTATCTGATATGTCATTTGCAACTATCTTTTCCCATTCTGTTGGTTGCCTATTAGTATAATTTTTAAACTCATATCTGAAATCCCCTTCTCTGAATCTGTAGTTGATCTGGTTTCTATTTTGGTTTTTTTTTTTTGGCTTTCAGATACTTAGTATTATTGTCTTCTCATATACCTTGATATTTTTTATTGTGTCTCATATGCTGCATATAAAAAATAGTATAGAAAATGTAAGAATCTTCAACGATATTTCAAAAAAGATTTATTTTTGCTCTGGCAGGCAGCAAGTCTAGGGGCACTAGCAATTTCAGATCATTATAAACCAACCAATGGAGTGAAATGATTTCAAATGGCTTTATCTCCTGTGAGTGATGATCTGTATCTAGATTTATACTTCTTACTACCACGGTATAATCCTTTGAGGTCTCAACCCATACCAAGGTTTATATTCACCTTGGTAAGCTTTGAATGTTAATTTTTATGCCCCAGCAGTATAAATTTATTAAAAACTGTGCTCTCCTTTTCGGCCTCTCAACCATGTTTTTGATGTTGATAGATGTCTTGAGCACAAAATTGCCTTCAAGTGCCTCTCTGACTTGACTTCCTTTCCTAATCATGATGTGTGTACTACCTCACTAGCCTCCGGTGCCTTAAAAGATTTTTTTTTTAATATTCTATCCAACTTTTTAAGGCATACTTCTGGTAGGATTGGTCTAGAGTACCTAGTTTGTTAAACTTGAAGTGCAACTCTCCAAAGAGTATATTTTAATAATGATGATAAATGTGATAATGGTAGCTAATACTTTACTGAGCATTATTTCATTTAGCCTTTATAGTACCTGATATAAAGCAAGTAATTATTATTACCATTATTACATATGAGGAAACAGATTTAAAGAGCCAATGTGCATGGTTAACATATGGCAAAATGGTTTTAAACCTAATGCTGTTTACCTCTAGAAACCACAGTCTAAATCAGTGCTTTATATTGCAAAGTAGTATGCCAACTAACTAAATCTATGATAATAGTGAGTAAATGATTTATAATTTCAGACATATCTGTGTTTGTGACTAGGGGTTCTAGTCTTTATTTTATTACCGAATGTTTATGTAACCTTTAAGCCATTCAGTGTATATATATATATATCTCCTTTTTATATTAACACAGAGGTTCTCAGACTGTCTCAGTTCACAGATCCAAGTATCTTTGTTATTTCTTTATGTAGCCACTTTGCAAAAACAAACAAAACATAACAGTTCTTAAGTCCAAACAATTAAATAAGTGTCTATGATCTATTAACTTAATAGCCATTAGAAATAGACATAAATTGAAAGAAAAAGGGTATTTTAATTTCTTTTAAAAATAATCATAATTGCTTATAGGATCTGAGCACCTGTTAAACTAATGTACTGTTAGGCACTGTACAACTTTTCACATCTTGGCACCAGATTGGATACCACAACCCTCATATCCTGTTTCACACTGATTTTCATACAGTCTAATGTCAGAAATGGGAACTAGTGTAAGCTAATGTTTAACATACATTGAATACTCCTGTGTTTCCCTCAGAAATTTAAGATATTCCATGATGCAAGTTTCTGGGACATAGGACTGATACATTTATCTTTAGAAGTTGTAAGTCTGAAAAAGCTTCTTAGCCCCCAGATTTTGGAGTCAGGGAATATGCCTTTATCTTCTAGATGAGAATCCAAGCATTGCAGGTATTAGTAAAGTATTCGATCTAGTTTTTGGTAAAGGTAATTAAATTTTAAAACATTTAAGAGGTGCCTGGGTGACTCAGTCAGTTGAGTGTCTGACTTTGGCTCAGGTCATGATCTTGTAGTTCATGAATTGGAGCCCTGCGTCAGGCTCTCTACTGACAGCTCAAAGCCTGGAGCCTGATTTGGATTCTGTGTCTCCCTCTCTCTCTCTGCCCTTCCCCTGGTCATGCTCTGTTTTCCTTTCTCTCAAAAATAAATAAACATTTAAAAAAACCATTAAAACATTTATAAGCGTATTTTTGGAAAGAATCTTTTGATAATCTTAATAATCGTCTCTGATACATTTGGTTAATTCTGTCTGGGAATAATGAGCAAATGAGTTTCTTATGCTACTCACAGCATTCAATTGTATGTATGCCAGGTAGATGTCCATGAAGTACAAGACTGTAGTTAAAATGTTTTTTTTTAAAATAATTAAACGATTGCCCTTTGAAGGCACCTTGATTTGTTAGGGAGTGGAAGGCAGAGGCTGTCATTATGGCTATTTTATTAGGGACATAATCAGGCTACAAGGTCATAGAGGTGACAGGGATAACAATAGTGTATATGCTTCATCCATATACTGAAAAGGAATTATGTAATAGTCTATGATGATGGTATTGTCTTGTTAGGATGCTGTTTTATATTTTCTAGAGATGAGGCAAATTAAAGGAGGAAAAGTGCAGAAGTCCAATTTCCACTTTAACGGCTGTGGTCTCAGACAAGTCACTTTACCTCTGTAAAATGAAGGTGTTTCTATATACCTCTTATATGAGTTCTGAAGTTCCTTTTCAGCTCTAAAATACATTAAGCCTGTGGTTCTTCTGAAGCTTTTGCTATATTCTTTACTACAATAGGCCATTCCTTTACTACTAGAATTTATTTGTAAATTTGTAAATCTAATGTAAATAAGCTACCTTTTTAATGACCATTTAAATCTTGCTTCTAGATTTATCCATGGGGCCATAATGTTTACTGACATGCCTTTCTGTGATGTGGTTTTTAATTGGAAAGCACATCTTATAAGAGAATTATAGTCTCCAAATGGGATAATTCCTGTGGTTTAAAAGTTGCCACAAAGGAATTCACTGGCATTAGAAATCAGAACAGATTTACTCCTCAATACTTGTCTCCAAGGCTCTAAAATGTTACCATAAACTCAAAACATGTCTATAGTTACCCAGATTTATTTTCAGGTTAATCAGTAATTCAGTATTTTCCTGAAAGTGCATTAATTAATAGCCTTTAGAAAGTACCTGTGTATTGAGCCATCAAAATGATGTGGGAAATTGGATACATTTTTCTTAAAACGTCTCAAGTGATACTATATGCAGAGATTTGTAGTTGATTTCCCCAAATTGATGATTTGCTATTTCTTATTTTTTTAATTGAAAAATATTTTTTGTTATGAAACTCATCAGGGTTTTTATTATGTTTTTTATTTATTTTTGAGAGACAGAGATAGCGTGAGCAGGGGAGGGACAGAGAGAGAGGGAGATAAAGAATCTGAAGCAGGCTCCAGGCTCTCAATTAGCTGTCAGCACAGAGCCCGTCGCGGGGCTCAAACCCATGAACTGTGAGATCATGACCTGAACCAAAGCCGGCCGCTTAACCAACTGAGCCACCCAGGCGCCCCTCATCAGTTTTATTGAGGTGGGAGAGTTAGAAAGCACAGAAAAGAGTAAAAGTTTACTTTAAATTAGAAAAATTGTCATCATTTAAAAACTAAGTTCAGATTTTTTTTTCTGAATGCATTTTTCATTTATAATGTTATTAAAATTTAAGTCTCTTTAGTTTGTTAGAGCTCTAATAGGAAAAGACAGCCAGGAAAATATGAAATATTCTATCTGTAGGACTTCCTGACACATAGTATTATTGAAAATTTTAGTTTATGGGATGCCTAAATGACTCAATTGGTTAAGTGTCTGACTTTTGCTCAGGTCATAATCTCACAATTCACGATTTCAATCCCCTAATTGGGCTCTTTGCTGACAGCTCAGAACCTGGAACCTGCTTCAGCTTCTGTCTCCCTCTCTCTCTCTGCTCCTCCCCTCTAATGCTTGCTCTTTTGCCCTCACTCTCTCTCTCTCAAAAATAAAAACATTAAAAATAATTTTAATATATCTTAGTTCATTTTATTTACCCTTAGAATCTTTATTCTAATAACTAAAAAAGAAACTGAATCTTTCATCTACCTAACTGAACATGTATTTGACTTTGTAAAAAACATGTAGTCTAACATTAGTTACATAAATAAAACCAAGTTTATATTTTAGTTAAAACATGAAATGTACACATGTCTAAAGGCCTGAGTAGACAGCAGCTGGTTAGGGAGAATATAACAGAGTTTTTCAATCTTTGTAAGCTAAATACAACATAGTAGTTCAGTGTTGTAAGAAGAATTAGTTCCACACTAATTTGTTTTTATTTTTATTTCCTCCTGGACATGGCCTTTTAAGGAGACTAGCCCAGATGCTATTAGCTCCAAAATGCATTTTTGCTCCATTCACTTCCACCCCAAAGCCTCACTAAAGCCATCCCACACCAAAAAAAAAAAAAGTTAAACAATGAAAAAAATAAAATCAACAAAGTTTGTTTAAAATCCGTAAGCCAATGCCTCACAACTTAATTTGTGGCAAAACCAAGTGAATACTATTATCTACCTTTGGTATAATTGGACACCTAATAGGGAGACAAAAATCATTTTATATACAAACTAAGTAGAAACAAGTATGTTTGTTCTAGTCCTCTAGTTTGTTCTGTATAGAAACTCTGCAGTAGCCACTGCCTAGAAACATGTCATATAACAATGAATTAAAGGAATCGAACTTATTAGCAATGAAGAAGAGAAAAACATGATAGTTGTTTTAAAAAATCCCTTAGGATTATCATGTAGAAGAGCTTTAATTTCAAAAGACAGAAGCTTCAGGGTGATATAATTTGGCTTATAACATAGAACTACTTAATATTCTGTTTATGGAGATGGATATGCCTAAATATGGTAGATTTCATTGTGAGGAATTGGTAAGGTGATGACCTAAGATTAATTCTGATTTTAAGGTTCTACCTGAGACTTTCCTCTAATAGTAGTACATTTTTTACCACTTCAATGATGGGCATTGTAGAGTTTTTGAAAGATTTTTTTGTAATATTTTTCTTTACATTTTCTGTGGGTACCCTGCAGGAAAATGGTATAACTAGTGAAGTGAGTACAATTCCAGGCTCTTCTGCTTCCTCAACCAGGTGCCCTTGTACAGGGAACAATGTGCATACCTGTATAACCATACACAGTATTTGTGTTGGGTGATCAATGTACTTAGGTCATTTCTCTGTAGACTGATTGCTGGTGTAATGTGATCTTGTAAATGTCTCTGATGGTGGGAGTACTTTACAAGAATAACTAAGTATCATTACTCAAAGATTTGTTTTCTCTCAATGAAAAGTTCTAAAATTTGCCTAACTTCAGATAACTGGAGGATTTAAGTTTAAAGAACTCTGGCATTAATTCATGTTACTAATGAAACAAAAATTATTAATTGAGCCACTATGTTTGATTATAATTCTAACACCAATTTTAGTATTAGTATTAGAGGTAGCCACAAGGACTTCCCTCTCCTTCATATATGCATGGGGGTATGTGTTCATGAAAAAATACATATACTTAGTATATATAAGTAAATCTATAACTTCATTGAGATAAAATTGATATACAAAAAGCTGCACATATTAAATATATATAATTTGATGAGTTTGGACATATGCATACACCTGTGATCATCACAGTTAAGGTAATAAACACACTTCAAAAGTTTCCTTATGTCCCTTTGTTAGAAAATTTAATTTGAGACCTGCTAACTCTCTTAACAAATTGTTACATGCACAATACTGAATCAGTAACTATAGGCACTATGTTGTATAGCAGATCTCTAGAATTTATTCATCTTTCCTGATGGTAATTTTATAGAACAACTCCCCATTTCCTCCACCCTCTGTCACCTGACAATCATTCTGTTTTGTACTTCTGTAAGTTTGGATAGTTTAGATACTTCATGTTAGGTGGAATTGTGCATGCAGTATGTGTCCTTCTGTGACCTACTTCATTTAGGATAATTTCCTCATATGTCATATGAGTTTTAATGCCACCATACTGTTTTCCATAGCAGTTGCACCCTATTATATTCCCACTAACCATGTAAAAGAGTTCCCATTTCTCTCCAACATTGCCAGCAATGCTTTTTTTTTTTTTATGCTAGCCATCCTGACAGGTGTGAGGTGATATTTTATTGTAGTTTTCATTTGCATTTTCCTGATTATGAACACCTTTTCATATGTCTACTGACCATTGACCATGTCTTTGGAGAAATGTTTATTCATTTCATTTATACATTTTTTTATTCAGCGTTAGGGACTATTGAGTTGTAGAAGTTCTATATTTTGGAATGAAACACCTTATTATTTATGACTTGCAAATATCTTATTCCATTGCATAGGTTGCCTTGCCACTCTTGTTTATTTCCTTTGCTGAACAGAAGCTTTTTAGTTTGATATGGTCCCATTTGTCTATTTTTGCTTTTATTACCTGAACTTTTGATGTCTGTGAAATCATTGTCAAGAACAATGAATGTCATGAAGTTATAGTTTCAGTTCTTATTATAAGTCTTTAATCTATTTTGAGTTGATTTAAAAAAATTTTTTTTTAATGTTTTATTTATTTTTGAGACAGAGAGACAGAGCATGAGCAGGGAGGGGCAGAGAGAGAGGGAGACACAGAATCTGAAGACAGGCTCCAGGCTCTGAGCTGTCAGCACAGAGCCCGACGCAGGGCTCGAACCCACGAATGTGAGATCATGACCTGAGCCGAAGTCGGACGCTCAACCGACTGAGCCACCCAGGCGCCCCTATTTTGAGTTGATTTTTGTGTATGGTGATAGATGAGGAACAAATTTCATTCTTGAGCCTATAGATACCCAGCATCATTTTTTGAGCAAACAGTTATTTTGATTTCCCAGCATCATTTGTTGAGGAAACAGTTATTTCCCCATGGTGTATTCTTGGCACCATTGTTGAAGATCAGCTGACTGTATATAATGAGTTTATTTCTGCATTCTCTGTTATGTTACATTGTTCTGTATGTCTGTCTTTATGTTAATACTGTACTGTTTTAATTACTCTCGTTTTGTGATATATTTTGTTATCAAGATATGTGATGCCTCCAGGTTTGTTATTTTTTCCTCAGGATTGCTTTGTCTATTTGGGTAATTTGTGGTTCCATATACGTTTTAGATTATCTTTTCTATTTCTGTAAGAAATGCCATTGGAAATTGATGAGAATAGCATTGATTCTATAGAACAATGGGTTTTTGTGGACATTTTCATAAAATTAGCTTTTTGGGATATCTTTGAATTTATTTGTGTCTTCTTTAATTTCTTTATTAATATTTGTAGTTTAAATATACAAGTCTTTCATCTACTTGTTAAGTTTATTTCTATATATTTTATTCTTTATGAAGCCATCATAAATGGAATTATCTTAATTTCCTTTCTGGATAATTCATTGTTAGTATACAGAAATATAATCTAATTTTGTATGTTGATTTTGTATCCTGCTACTTTAATGACTTGTTTTATTAGTTCTAGCAGTTTTTTGGTGAAGTCTTTAAAGTTCGCTATATATGATCATGTCATTTACAAACAGATCATTTTACTTGATGGTTTTCAATTTGTATGATTTGTATTTCTTTCCTGATTGCTTTAGCTGGGACTTCTAGTACTATGATGAATAAAAGTGGTGAGAGTTGGTATCTTTGTCTTGTTCCTGACATTGAAGAAAAAAAACTTTGTTTTTTTTCACCTTTGGGTATGATACTAGCTGTGGGCTTCTTATATGTAGGATTTATTATGTTGAGGTACATTGCTTTTTTACCTAGTTAAGCTTGCTTTTATCATGAAAGTGTATTAAAAGTTGTTAATTACTTTTATGTATCTATGGAGATAATCATGTGATTTTCTTTTCTTCCTGATGTTAATGTAATCTATCATACTTACTAATTTGCATATGTGAACCATCCTTATATACTATAGAATAATCCACTTGATCATGATATATGATTTTTTTAGTATGCTGTTAAATTTGGTTTGATAGTATTTTTTGAGGAATTTTGCACCTATGTTTATTAGGAATTTTGGCCTGTGGTTTTCTTTTTTTGTGGTGTCCGTGTGTGGCATTGGTATAAGGTTAATGTTGGCTTTGTAAAATGAGTTTGTAAGTGTTCCCTCCTTTTAAATATTTTGGAAAATATGAGAAAGATTAGCATCAATTCTTTAAATGTTTGATGGGATTCACCAGTGTAGCCGTCTGGTTCTGGATTTTTCTTTGTTGAGAGAGTTTTAATTACTTAGATTCAAACTCCTTGCAGACATATTAGTCTGTTCAGATTTTCTATTTCTTCATGATTCAGAATTGATAGATTGTATGTTTTTAGGAATTTCTTCTAGATTATCCAATAATTAGCATATAATTGTTCATAGTAGCCTCTTAGGATCCTTTTATTTCTGTGGCATTGGTTGTAATGTCTCATCATTCATTTCTAATTTTATTTATCTGAATTTAGGTATAGGTTTATCAATTTTGTTTATCTTTTCAAAAACACCAGTGCTAAATTTTGCTGAAATTTTAAATTGTCTTTCTAATCGCTATTTCATTTATTCCTCCTCTAATCCTTATTATTTTCCACTTCTGCTGATTTTCAGCTTGGTTTGTTCTTTTTCTAATTCCTTTAAGTGTAATATAAGTTGTTTGGGATATTTTTTCTTAATGTAGGTACTTATTGCTAAAGAATTCTCTCTTAGGACTGCTTGTGCTGCATCCTGTAAGTTTTGATATGTCTTATTTTCATTTTTATTTGTCTTGAGGTATTTATTTATTTTAGTTTTTTTTAACATTTTTAATCTCTATTCTTGCATCTAAAGAAAAAAAAAGCATTGATTAGAATAATAATATTCTAAAATTTGACAGAGTTTCTGGTCTATGACTCAAAGGCTTCTGTAACAAATAGAGTGGGATATGGCAATAAACCATTTTTGTAATGGGAACATTCAATATCCAGAGTTAACATACTGCAAATAGCAAATATTTCAAATCCTAGAAAAATTTGGGTAACGTTGTAATGACAGAAAATCAGGAAAGGCAATTATGATTGCTTCTGAACTGTATTTTGTTCAAAGGCAATTTTTATCAGCCATTGAAGTTTTAAAGATTTTATTTTTAAGTAACCCAATATGGGGCTCAAACAGATAACCCCTAATGAGATCAAGATTTGCATACTCTACTGACTGAGCCAGCCAGGTGCCCCTCAAGATATTTCTTGATTCCCCTTTGAATTCTTTGGTTGCTTAAGAGTGAATTGTTTAATCTTATACATCTGTAAATTTTCTCGTTTTCCTCTTGTTTTGATTCTAATTTCAAACCATTGTGGATGGAAATGGTACTTGATATGATTTCAGTCTTTTAAATTTTGTTAATAATTGTTTTCTGTCCCATCATATGATCTGTCCTGGAGAATATTCCATGTTCATTTGAGAAGAATGTGTATTCTGATGCTGTTGGATAGATTGCTCTGTGTGTTTATTTGGTCTATTTGATTTATAGTGTTATTCATGTCTGCTGTTTCCTTATTGATTCTCTGTCTGGATGATCTATCCATTGATGAAAGTGGGGTGTTGAAGTTCCTTTCTATTATTGTATTACCGTCTATTTCTTTTTTCACTTTTATTAATATTTGCTTTATATATTTTTGATCCCGTGTTCAGTGCATATATATATATATGCATATATATATATATGCAGTTGTTGTATTTTATTGATAAATTGACCCATCTGTCTTTATACAGTGACCTTCTTTGTTCCTTTTTTCTTTAATTGAAGTGTAATTGACACAGACCATCCTTTTAGTTTCAGGTGTACATCATAGTGATTCAATATTTTTATACATCACAAATGATCTCCACAATAAGTCTAGTTACCATCTGTCACCAAAGTTATTACAATATTAATTGACTATATCCCCTATGCGTACATTACTTCCTCATGACTTACTTATTTTGTACCTGGAAGTTTGTATGTCTTAATATTTCTCACTTATTTTGTACATCTTCCCCAATACCTCCCCTCTCTGGTTAGTTGCCTGTACCCATGATTCTGTTTTGTTTGGTTTGCTTGTTTATGTTGTTTTTAGATTTCATATATAAGTGAAATCATATAGTATTTGCCGTTTTCTTTCTAACTTATTTCATTTAACATAATAGTCTCTAGGTCTACCCCTATTGTCACAAGCAATAAGATTTCACTTTTTTTCTTATGGCTGAGTAATCTTCGTGTATGTGTGTGTGTGTAGCACATTTTCTTTATTTCTTCATCTATCATTGGCTACAGGTTGCTTACATATCTTGGCTATTGTAAATAATGCGGTAGTAGACATAGGGGTATATATATATTTTTGACTTAGTGTTTTCATTTTCTTCAGATAAGTACCCAAAAGTGTAATTGTTGGATTGTATAGTACTTCTTTTTGCTTTTTAATTTTTGAGGAAACTTCATACTGTTTTCCATAGTGGCTGCATCAATTTACATTTTTACCAACAGTGTATGAGAGTTCCCTTTTGTACATTCTTGCCAATACTTGTTATTTTTTGTCTTTTTGATTCTAGCTGATCTGACCAGTGTGAGATGGTAGCTTGCTGTGGTTTTTATTTGCATTTCTCACATGATTAGTGATGTTGAGCCTCTTTTCCTGTGCCTGTTGGCCAACTGTATGTCTTCTTTGTAAAACATGTCTATTCAAGTCCTCTGCCCATTTTTAATTGGCTTGTTTGTTTTTTAAGTTGTGTAAGTTTTTTGTATATTTTAGATGTTAACCCCTTATTAGATGCATGATTAGCAAATATCCTCTCTCATTTAGTAGTTGCCTTTTTCATTTTATAGATGGTTTCCTTCTCTGTGCAGAAGATTTTTAATTTCATGTAATTCCATTTGTTTATTTTAGCTCCATCTTTATTTATGTGACTGATTTTGACTGAAAGCTTATTTTGTCTAATACAGGTATTGCCAACTCTGCTCTATTTTGCCTACATATAGCAAAATATCTTTTACCATCCCTTTGTTTTCAGACTGTATGTGTGGTTTGTTTTTGTTTGCTTGTTTGCTTGTTAGTCTGTGCATGTTTTGAAAGCCAAAGGGAATCGATTGTAGGTGGCAAATTGTTTGATTCTGCTTGTTTTATCTATTATTCCACACTCTGTGTTTTCGATTGGAAAATTTAATCCATTTACATTTAAAGTAATTATTGATAAAAACTTACTATTGCCATTTTCTTAACTGTTTTCTCACTGTTTTGCCATTCTTTTATTCCTTTCTGCCATTCTTGCTGTCTTCCTTTGTATTTGTTGATTTTTTGTATTGGAATGCTTTGATTCTTTTCTGTATCTTTTGTGTGTCTACAGGAGGTTTCTTTGTGAATTTTTCAGTTCAGTTATTTTGTACTTCAGGTCCACTCTTTGGTTATTTTCTTTGGTTTCTGTTTTTGCACATATTCTCATTTTTTCCCCCATGTATCATTTTTCTGATTTTATTGTCTATGTTTTCTTGTAGCTTATTAAGCTTCTTTAAGACAATCATCTTTTAGTCAGGCAATTCCTAGATCTTTGTTTCTTTAGAGTTTGTTATTGGAGATTTGTTTCTTTGGCAGTATTATATTTTCCCTATTCTTTGTGTTCTTTGTAAGCTTTACACTACTATCTGCCCATTTGAAGAAACAGCCACTTGTTTCAATCTTCATGGAATGACTCTGGGAAAGATCTTCATCCGTCTAGGTACAAATTGAGAGCTTCTCCAACCTATATTATGAATGTGTACTTTCTACTCTTCTTCCTTCCTCTCAGAACACAAGTCTCAGTATTGTACACTTTCTTTCAATCCCGCAGAGTCATTATTGGTATGGAGAGCCATCTGCCCCTTTCCCCTAGGGCAGTAAACAGAGATACAGGGGTATTAAGTACAAATTCCACTTCTTTCTCCTCTCCCTTTGCCCTTAAGAAGCCTTAGGATTGTCTGCCTCCTCTGAATCTCACAGTCAAGTCAGATCTACTTTGGATTTCTAACATCTGCTGAGACCCCTACTGACTGCTGAGACCTTTGCTTGCTGCTGTGGTCCACAGCAGTTACTGAGGTCTGTGCTCTCTGCTGCCTTCCATGCCAGCCACTGGGGGCCTCAGAGTCTATTGAGAGCCACCCAACGCTCTCTGTTGTTCTCAGCTCCCCTGAGGCACTCTAACTATGCTGGATCTTTCAGTACTCTGAATGAGGCCATATAGGAACAGTTCTCTTGGGCAGTGCCTAAAGGGTTGGGGATGTTGGATGGACCCCTGGCTTTCTCTTTCCCAGTGGAAGAAATTGCATGTTGAAGGGATCTTTTTTGGCATTGACCTATGCTGACATGGGGTGGGGGAAGACACGGGTAAAGTGAAACTGCTCTTTTTACCCATTTCACTGCACATGTTCTTGTTTTTTTTGTACTCTTCTAGGATGTTGTATCTTCTTAACTGGATTCTGGAATCCTCATAAGGGTATTCCAATCTTTATATGGTTGTTATTAAATCAGTGTTTCTGTGGAGAGAGGAGGACTGGGACTTCCTATTCCTCCATTTTGCTGATGTCACTCTGTATGTTATTTTTTATCTGTTGTGAATGTAAGAAAACCATAAAGTTAGGTACCCCATCATTCCTTTGTTGTGAGATGAGTAGTGTAACATTTAAGTGGAAGGATTTATTGTTAATTTATTACCTGTTTAAAGAATGTCTTTTTTACAAAATCAAAATTTTAAACATCTTTAAGTCATTATAGTTTTATCTTAAAGTAAGATTTGAAACTAGCCAGAATCGACAGTGACATAATTGAAATTATATCCAAAGACTCAGACTTAAGGTTTTTCTAAACCACTTTACACTGTCATGATTATTACCATAGCAAGCCTTAATTTGGTGTCACTTTAAATTTAGGCCATGATGTCAAACTGTGCTAAAAGAAATTCTCTAGTGGTTAGAACTATTCAGTAACAGCTGTTGTTCTACCTGCGAGAGGATTTTAAAACTTGCCAGCCAAAGAGCAGTTTGATAAGCCTTCGAAATTATTACTATATTAGTTGCTGCTTATATATGTAGAGGTTGACCTCAGTTGTGGAATTTTTTTTAGGATATTAGTTATTTAAGGTTGTGGAACAAAGTAGATTTGGTATGACTCTACTAACAGCAGAGGCTCTCAGATGTTCCAAGAAAATCACCAGCCTGATTTTGTATTTTATTTTGCTTTGTAACATCATGGAGACGTGAAGGATTTCTTCTGGGATACAAATGTGAATCCTATATAAATGATTTTTAAGAGTTTAACTAAAAGTAGTTATCTTCCCACTCCCCAGTCTACCTTTGTTAAACTTTTAAAATAGTTGTTATAGGATGATAATCGACAGATACTAACTTCTGGTTAAGAGGCCAGTTTCAGGTATTGCGCTCCATAATTGGACTGTTTACAGAAAAAAAATTCCAAAGTTTTTATTTAGAAATATATTCCTAGAAGAAACTGAAGAATTTAATAGATTGTTCATATTGTATAGTAAAGAATCATTAGGCATCCCATATAGAAAGGGATATTGAGAAGAATGTATACACAGAAAACTGTACATTAATACTTCATCATCTTGCAAAGTTCACTTTGATTGGGGTAAGAGTGTGAGTCATAAGAATTGGTTCTTTTCAACTGCTATGGTATTGCTTTTGAAATTTTAAATAAACAGGGAACACAAAAGTGGAAGTATGTAGAGTTTTGCTTCTTTGAAAGCAACTAGCCAGATGTTTCTAAGGTGTTTGTTTGTTTGTTTGTTTGTTTGTTTTGAGAGACAGAGAGAGACAGTGCAAGCAGGGGAGGGTCACAGAGAGAGGGATATACACAATCCAAAGCAGTCTCCAGGTTCTGAGCTAGCTGTCAGCACAGAGCCCGATGCAAGGCTCAAACCCATGAACCATGAGATCATGACCTGAGCTGAAGCTGGATGCTTAACCTACTAAGCCACCCAGGCACCCTCAGATGTTTCTATAAGTAATTTGCTTGCAATGAAAACATTTGATGAGGTGATGTTTGCCTTGGAAGAAGCTGGAAACCAGGACAGAACTTTGGAATACCAAAGCTTATAAGTGACTGGCCCATTCTTAGATCCAGCTTTCTCTGGATTTCTGATAACTCATAACCTTATTTTGCATGGACATTGCCTTTCTACGATGCTTACTATAACCCTAACTCTGCATTACTTTCTTGCAGGAGAACAACCATTGTCTGTATGAGTACAGATAACTTGGCTCATAGTCTTGAAAGAATCTGATGGGTAGGCTGCTTTGGATCAAATATTTCTTCTGAGACTATCAGCTACATAGAGTCTTTTATGGATGATGATCCTAGGAGAAAGTTTTCCTGAAAGTGGTTAAGGTTAGAACAAGCAATGAAACATGTTTAATACACCATTTTAAGAAAGAGCAACTGTATTAAAGAATTCATAAACTGAATAAAGAACTGAAAGTAGAAAACTGTGAGGTGCACGACAGCTCTAGGTTCTAGCCTCTCTCTCTCTCTCCTCGCCCAGCCAATTTCACGCAGGCATTCTCTTGGCAAATGTATTCTCCCCTCACACACACTTACCCCTTTCTCCTGCATGCCTACCATCATTCACACTCCACTTTTCTTTTCCTTTTGCCACTGACTGGACAGTTTTCTCTTGTTTATATCTGAGAATATTCCTTCTATCTGGGTAAACAAATTACCATCCCTTTTTCTAGGCAGAGCTCTTCAAGCCTGCCCACTTCACAGATCGCTGATTACCGATTGGCTGCCCCTGAGACAGTAACTACTCACTGATAATAATGGATCAATGGTGCATCACCAATTGAGGTTGTGACAGTATAAATGAGATGGGGAAGCTGCTGAACCTAATTCATGCAGATTTCCTAAATGAAAAGACTATTTTTTTGAGAAACAATTCTTACATTCTTAGATCTGGTACTTTTAGAAAACCTTTGGTTTTCAGGAAGGAGAAGGAAGAAAGGAGGGAATATTCTTGGAATATTTAGAAGCCAGATGATTATCTAGGTGCTTTCTTGTTACTTCTGTATAATCAGCTAAGGTAATTTAAGTGACATCCCTAATTTGAGTAGCATAAATAAGATTTGAAGTTAGGCCTGTTTATCTGTCTGTCACCAGAGTCCATGATTTTTAGACACACCATAGTATCTAATTACTTTGCTTATACATCGATGACATATCTTGCTTTACATTGTTACCGTAAGTAGATATGTATTTAATACATGAGATAAGATGGTTTGGAGAATATAGAGCATGCATGTCCTATTCACTCTTTTATAAAATCTACATATACAGTAGTTTCTCAGCTTTAAATTTTGTTGTTTTAAATGTTATTTCACCTACTAAATGATAGAATATTGCCTTATGGTAATAAAATTTTAGACAGTCTCTAAGACTAATTGATATTTGAGATGAGGTATTTAAGCCTACATTCATAATACTAGTTGAAATTTGAGATCATGCTTTTAACTTACATTCATAATTATTTTTTATTATTAAAAAAATTTAATGTTTTTTATTAATTTTTGAGAGACAGAGAGAGGCAGCATGAGCAGGGGAGGGTCAGAGAGAGAGGGACACACAGAATCTGAAGCAGGCTCCAGGCTCTGAGCTAGCTGTCAGCACAGAGCCCGACGCGGGGCTCAAACCCACGAACCGTGAGATCATGACCTGAGCCGAAGCTGGACGCTTAACCAACTGAGCCACTCAGACGCCCCACAATCATAATTACTAACCATAATTCACAACCTACATTCAATGCATAAAGTTAGTATTGAATATTTTTCATTGCCCCATTATGGTGAGTTTTTTCTACTTTTTATATTAATGCATGATATAGTAAAATTCACCCTTTTTGGTGTACTACTCTGTGAGTTTTGATAAACACATAAAGTAATACAATCACTCCTACAATAATGATATAGAATAATATCATCAACAAAGAAATTTTCCCCAGCTCTTTGTAATTAACTACTCCTCCCATTTCTAGCCACTGGTAACCACTGACTCATTTTCTGCTCCTATAATTTTGCCTTTCTTGGACCATACATTATGCAGCCTTTTGATTCTAGCTTCACTCACTTATTTGAGATTAATCCATGGTATTGCATGTGTTAGTAATCTGTTCTTTTTAGTGGTGAACAGTATTACTTTATGTGAGTATACCACAATATGTGTACCTGTTCCACACTTGAGAGACATTTGAGTTCAGTTTGGAGCAATTATGAATATAAACATCTTCAAAAAGTTTTCTTTTTTTTGAAGTTTATTTATTTTTTGAGAGAGAGAGAGAGAAAGAGAGAGAAAAGGGGGGTGGCTACCAAAGAGGGGAGGGCATGGAGAGGGACAAAGAGAATCCCAAGTAAGTTCCACACTGGCAGCCTCACATGAGGTTCAAACCCACAAACCATGAGATCATGACCAGAGCTGAAACCAAGAGTAGGACACTTAACTGACTAAGACACCCAGGCACCTCCTCAAACGAGTCTTCATGTAAGCATAAGATTGTTGTGGTGGGGTTTTGTTTTGTTTATTTGTTTGCTTTATTTGGATAAATACCCATCAGTAGGTTTGTTGTGTTGTATGGTGCTGTGTCTGACTTCACAAGAAACTAGCAAACTGTTTGCCAAAGTGTTTGTATCATTTTACCTTCCCAAATGTGTGAGAGCTCTAGTTGCTCTGAATCCTCACCAGTACTTGTTATTATCAGGTTTTTTTGTTTGTTTATTTTAGCCATTCTAATCGGTGTGTAGTGATTTCTCATTGCAGTTTTGTTTGCATTCCCTATTGGCTAATGATGGTGAGCATATTTTGATGTATTTATTTGTCATCCCTATATCCATGGTAAGGTGTCTGTTCAGATCTTTTACTCATTTTTAAATTTGTGTGGTTCATTTTCTTAAGTTTTGAGAATTCTTTATGTAGTCAGACTATAAGGATTTTATCAGAAATGTGATTTTCATTTATTTTCTCCCTGCTGTGGCTTGTCTTTTCATTTTAATAGTGCCCTGCAAAGAGTAGACTTAAGTTTTTTTTTCAGTGGTTTTATTTTATTTTTTTTAAATCATTTTTTAAATGCTTACTTTTTAGGAAGTACAAATTATCAGGTTTTTCTTTTGGTGATATATGTGAGGAATGTTTTTTTCCTGTTTTCTCCTAGGAGATTTATCATTTGAGGTTTTACATTATTCTATGATCCATTTTGAGTTGATTTTATTTGTGCACCCAGGTTTGGATTGAGGTTCTTAATTTTTATTTTTATTTTTTGTTAAATTGATATCCAGTTATTCCAGCACCATTTGCTAAAAAGAGTCACCTTTCTCCATTGAATTGCATTTGCATCTTGATCAAAATCATCATATATGTGTGGATCCTCTGTCCTGTCTCTATTACCATGTTGTCATTGCTGTGCTTTATAGTAAGTCTTGAAATCAGGTTATATTATACTTCCAACTTTGCGCTCCATTTTCAAAATGTATTTGCCTATTATAGTTCTTTTCCTTTCTATATAAATATTACAGTCACCTTTGATTCTGTAAAACAATCCTGTTGGGATATTGATTGGAATTGTGTTGAATTTATAAATAGTTTGAGAGAATTGAAATAGTAACTATTAAGTCTTCCCATTTGTGAGCACTATATATGTTTCCATTTGTTTAAGTCTTTTTAAATTTCTTTTGTTAGTGATTTATAGTTTTTGATGTGGAAATGTTGAGTTAGAGGGAATAGTCAAGAAAGAATTCATGAGACATCTTTGGTACAAAAAGGTGCTTTGATTAAGGCATGGGGACAGAACCGTGGGCAGAAAGAGCTGCACTAGAGTTGTGACTGGTGACTGATGATATACTTTCAGGTTGGGAGGGGATTAGGGATGGTGTAAGTCTCTAAGGAATTTTGGAAGCAAGGTTTCCAGGACCTTGAGGGGGCTAGCCAAGATCATTTATTACTGTCTAATAAGCCTTAGTCATGAGACCCTTCAGATGTGTATCAGTGGGCCGAATGCTTGGAGGATGATTGCTAACATATATCTTGAGGGGGAGAGATAAAGGAATTTTCCAAAGGAATTTTTATGTGTTAAAGGAGACATACAGGATCCTGGAGGTCAGATAATGTTAAGCTAAAACTGCCTTCTGCCCTTAGCCAAGTGTCAACATCAAGGCAGTGGAGTTCCCAGAGGAAGGTTCACTCTGCCTGTCTCAAGGACTTATCAGTGGGCTGTAAGTTGTAAAAAATTTTTTTTACTTTTCCCTTTATTCACCACACCAGTTTCCAGTGCACATATTTTTGTTAAATTTGCAGCAAAATGTTTTTATAATTTTAGTGGTAATTTTAGTGGTATGGTAAATAGTACTTCTAAAATTTCAGTATCTAATTGTTATTAGCCATATATAGAATGTAGATTTTCTACCTTGCTAAGCAACTAAATTTTAGTTTTAGTAACTTTTTTGTAGTTTCTTTTAAAGTTTGTATATAAGGAATATACCTTTTTAGGATTGCAAAAATAGTATATTTTATTTTGGGTTTTTTTTCATGATATCCTTAGGATATAGAAACCTTGTTCTAATATATATATTATACACTATATATGTGTATATACACGTGTATGTGTGTGTGTGTGTGTGTGTGTGTGTGTGTGTGTATATATATATATAAACCATATGGTTAGGTAATTCTTATGGTTTATTTTGCTTTTTTCTGCTTGAATGTTTTTAGTGTCAATAATTTGGTATCAGAAACCAATTTAATCAGTTATCTCATAAAAATGCCATATTCTTATATTCTTATATAGTGAGGATATGTGTTTGCATGAAAGGTAACATAGGGAAGTGAATGTTTCTTATAATCTTGTTAATGGGTTTTGAAAGCATGTGTATCTTACTTGCTGTAGGCAACTTAGATAAAATAACAAAAATGGAAAAATACCTTCTTGCTACTTGGTACTTCTTTTTGCTTAGTCATCATTGTTCTATAAGTATAAAAAGGTCTCAGCATTTTAATCATGTTCAAGACAACTTTCATATTTTACGATTTTAAAAAACAGTTGTGACATTGCTTTAGTGAGTCCTCAAGACCTTAAAAATGAATCTTTAATTTGAGTAGATTATGATGAATGAGAGGCATTTACGGTGTACAGTGGCTATCTAGATGCAATTCTACTCTATAGTGTTTTATTGATTTCTTTCCTTCTGCATTGCTACAACTCAGGATTTCTTCTCAGTATGGAAAGGTCATTGAAAACAAAATGCGGTTCATTCTAGCTAGTTTTTCTTTTCCTCAATCCAAAGATTTTCTTATATTTAGTATTTAGTAAAAGAGTTTGATATAATAATTTTTCTTGCTTATTTATTCATTCACTCATTAATTAATTAATTAATTCATTCATTCACTTACCTGCTTCTTTATTTAATAGACATATTTATTTGTGGGCATATATCCTAAGCCTACTGGTTTGGACTAGAAGTTGTTAAATAGAATTATTTTTTTAGGATTGATAAATGGAAAAGCATGGGCTTTTTCAGAATATTAACATTGCCAGCTCTTATCTCCCCAAATAACAGACAAGATACTTTCAAGCCACATTTTAGACATAATACTCATTGTTTTTTAGGCTTTGACTATTAGCAAATTTCTGTGTGTTGTTGTTGTTGTTGTTGTTGTTGTTCTTATTGTTTTTCCTGTTCTCAATCTCTTATTTTCCTTGTCCAGTATTGGGGACAGTCCTATACTAAACAGAATACAAACATTGTTGGGGAAGGATTTTTCACAGGATTTATATTATTTAGTGTGATTTTTACTCTAGCACTTTTGCGTGTTTATTCATTCAAGTAAAAGAGAAAACTAATTTCTGAACATATTAATTGTAGAAAAAGATTTCTGGGAATAGGAAAAATTATTTTGATCAGAGGACATGTGTGAAATCTGAGGGGTCGGACCCTGGCAGATTTGTTCCTGTTTCTGTTTTTAGAGTTCCATAGCAATTTTAGTGATGCTTAAAAGTCTTGAAATTTCTTAAACACATTCTCTAAATATTGTTACTCTTTGGAATACCTAATAAAAATATACCTTACTTATGGAATATAATCTCATAGTCAAGTCTGCTAAAATGTATCTTTAAGAAATCTAAGAATTCTTAGATTTTGCAATGCTACTTCTCTTCAGATGGAGTCCTGATGAGAGTAAGGGGTAGAAAAATATATACTGTGGTACCTTTGCATTCATATCTAGCAAGATTAATACTTAAGCTACCTGCATAGCCATAACACCCACTCTGTCTACAGTTGATTTTGAAGTTCTTCCAAAGAGCTATTTTTCTTTGTTTTGTCAGGAAAAGATTAAACTCTGGCTGCATCCCCCTTCTTCCCACCCTCAAACCTTTTGGCAGTGAAGAGTTTGTGGTCGCATCTTTTTTTCCTATCTAAACAGGGAGCCGAGCAGTGAAATGTAAAGGTTTCCTCACTGTTAATCTTGGGGCATGATGTTTTATAACCCAAGAAAATTATTGATGCTCTTGCAATTTAAATACAACCTTGAAAAAAAAGGAAATAAGAATCTAGTAGCAACAGGACTCTTGTTTGTAATGAAATACGAAGTGTTATGCAGTTAACCACGGCACCTAGTAAAAGACGTACTTGATGTCCCATTGTGTTCTGTTATTTAATATAGTTTTTTAAAGTTTTATTTTTCAGAGGAAATAATTTTTTTTCAGTTGCTGATTGTGGGAATTTTATGTGTTGATATCACAAAATAATGGAGAGAAGTTGAGTGTTAGTACAACCAAGATAATTTTGTTTTCTTTCAAAAGCGAATTAAAAGCTTATTTAATAATTTTAGGTTATCTATAGGCAAATGAAACCAGACTTTGGATATTTGATACAATACTCTATCAGCATAGATTATTTTTTGTAAGTTAAGTGTTTTTACAATTTTTTATTTGGAGAAACTTCAAGATTTTGAGAAGTTGCTTTACATAAAGACATAAAAATATGGATGTACAAACTTAAATATACAAAAAATTTCATTATTATTACAGTGACATGTATTACAATGAAGGATCAATTTTAGAAATGTGGTGAAGTGAAATTTTGATAAGAAAGCAAATTGATTATTTAAGGCAGAAATCATGACTAGTTTGCACTTTATTTGTATTGTTTCTTAGAACATTATAAATACATTTTAAAAAAACATTTTCCTAAGAATGCTGAATTTCTGGGATGTTGTTGTGGTCATTCTGGGCATCATTCTAGGCATCATTATACTAGAAAATCAGAAATTGTAACAATCTGAATAAATATGTGATATTTTTATTCATATATCATTAAAAAATAAATGATTTTTAACAAAATGATAACAGTATTGTCTGTCATTTATAACATATACACACACACACATAGATATACCATATGACAAAATGTATAACACAAAGGCTTGGGAGAGAAAAATGGAAGTGGACTGTTATAATCTTTTTTATACCATAGATGAAATGGTAAAGTATTCTTGCAGATGGACTATGAAGAGTAAAATATATATATAATTATGTATACTGTAAACCCTAGAGCAACCACTAAAGTAAGGAAACAGAGTTAGAGCTAATAACCCATCAAAATAGATTAAAAAACGGGTCAGTTAAAAACTTAAATTAATCCAGAAGAGAGGATCAAAGAGGAAAAAAGTTGGGAAGAATAGATGTGACACATAGCAAAGTGATGGAGTTAAACCTAACCATATTAAGAGTCACATTAAATATAAAAAACCTAAACACCCCATTTTAAAAGCAGAATTGTCAGATTGGATAAAAAAGCTAGATCCAACTATATGCTGCCTACAAAATCCCACATTAAATATAAAGAAACAAATAGATTAAAAGCAAAAAGAATGCGGACACTTGGGTGGCTCAGTCTATTAAGTGTCCAACTTTTGTTCTTGGTTCAGGTCATGATCTCATGGTTTCTGAGATCAAGCCCATCTCCGCATGGAGCCTGCTTAGGCTTCTCTCTCTCCTTCTCTCTCTGCCCCTCCCCCTGCTCATGCGTATGGGTGAACGTTTTCTCTCTCTCTGTCTCTAAATACATACATACATACATACATAAACAAATAAACTTTAAAAATTTAAAAAGAATGAAGAATACTATTCAAAACAAAGTTGCAGTGGCTATATAAATGTCAGAAAAGGATTTTCTGTCAGTGCCAAAAAACACCTGGGATACAGAAATTTATTTCATGAAAATAAAGGGGTCACCTTTATTCCCTTTATTCTGCCACCAAAATAAGATGGCATTCCAGTAAAGAAAACTATGGACCAGTATCCCACATAAATATAGATGCAAAAATGTTTAACAAAAATTGAGCAAACATAATCCAACAGAAAAACAAAGAAAAAAACAAAAAGACAATGTGTACACTCTGAGCAAATGGGGTTTATCCAAGGCATTTTAACATCAGTTTAACATTTGAAAATTAGTAAATGCAATGTGTCATCTCCTTAAACACAGAAAAATCATTTGACAAAATCCAACATTCATTCTTTAGAACTCATAGCAAATTGGGAATAAAAGGAACTACCTCAGTTTGATAAAATTCTACCACTAACATACTATTTCATAGTAAAATACTGAATGTTTCACCTCTACAATAAACAATAAAGCAAAGATGTCAACTTTTACTACTTCTGTTTATCGTACTGGTGGTTCTAGCCAGAGCACTCAAACAAGAAAAAGTGAAAAGCAAACAGAAAGCAAAAAGGTAATATTGTAGATGACATGATTATATAGAAATCACGGAGTGGGGAGAAGGCTGAGATGTGACACAAGACTCAAGAGGTAAATAAGGACCAGACCATGAGGGGTTTTTAAGTCCACATTGAGGTGTGCCAGAGTACACATAAGGACAGTGTGTAACCATTAAACTTTTCTTCTACACTTATAAGCTTGCAGTTAGAGGGTTTATTTTGATAGCATTCCAGAACATGTGTTGAAGAGGACCTTAAGGCTCTGGGCAAAGACTTGAGTTAAAAGTTTATAGAAATCATGAAGCTGTAAGATAATAGTTGCCTAGTTTAAGGTAGTAACAGTAGGGATAGAGAAATGTGAACAATTTGACAACCATTTAAAAATGTTATTGACAGGGCCTTTGATAATTGAAAGATGGTGTATGATGAGGAATCTAAGACACCTCACATGTCAGGCTTGGCACACTGGATGGGCAGCAGTACTATTCACTCAGCTAGGTAACATGGGAGAGAGAATAAGGTTAGGAGTAGGAGGTGAGAAGTTAAGACTTTAGATATTTGTAACATGAAGGTGAAGTTAAGACTTTAGATACTTGGAACATGAGTGCTTTTTGATAGCCAAGTAATAATGTACTAGAATCAGTTTATACAGCTGTCTAGAAAAGGAGGGAAGTTTTGATACGAGATAATAGATTAGAAGACACCAGATGGTAACTCAAGCAATGGGAGTGGAGGAGATTGCCTGAGGAGAGGATATAACGTGAGTAGGACAGTGGGAGAGAACTGGTTTATAAAGGAAGAGTAATATGAAAGGGAGATTAGGAAGGATTAATCAAAGGGGCAATGAAACAACCTAGGTAATCTGTTTAATGAATAGAGATGCTTTCAGAAGAGAGGGTAATTGTATCAAATGATGCTATCTGGCATCTGTATAGAGCTTACTGCGCACCAAACACTGTTCTAAACAGTTCTGCACGCATTACTTAAATTTTCACAATAATCTTTTGATCTAGGTATTATTGTATCCCAATTTTGCAGATGAGAAAAGTGAGGGTACAGAGAGGTTAAGTGACTTCCGAAAAGATGCATAGCTAGTAAGTGAGAGAATCAAGATTTGAACTCATGCGATTTGACTCTGTAATGTTCACTCTTGACCAGCAAGGTCAAAGGTGAAGTTAAAGGTGGATTTAGCAATAAGACTGCACTGATAACTTCAGTCGCTTTTAGTGGCTCAATGGGGCAAAACCTGACTGAAGTGAAATGAGGAATAAACAAGAAAGGGAAGTATAGACAATTCTTTCATAAAATTAGTATCAAAAGGAAAAATAGGAGCAGTAAAGACAGTACTGTTTTGGATTTAGGAAGGGCTTTCTTAACATAGGCAAATCCCACATTAGTTTAAATACTGATGAGAGAGCAAGCAAGTAAAGAGAGAGAGGTAGGTTGAAGAGACACGAGAGAGGGAGGGGGGAATAAAATTAGAGGTTCTGAACCATGGTGAGAAGGCAATAACGAATGGACTTTATAGCAAATAAAAATATTGGGACCCTTGGAGGAGAAAAACCTCTTTTGTTGTCACAGTGGGGAAGGAAGACAGCATGGATATGGATGCATATAAACTTACAGGTGTCCTGCTATTCCAACTCCTTCAATATAAATTTCTCTCTTTCATAGATTTGAAACAGGGATGAAAATTCTCTGTGTCAGCAAGTTGCTACCCATTTAACTTGGACTTCTATTGGCTAAAGGGGACAGGCAAAGAGCATCCTTTTACTTTGCTATTGGAATACAGGTTTCTAAGACACAGACTGAGCCGGGGAAGTCTTTCTGGTACTGTTCCAGCATGAAGGATTTTCTACCACTTTTGAAGAATCACATTTGCATATTACCACAGGAAATGAACATACTTTTTGGGATTGTGTGCTGGCATAAATCTGTATTAACAGAAAAAATTGAGTATAAAGGTCATCTGTAAAATACTTGGCTAGAAATGATAGTAATCATGATATGCAATATTTTTTATATACAGTCGTCTAGAATATTGGGTCAGCAAACTACAGCCTACTGTCTATTTTTATAATTAAAATTTTATTTGAAAATAATATTTGATTTTTAAATATACTGGGACATAGCCATAACTATTCTTGATGCACTCCAATACTAGAAATGATTGTAGCAGAGACCTCATGGCCTGCAAAGCCTAGAATATTTACTCTTTTGCCCTTTACAGAAAAATGTTTGCTGACCTCTTGTGTAGAATTATTAAGCAGTAGAGGTGCCTGTTCAGTCAGTTGAACGTCCGACTTTGGCTCAGGTCAGATCTCACAGTTCATGGGTTCCAGCCAGCCTCGGGCTCTGTGTTGACAGCTCAGAGCCTGGAGCCAGCTTCCGATTTTGTGTGTGTGTCTCTCTCTGCCCCTCCCCTGCTCATAATCTGTCTCTCTCTGTCTCTCAAAAATAAATAAATGTTAAAAAAAATTTTAAGTAGAATTATTAAGCAATAAAAACTTAGAGAAATTGTTTTGAGAAAGAAAAAATAAAATGTGAAGGGAATGAGACAAGCAGAAGATATTTAGGGTATATTGCTAAATGAAAATATCACTTAACAAATTTATAAAGATTATACCTTAATCTAATTTTTGTTAAAATGTTAACAGCAGCTGTTTCTGAATAGTGAGATTACACTTGATTTTTATTTTCTTGTTAGTTCTTATATGTTTTCTGATTTTTTTCTACAATGCACCTGTGTTCCTGGATTAATAACACCAACTAGTAGTAGACTGGGATGAAAACAAAATTCAAAACAAATTAGAACATGAAAAATGGAGAATTTGGCAGGGTCAGGCAAAGATGAGACATCCTGGAAGACGAATGAAGAAAATCCATCTTGCTGGTTACCAAGAAAGTTGGAGAAAGTTTTGGATGATGGCACTAAGAACGCTCTCAAGTTTTTTAGTTCCTTCAATTCAGCCAGCATCTGGTATGAGCCCTGTCTAGAAACAGAGTTTGGCACAAAAAAACAAAGAAGAGAGTTATAGAAGTTATAACTTACATGCAGACTTTGTTTTCATTTCCAATGATACAGATTTTTAAAGTTTATGGAGATTTTCCTCATTTTTGTGACTTGTAGATAATACTTTATATTAGTGATTTATTTTTTAATTCAAAAAATTAAATTCCATTATTTAGCTATAAAAAAGGCAATACTTTAATATATGATAGAAGTTGGAGCTTTGTTTTGCTAAGAAGTCCCAAATGTGCCTTTAAAATGGTGAACAGCATTTATTTGGGCAAAAATAAGTCAGAAATTGCAGAAGTAATGTTTTCAATGAAGTACTGTTATTAACCAGATGAGGCTTGAAGTAGTTTTACGGTGGTATTCTATCCCAACATCTGCATTGTGGCACTACCCAGATGCTCACTATAAAGTTCAATGGATCTTGACAAGCATTAAGTTGATTTCAGTGGCTGCATTATGTTAGGAGTCATTGAAATAGAAGAGAAATCAGTTTTTACCAAATCTCATCTCTTAAGTCAACATTTTTTTAAAATGTTAGTTGTCCCTATGAATGGCATTTATAATTTCTGTAATGACCAAATCAGTTGTTCAGAGGAATCCCAAGATTGAAGCTTAGGATACAAATTACTTTGCCAATAAATTTCCATGTAAAACACCCAGAAAACCAAAGCATAAAATAAACCAAAAGCCCCTTGTGCTATTTACTTATTTATTTATCCTTTAAATGTTAATTAAATAGACTGGTGATTAATTGCCTATAAGATGTAATTCGTAAGAGGGATTTTTATGTAACCTTGTTTAAAAGAAAAATAATTAAATCAACATAATGAACCTCAGAACAAGAATATATTTGAATATATATAGCATTTTAATGTAAAATATAAAGTTTGAGTCCATGTGTCAATTAAATATATAAATAATTATGAAAAATTAAATATGTTCAGTATATACTTATAATCAAACACACAGACATGTGTATATGTGTGTGTATCCATATGCATGTAGATGTGTATATGTGTGTAACTACATCCATCCAATATACTGACTAGTATTACAATGAATAGTAGAATGATTCTGAATGAAAAATCTCAGGACTAAGTATATTTAGAAGAAATCTCCTCATAATGTATAATGTTACGGAATCATCTTAAAAGGAAGTGGTAGAGGCCCCACTGCTTGTTATTTAACAGTGCACGAAAACACACACACAACTGTTGAGAGCAAATGTCATTGGCCATAGATACGCAAGATGTCCTGACCTTATCCAGATCAGATGTTTATTATCCAAGTTAATATTAATCATAATGTAGGCCGGAAACTGTTTTCCATTGCTTATGCAAATACTCTCTGTTTTTTCTTTTTTTGCAATTAATGTTTCTTATTTATTCTGGAAGTTTCTAATGTCATTTGAGGGAGGGGAAACTTATTAGCTTCCTCTCTGAGTAATGTAGTTTTTATTTCTTCTCGATATTATGGGCTCAGCCAAACACCAATACTGGATGGATGGAAGGAGGAAGGAAAGAAGGGTGGGAGGTAGGGAAGGATGAAGGGAGGAAGGAGTAGGAAAAAGTGAAAAAACAAAAAAGGGAAATAAAGTTAACTATATGAACGCTTAGTTCACTTGTATAAAAATAAAAAGAATTTGTAAAATGTTTTGCCAAAACAGCGAGATCCTGTCACTGCCTCATCTCTACTCCCTGCTGCACTAGTGATATAATTTTATTCATATACAAATAAATGAAGCAACAAGTATATTTTTGGTGATGATGTTGCTATTACTGAATTTCTAGGTAATTGAAACATAAAGAAGAGTTGTTCTGCTTATACGTTTTTCTGAATTTTCATATGACTACTGAAAAATAGCTAGGCATCCATAGAGATTTCTAAGTTTACTTGTGTAATGATGTTTATTAATATTATGAGTAACAAAATATCCTGCCCAAATCTGGGGTTTGGAGGACAGTTCATAGGAGTGAGTGGAAAAGTATAGGGAGAAATGTATCAAAATCTGGCTGGGGAAAGAGGCAGTTGAAAATACATATTTGATATAACTATTTTTATATTAAAAGCTATAGAAGATAAAAATTAACAAATAATCTTGATAGGGACATACAAAAGATAGAGTGTAAAGGTCCTGCAGGAATAGATTTTAAAAGGCTGACAAGCATTACTCTGAGATATTAAAGGGACACTTTCTAAATCATTCTTAGAGTTTTGAAAGGTAGCTATTTGAATAGTCTTTCCAAATAATGATAACACTACAAATACTAGGTTGAATTCCTCTCTGGTTTGTTAAAGAGCAAGTGTCTAGTCCTCTTCACAGCTTTTCTTTCAAGTTTTGTTCCACATGAAGTGAAGAAAAAGTAAAACCAGTATTTTAGAGGGTTTTCCTCCTATTTCTTCTACAGTAAATCTTTTTCCTGAAAGATTCTTCTTACTTTAGAATTAATCTCTCAGCCTTTGTGGTTTATGTAAATATACAAGTTGTCATAGAGGAAACAAAACATTAAAAGTAGTTAGAAAGACTAGAGTCATGAGTAACAGAATATGTATTACATTCATATCTCATCAAGGCCCTCTGTAACCTTACAGTACATTTGCAAAGCAAGTAAACTCACTGTTACTGTTAATCAAATCCTGAGAGTTTAAGTGACTCACCCAAGGCCACACAGAAAATGGATGATTGGGCTGGAGTGAGAATTTAAGCCTTCTCTTCTGGTTCTCACCAGTAATGTAGTCTCATTATTGTCATCATTTCTTGAACCCCTACTGGGCTTGTAGGTCTTCTGGCAGTCTGTATCCTCCATCGGAAGCTGTGACCTATTTTTAAAGTTGCCTTCTCAAGTGGAAGAGACAGTATTGAATGCTGGGTTTTATACACTGCTGTGAAAAATGAAGTCAATTTTATAAATTCCGAATCTACTTGGCATTTTTACGCTCTTTATAAATACTAAAAGTCTATCGTCATTTGAATCATATCTTAACTAAAAAATTAAATTATCCCAAACTGTATTTTGTTCTACTTCTCCTCTCAACATGCACAATTTTACATTATTTTCTCTAAGTCTTGTTTTACTTTGTTTTGACTGTGTTAACTCTCTGGTTTCTTCGTATAGTTTCTGATTATTATTATTCCTTTTAAAAAATGTTTAGTTGTTTATTTTGAGAGAGAGAAAGGATGAAAGCCAGAGCAGGGGAGGCGGGGGAGAGAGAGAGAAAGAGAGAGAGAGAGAGAAAGGGAGAGAAACTTAAGCAGGCTTGACATTCAGCACTCAGCGTGGAGCCAAACATGGGGTAGGATCCCATGGAGCCCAAAACCGGGCCCAATCCCATGACCCTGGGATCATGACATGAGCTGAAATAAAGTGTTAGATGCTTAACTGACTGAGCCACCTAGGTGCCCCCTTTCTTTGTTTTGCTTTGTTTTGTTTTGTTTTGTTTTTTGCATGGAGCCCAACATGGGGCTTGAACTCATCACCCTGAGATCAAGACCTAAGCTGAGATCAAGTATCACACTTAACCCACTGAGCCAAAAGGCACCCCTCTGATTATTATTAAGTACATGTTTATCCTGCTTCTTAAATATGGATATTCTAAAAATACACTACGTGAAACCAGCGGAATCATAAGGTGACAGTGCGGAACATACGCTATAGACTCTTAGTTGCTTATGTGTCTCTCCACACAGAATTAACACAGATCTCCACACCTTCAAGGGCTTATCCAGCTAATGTTCTTAGCTACATGCTACAAAACAAAACACATGTGTGTCCAACCTTCCCCTTATCCCAAATGAATATAACTGGAAAAGGAATGTGAGAGTATTCAAATATTTTTAATAAGTACTTAGTAAAATGTGAGTTGACCACTTATACCTTTTAATATTTGTTTTTGTAAAGTAGCCTGCTCCAAGTTCTTAGAAATTCTCTGAATTGTATAACTAGCACAAAAGCATAATTACCTCAGAAATATTGTATAGGTATCAACATTGTAAAAGAATAATGTTGTATATATTCTTAAAAATACATAATCATCAAAAGGACAATGACATAAAAATAAGCATAAATTCTAATTGTTTCTAAATCTGATAAAATATATATTTTTTTAATTCTAGAAAATTTAATTTCATACTGTTTTCAGTACTGAATTATAATTATTAGATTATTTTCTTGATGGTTAATCATCACAAAATTTAAGTAAGATTCAAGGGGAGAGCTTCTCTAAAGGAAATTTATTGCATTCCTTTATGTAAAAAAATACTTTTAACAAATAGTATATATAAGTGGGAAATTTCACTTAGAGAGTCATTCATTATTCAAGCTTTTCCACTGAGAAACAGTGATTCTAGACTTACAGAATTTTATATGTTAACTCTGTATCAAGCAAGCATTTGTATTTCTAAAAGTTTTTAAATTGTGAGTATAATAAAACTCTAACAATGGGATTTCTCAGGTATCCATTCACTTTGCTTGAAACACCATTTATTAGAAAGCCTATGCTTATGCATGTGTTAAATATCTTCTGAATACAGAATTATCAAATTTGTTATGAAGCAGATGAATATACTAAAGAAAAATAACATCTCATTTTTCTAATTCCTAAAACCAGATGTATTTTATAATGTAATGGGATAATACAGAAGAATAACCATCTTAGAAATGAATTAGCTGCTTTAACAATAAAAGGTGGATTCTTAGTTAATTATAATAATAATAGGAGTTTTTCCCTATCATTATTATACTTCTCTTATAGTAAAATATGATGCCTGTGTTTTGGGACCCCAGAACTAGCTTGATAAGTTTTTATCTATGATTCCATATGAACAAGAAGCCAATCCTGAAATTCTGTCTATGTGGCTAAGTCGAGATTCGTTGATCATGTTAGATTTATGTAGAGAACCAAATTGTCTTATTCAGGTCCGTTAAAAACAAAGATTATTATGAAGTTTTAGAACATTTGGGCAAATTGAAAATGAAGTTTAAATTATGAATCATTGTGACCTTTTTCATCCCCTCTTTTTTTTTTAATGTTTATTTATTCTGAGAGAGAGACAGAGAGTGTGTGGGAGAGGCAAAGAGAGAGGGAGAGAGAGAATCCCAAGTGGGCTCCATTCTGTGCATAGCCCAACTTGGGGCTCTGTCTCACCATGAGATCACGACCTGAGCCGAAAGCAAAAGTGGAGACATTCAACTGACAGAGCCACTCAGGTACCCCTCACCCCCCTCTTTTTAAAATCTTTAAATTCATTAATAAAATTATTTTGATAATATTTTGGGATAATTTAATATGTTTTTATAATACTATTTACTGAACACCTATTAAATATAAGGTGCTAAGTGAAGTTTCAGTAGATAGTAAGAGAATATAAAACATTATTGTAGTCTTTAAGGAATTTGCTATTTTTTTTTCAAGTTTCTTCATTTTGAGAGAGAAGGTGGGAGAGGGGCAGAGAGAGAGGGAATGAGAAAATTCCAAGCAGGCTTTGTGCTGTCAGTGTGGATCCCAATGCAGAGCTCGAGCTCACAAACTGTGAAATTATGACCTGAACTGACATCAAGCTCAGTTATGACCTGAGCTTAACCTCCTAAGGCACCCATGTGCCCCAAGGAATTTGCAATTTAGATACAAAGTCAAGACCCAAACACATGAAAGTTTAAATACACAGAAAAAATTAATGATAGGTAATATCAGAAAGAAAAGCAGTATCAAAAGCATAGTTGTGCTTTCCAAATATCAAAAGATTTGGAGTATAAAATACAGTTAAGTACTACCAGTACTGCAGCATAGGCTAAACTTCATTTACACCAGTGTTTAACCAGCTCACTAGGAAGCAGGAGTATATATATGAAAGATACTCTTATTTCTTTGAACTGTGAATCTGGATATCTGTCTTTAAGATGGGGGATGGGAGGGAGAGAGTATAATATAAAAAAGAAACGTATATGGTACCTCTGGAGAGTACCATATTGGTATTTAGGAAAAGAGGGCACAAAAAGAGAGGATCCAAAACCCAATTGACCTTACTTAAGATTATGACTTCTTATGATACTTAAAAAATCATATTACCATATTAACAGTGAATCAATCAATATTCAGTAAAATTACTGTCATAATTATAACTCTTTTAATTGAAATAATCTTTGTATGAACCACTCATTCATTCAAATGGATGTGATCATACCCCATTGTATATGGAGAATATTGAGGTAGGCACTGTTGTTTCTTCCAGAGTGCATACGGTTGTAGCTTGGTGAAATAGATGCTTGTGTTAGCAGGCAAATTTGTTTTGAAAAGTCATTTTTATAGAAATAGTTAAAAAGTTTGCTGATTTTTTTCTCTGCCACTAGCTGACCCAGCAGTTAGCTAGACTGGGTTAATAATATTTGCTAAAATTAATGGAAAAGAGAAAAGGAAATGACACTTGTTCTGAGAAAATCAGGGCTTTTTAAATAAAGACTAGCAGTTTTATCTGTAGACATATATGAAGAATTCTGTTAATTAAGAATTTTATCCTTTAGACCTCAAAAACCTACTATTATAAGTGTAATTTAAGCATAAATGGACTAAAGGTCTTGAACATTAAGGTTTATGACACTGAGAAAATATTTATACATTTTATGGTAGCAACATTCTTTTTCTAGTTAGTGCTCTTACATGGAAAAAAGACATTTTGAATTTTACCTAAATATTGACTTCTGTACCAGTATAATAACTTAATCTGTATAACATGGATTAAATACTTGATTGGGTTGAGGAATAGATTAGTCAATCTGAAATGGATCATTAGGCACCATAGCTCATATATGAAGAACATAAGCTTTGACACCAGAACTGAATTTAAAATTGGGATTTTGCTACTAACTACTAACATGTGAGCAGATAACGTAGATAGTGTATTTGTGCCACAGCAAGTGTTAAAGATAAATAATGCTATTCCTGGCTACTATGATATTTAAATGAGATCACATAAAGTACTATGATGTCTATTACCCAGTAGAGGTCCTTGATAAACAGTAGACATTATTCTTGTTTTTAGTAAGATCAGTTAGGCTTATACTTTTCCTTTATAGCTGTTAAATGCAAAAGGAAGGAAAGAGAATTTCATTTGCTAGTTTGCCCAAAAACGGAATGAACATTAGATTCTGGGTACATAGATTTATTATAAATTAAAAAGGAAATACTCTCTCTGCCTTCTTACAAATCAATTTTTCTCTTCTTGACACTTTGGTAACACCTTTTATGGTGTCATAATTAAAGATTTTGCATTAACACTGCTTTCACTCCTAATGTGGCATGTATTACTTTTTGCATTATACAAGAGTTATTTTAACACTTGAATAAGATGTTCTGTTATGCTCCTCAAAACACAAAATGAGTCTTAGTATTATATATCCCTGAGTACATTACATCTAATATATCCTCAACAAGTATCATAAATAAGTTTCCTGAATCTCAGTTATTTTATATACTTGTATGAGAGTTAGGAATACTTGGTTCTTTTATCAGTTTAACCACAATAAACTTGTAGTGTTATTTTCAGACTCCATTCACAAATCTAAATAATTATATGACTATTAGTGTTATTGCCACTAATTACTGTTATTACAATTCCTTAAAATATTTTTTTGTTTTATACTTGTTAAGGTAGGCAAATAGTTTTAAAAATAACCTAATAATGTCAGTACCTTAATACAGTAAAAGTTTCTTGTTTATATACATCTAGTGCAGGTAGGATTGTCAGATAAAGGATGCCCAGGGACAGTGATACTAACATCATGGCAGCATAAGACAGCCCTTGTTTTTCTCCCCTCCACCCCTTCAACAACAAAATATTGGGATCCATCCACAAATAAAAGTGTTTGTGGGCGTTGTGGAACCTAGTACCATATGCCAAGGGATCTGAAAGGAGCCTCAATTACCAGTTCATTAGGTAACAGGCAGATAGACTCAGGTACTGGCTGTAGAACCTTCTGTGAACCAATTCTGGCTTCTCTCAACTGTGTTCATGGAGTACCTGCAAGACAGTGACTTGGGTAGTCACCTTGGGATGAGAGATGCTTTGTGGAAGTACAACTTTCCAGAGAAGTTCCAGTACTGTATTAGAGAAGAGGGGGAAAAATCAAGTTTGGACACAGTGAAGTGAATAATAAGAGCAGCTCAGTATTGCTGGCATCCTCCCTCCCGTAAAATGGCACCGTTTAGGGCTAAACTAGAGAAACTGTGATTTCTTCTTTGGGGAAAGGAAGAGTCAGTGAGTCAAAGAAACTTAGCATCCAGAGGATTAAGGAGAGAGCTCCATGACTAGGAGAAGGAAGGAGAAATTTTATTAAATTTTTACCTTGCAGTGATTTGTTCACAGCATATTGAATTTAACCAGTTTGTGTATATTGCCCTTGTATCCTTTGATCACACTAAATTCACTTATTACTTCTAGGTACCTTTTTGAAGACTCCTATATACATGATCTTGTTGTTTGTAAATAAAGACAGTTTTCTTCCTTTCCATCTCTATGTTTTTAATTTCTTTTTCTTACCTTATTGCACTGGCTAGGACAACCAATAAAATGTCAAGTAGAAATGGTGACAATGGACATCTTTGCTTTGCTCTTTACCATAAGGGGAAAGCATTTAGTCTTTCATCATTAAATATGACTCTAGCTATGTTTTCATACATAGGACTCTACTGGATTCAGAAAGTTCCTTTCTCCTTCGTGTCTTTGTTTTTGTTTTTGCTGAGAGGTTTGGTTTTTTTTTTTTTTTAATTATGAATAGGTCTTGAATTTTGGCAAACAAAAATCCTTTTCTCTACCACTGAATTGAACATGTGTTTTTATACCTTTATTCTGTTTAATATTAAGTTTTAAATATTTAACTTTGGATTTATGGAAAAATCTCACTTGGGCATGACATATTATCCTTTTCATATGTTGGTGCATAAGAGATATTAATGTGTACACTTATGGAAGATATCAGTTTGTGTTTTCTGGTATTTTCTTTGTCTGTTTTTAATACTAGGATGATACTGGCTTCATAAAATGAGTTACAAAGTTTTCTTCAGGCCTGTAATTTTGTTGGTAGGAAGATTTTTATTAAGAATTCAATTTATTTATTATATGTAGAAGTATTAAGATTTTCCATTTCTATTAAGGCTAGCTCTGGTCATTGCTTTTTCTCTCAAGGTGATTGTTCATTTCTTCTATGTTGTCAAAGTTATTGGCATACAATTATTCATAATACTCCCTTTTCACTTCAGTAGGATAGCTTTTGCCATCACCTTATAAAGGTGATTTATATCTTCTCTCTTTTCCTGAGTCTGGTTTATCAATTTGGTTGAACTTTCAGAGAACCTGCTTCCTAGTTGTATTTTCTTTTTTTTTTTTAGCATTAGTTTGCTCTTCTTTTTTTAGCTTTTTAACATGGAAGTTTTGATTATTGATTTTAAATCTTCTTGACATATAAAATTTAGTGCTGTACATAAATCCATCTAGCACTGCTTAGCTACATCCTACAAATTTTGATATATTGCATTTTAGCTTCATTTCGTTTATACTTTCTAATTTCTCATGCAATCACTTCTTTTATTCAGATGTTATTTAGAAGAATATTGTTTAATTTCCAAATATATGTATGGAGACTTTTAAAATATATTTTTAATTACTAATTTAATTTTATTGTGTTCAGGTAACATATGTTGTATTTTATCTTTTTAAATTTATTGAGACATTTTATGGCCCAGAACATGGTCTCTTTTGGTGAATGCTTCAAAAATACACATCAAAAAGAATATATATTTTGCTATTATTGTATAGTGTTTTATAAATCAATTAGATCTAGTTATTTACAGATTTAGTATAATATTTTATATTCCTACTGATTTTCTGTATATTTATTCTATCAGTTAATTAAGAGAGGAGTGTTAAAATCTCTACGTATAATTATGAACTTGTCTATTTGTCTTTTTAGTTCTGACAGTCTTTGTTTCATGTACTTTGAAGGTCATTAGATGTATATACATTTAGGATTGTTTTGTCTTTCTGATCCATTAACCTTTAATTATTATAAATCTGTCCTTCTTTATCTTTGATATTCCTTGTCCTGAAGTCTAATTCATCTGATATCTATATAGGTACTCCAGCTTTCTTATGATAATATTTACAGGTATGTCCTTTTCTATGCCTTTGAATTTAACTCACATATATCTTTGTATATAAAATATGTTTCTTGAAGTAGCATGTTCTGGTTTTTTTATCTGAAATATATGCCTTTTTATTGCAGTGCTTAGACTGTTTATATTTAGTGTAATCTGTATTTTGGGGTTTTCTGTTTGTCTTATTTTTCTCTTTGTCTTATTTCATCTTTGTCCCTCTTTTCCTTTTAATTTGACCTTTTTTCCTGATATTTTAATATTTGATTTTTGATATGCCACTTTATCTCCCCTATTTCACTATTAGGTGTACTTTTTTCCTTTTTTCTTGTTTTTTATTTTTTCTTTTTATTTTCTTTCCTTTTTACTTTTTTCATTTTATTTCTTCTCATTTCTTTTGATGCTATAGAGGTTACAATATCTACAATACACTCTTCCTTAGGAAAAGAAATTCAAAGTTTGAAAATTATTACTGATGTAGTCTGTGTGCATCATTGACTAATCAATTACCAGAATTTTGAACTAATGAGGAGTAGTTTGAAGGTGGTAGTTTTAAAGCAAGAATTAATGAGCATTAATTTATAAAGTTCCCTATTAATCTTTCACATTTGGCTTTGATTGTTACTGCTTGTTTCCTTGTATTAAGAAACATATTTTTTTAAGTTTATTTATTTATTTTGAGAAAGAAGGGGGGAGCAAGAAGAGAGGAGCAGAAGGGGAGAGAGAGAGAAAGAGAGAGAGAGAAAGAAAGAGAGAGAGAGAATCTCAAACAGGCTCCATACTGTCTGTGTGGAGCCCAATGTAGGGTTTGATCCCACAAACCTTGAGATCACGACCTCAGACAAAATCAAGAGTCAGATGCTTAACTTACTGAGCCACCCTGATACCCTAACAAATATCCTTTTTATCAGAGAGACTTTGTCCTTCAATTATACTTTCCCAATAACAAATTGGCTCAATATACACTTGGCAATATTACTCTTCACTCATTAGTTGATAGTTTACTTTTCCTAGCAACTGTTTCAAATATTTCATTTCTAAATGCTGTTGATTTGAGTTCTTCTCAGTAACAGTGGATAATTTCAATATCCTTTCTGACAGAGAAGTTGCATGAGTTGCATGATAGACAGCTTTCACCTCAACTAATTTCTCTTTTCTTTAATGAAAAGTGACGATAATCTCATCTTTCCTTGTAATCTCAGAAACAATGCCCTTCTTCCCTTCCTAGATTGTGCTCCAAATTTAATTTCTTTGTCTCTCATAATTTATCTTCATCTCAAACTCCTTCCCCAGCTTAACAAAACCTCTACTTGACTGCCTTATTATTTTTAACTACTTTTTGATTTCTATTCTTTCTTAGCCAACACATTTAAATGAGTAATCTGTAGATACTACCTCTATTTCTTAGCACCTCGCATCCATCTTTATATTTTGTAATCTAGTTTCTACACTACAATCTCACTGTAATTATATTTCTTAGCATGGTGAATGCTTACTTACTTCAACACTAAATCCCAGAATAATCATTCAAGAAGCATTCTCCACATGACCAGGATGGACTCCTAAATATTTTTTTCTTATTACTTTGTGTGTATAATTCTTACTTTGTATTATATTTATTCCTTTAGATCTATAATCATGTCTTATTTACATTTGCAGTGTCTGATATATAAGCTCATAATTATTTTTTTAACTGAATTGAAAGCATCTTTTGCTTTTCTAATGTTTTTTGATCAGTGTGTCATTCATCATTTTTAACAATCCACTTAAAATTGTCTTATCTCTTGACTTTTAAGCCTTTCTGGTTTATTTCCTCAACATTCTTTTTTGATAGCCTATCTGCAAATGTTTGCTTAACACCGTAAGTTATCATTATTTATATTTATGTAGTTTTGAGTGAATGTAACTTTAACACCTCCCATATACCTAGGCGCAGGAAACTCAGTGATTAATAAGGGAAACTCTTTCAGCTGAGAATTTCATTGACTTCTGTGAGAGAAAAAGACTCCAATAATCATAACAAGTTATACAGTAAAACCTTGGTTTGTGAGCATAATTCATATGGGAAACATACTTGTAATCTAAAGCACCTGTATACCAAAGTAAATTTCCCCACAAGAAATAGTGGAAACTTGGATGATTCATTCCACAACCCAAATATATTCATATAAAAATGATTACAATATTACAATATAATGCAAAATAATAAAGCAAATATAAAATATAAAGAAATATTAACAAGTTAACCTACACTAACCTTTTAAAACTTTCATGGCTGGTGTGAGGGAGACAGGAGAGAGGAGGATTATTGTGTAGGAGGACTTTCACTGTCACTAGTGGAATCACTGCTATCTGTTGGCTCAATGGATTCTTTTTCTTTTTGTGCAACTTTAACAAGGAACCTATCTAATGATACCTGCTTTTGCCCCCTTTTGAAGATTTCATGAAAATATGACATTGCACTGTCATTAAACAGACTCATTGCTCATGCTCACATTGCTTTAGCCTTATTTGGGTGGTGCTTTTCTACAAAATTTTCTACAGAATTTTGCAGTTTCCCACATTTTACACATATCCCTAATCACATTTGAAGTGAGGGGTTCCTCTGTCTTTTCTTCCTCTTTTTCTGCAGACAAGATGCAGATGCAGACTTCTTATAAAATCATGCAATTTTGGCCACTCGCATACCTTGTTCATACTTCCCAACGATTTTCTTCTTAATTTCCACTGTAATTGTCTCCTCCTTACTGTCTTTCTTTTCAGCTTTTTCTACAGGAGGCCATTGTATATGCTTGTATGGATATTGACTACAGTACAGTATTAGTAAACTCTTGTCATATACTGTATTTAATGTCACTGGCAATCAGACAACAGAGGAAAGGGTCTATCTATATCTGTGGCGTTCTGACCTAGAATGAAGCAAAGCATGCCCAAGCTTACTCTTATATGGAAAAGCAAAGGACTGCCCATAGGTGCTTTGAAGCAACAAAAAATAACACTAGTGCCAGTTCTGAACACCTTCTAATGTTCTGAAAAATCACTGATTTCTGCCAAACACTGTGGCCTAGAGCAAGCATCCAAGCATGGAAAATGATACTGACAATCTAACAGTGGGAAAGAGAGAAGAACCATTGGCTCAGTTGTGATCATGTGACATTTGGTGTCATGTACTATTCGTATTGCAAGATATTGCTCATTTATCAAGTTAATATTTATTAGAAATGTTCACTCGTCTTGTGGAATACTCACAGAATGAGTCTTTTGTAATCCAAAGTTTTACTGTACATTAGACTATGATGAGTAGTCGAGGCTTTGTCCTTAAAGTTGTCTTGTGAAGAAATGATGAGCACTATTGTGCTTCTTAAAAATTAATTACTGAGGTACCTGGATGGCTCAGTTGGCTAAGCATCCAACTCTTGATCTCAGCTCAGGTCATGATCTCACATTTGTGAGATGGAGCCTTGCATTGAGCTGTGTGCTGACAGTGCGAAACTTGCTTGGGATTCTCTCTCTCCCTCTCTCTCTGCCCCTCCCCTACCTGTACGCACACACTCTCTTTCAAAATAAATAAATAAATTTTTAAAAAAAGTTAGTGACCACCTAAAATGTGGACCTGAGTAGAAAGAGACAGGAGATAAATGTTGGGTGTTTTTATTGTTTATTTGTTTTTTTAATTTTTTTGATGTTTATTCATTTTTGAGAAACGGAAAGTAAGCGGGAGAGGGGCAGAGAGGGAGACACAGAATCTGAAGCAGGCTGCAGGCTCTGAACTGTCCACACAGAGCCCTACATGGGGCTCAAACTCACAAACTGCAAGATCATGACTAGAGCCACAGTCTGATGCCCAGCCGACTGAGCCACCCAGACACCCGAAAACAGGGCTGTTGTAAGTCTTTTGTAAAAGATGATGAAAGACTTGATTATGATAATGGCAACAGGATGAAGATGGGAAAAATACCAAAGATATTTATTCAGCTTTGTCCTTTCATCCATGTTTCATTTGTGTACTTTCCCACTGGACTGTCAGACACCTCTACTTATATATCAACTCAAACTCGAAATAAATAATGATAATAATAATAGCTAATATTTACTGACTCCTTTCTTTGTGCCAGATATTATTCTAATTGCTTTGTCTAAGTTAACTCAGTATTCCTTTAACAACTCTAAAAGATAAGTATTATTATTATGTACATTTTCTGAAGAAGGAATCATTGTACGGAGTTTCAGTAACTGACTAATGTCACATGCAATCCATGTTCTTGTCTTTTTTGTTTTTTAGGGTGTTTTTTGTTGTGTCTTTTACCCATAGTCCTATATTGTCTGAAACCTGTATTATTTCTCTTAAGTTCTTTTCTAAGTGCTTTCGTTTCTCTGTATCACTATTTCTACCATTCACTCTTCCAGCCTGAAAGCCTGATTTACTTTAAGTGCTGATGTCTCTTCTTTCAGTTTTTCCTTGTTCTTCTTGCTTCTTCTTACTGTGGGAGAAATAGCAATATCATCACATTATTAAGTTGCTTCATATCTTGGATACATATAATAACTTCCTGTCACCTGTTGAATCAATTATATCTTGGTGTTTATTTAAGAATTCCCAGCAACTCTTCTTATCTTCTATATGCAGTTCTTTTGTCCCCTGATGACCAAGGAGGGATAGTTTCCTGTCTTCGTAGTTCCTTTATAATTCATTGTTTCTTTTGCACATTTTCCCATGTTCTATTCTGATTCGAATTATTTTTGTCATTATTATTCCTTTCCAATCTATTAGCTTTTCGTTAAGATTCAGTTTAGCCAATATTATCAAAGTGAAGACAACCCCAATGTTAGGTTGGTTTCCTATTAATGTGATTTCCTGTAATACTTATAATAAGCTATGTTCTGAATTACCTGTGCCTTTGGTTGGGTGCTGGTCTCCTGAGTGTTATAGAGAGACGAAACTACTCTGGGGATCAGTTTACATGAACTGTTCCAGGGAGTTAGGGTGTAGAGGATAGGTGACAAAGGCTCTGTTTAGGCCTAAACACACAATTTTCTCACAAACATATAAGAAATAGGTAATATTTTTACCAAAGCAATGCACTACAAATTATGATAATTTTCCTCCCAACCTAAATGGCATTTATTTCCTTCTGGACTATTTCTCTTTACTTTTCCCTTTCATGCAATTTCAGGACTTAGAAACCACACAGAGTGGTTGGCCCCATAGTTGTGTTTTTACCATTCTATATTATACTTGATTATATGTATTTCCTTATAGTATGAAATAGTCATTTCTCTTTTTCTGTTCTGCAATAAACTTAAGAAGAATTCCACTTCACTCAAATGTATCTGGAAAGTACCACATCCAAGCTAGAAACATAATAAATATGTTTGGAAATTTGAAGTGGAACACAAACAATAAGCTCCCTATATTTATTAGTCTTCAGGGACAAATGTAGAATATCTAATTTTCTAACCTTTCTATCACCTACTATACACATTTAAGCTATGTACTTCTCTAAGTACTACTTTAGCTATACCTTACAAATTTTGATATAGAGGGTTTCTAGAGTTCAAACTAAATAATTTTCTATTGTGATTTTATATATTTAGAAAAATGTATTTTTAGTCTCTAGAAGTATACAGATTTGAAATATAAGTTGTACTAATTTAACTTCTAATTGTTTGTTATTTTCTAATTAAGTTTCATAATTTTATAATATTTTATTCAAAGAATATCATCCATATATATAGTCTTGGCTGTTTTTTGGTGCTCTTTATGGCCTTGCTTGACTATTCTGTGTGTTTTTAAAAAATGTATATTTCTATTTGTGGATGCTGGGTCTTATAAGTGTCCTCTATTTACTTTTTTAACTTTTTTAATGTTTGTTTATTTTTAAGAGAGAGAGAGAAAGAGAAAGACAGAGAGAGAGAGCCAGAGTGCGCAAGCAGGGAAAGGAAAGAGAGAGAAGGAGACACAGAATTCGAAGCCGGCTCCAGGCTCTGAGCTGTTAGCACAGAGCCTGATGTGGGGCTTGAACTCACAGAGCAAAAGGTCATGACTTGAGCCAAAGTCAGATGCCACCCAAGTGCCCCAGTATTTAAGTCCTTTAAACCAAGCTTATTAATTTTGTTCTAATCTAATTTTTAGTCTATTTAATATACAAGTTTTTGAGACGTCTATTAATCTCTCATTGTGATTATGGATTTGTTCATTTATCCTTTTAATTTTGTCAGTTTTGGTATATATATTTTAAAGTTAAACAATTAGATGCATTAAGGATGTGTTATAACTTGCTTGTTGTAAATTTTCCTTTTATTATTAAGTAAAGATCTTCTATCTGCCAGTGCTTTTTGCCTTAAATTTTACTTTGTTAGACAAAACATGTCTTCTTACCTAGTTGCATAGTAATCAATAGTGATTTCACAGCAAAAGAAAGGATTATTTTATGGCTCCATTTTCAAAATGGTGTTTAAAATGAAGTTAACTTAATGGCATATGTGATTGCCAATCATATTAGAATTTGATCTTGAAAATGAATTATGTGATCATCTTTTAGTAGTCAAATTATTATTCAGATGAAATGATTCTAAAAATAACTTGAATATATCCTGTGTAATAACACCATTGATTCACCTGCAGCAAGTGCTAACATGAAGATTGTATAACTTATTCTATTTTAGTGTCCTTTAAAACTGCCTAAACCTACTTAGAAAATAGTGAAACAAGTGAAAGCTAGATTGACTTCTTTCAATTTGTCACCCAGCAACTTGACATGCTTACCTGACCTAAAATAAAACAGGTTACTTTATATTTAAGATACTTAATTCTTTTTTAGCCAGAAACAAAATATGTCATAATAGCAGTGATTCAGTCCAGCCAGTTTTTACTGACCACGTGCCAGGCACTGCCAATGCTGCATTCACAAAGGAGGAAAAGAGGCCTGGCCCTTTAATGCTAGGTAGTTTCAGTCTGAACAGAGAAAATCTCAACATAATGTGGTTGGTCCTACAATAGAAGTTATACAAGATTACAGAAACCATAAATTCTTACTCATCTTTTGCTGATGAAGGTATATATTGCTAAAGTTACATTCCTAAGGTGAGATCAGTTGTTTTCTCTGTAATATAAGGAAAATAGAATAGAAGGGACTTACATGAAAAGAAATGGATTTACAATAGAAGCTCGATAAGACTGTTAAATAATTTAGGGGGTGTGGAATTTCCTTTCTGAAAATAGTAAGGACTGACTTGTTAGTAAACGTTTTCAATGCATCACACATTCTAAGTGAACGTATGCTTCTTCCTTTTTCTACTCCTTCCACACTTGTTGCACATCCAGTGTTGGCTGTCTCACTGCGCCATTGCAATGCTCATGCCAGAAATCTGGGAGTCATCCATGACCTGCCCTTACCCACTTTTGATTTGCCTTAATCATTCTTGGCAGTTTTTAACTTTAAAGCATTTCTCTTTTTCTAAGATTTCATTTTTAAGCAATCTCTGTACCCCACATAGGGCTTCGTCTCAAAACTCTGAGATCAAGAGTTACATGCTCTACTAATTGAGCCAGCTAGGCACCCCCGAATCACTTTTTAACCATCCACATTTCATCTCTACTGCTGTCCAAGAACTCAGCCTGTCACTGTGCTACTTCACTAGACATCTTTCCTTGCCCTCTTTATTTTAGTTTTCTCAAGGGAGTTATCACAGTTAACTATTTAAAACAATATATCTGATGATCATGTGCTTTTTCCTCAAAACTTTATATTGATCCTCTGATAAAGATAAAGTCATGCCACGTTTTGGAATCACTATGATTCAGCCATACTGACTTACTATTATTATTATTTATTATTATATACTCTGCCACTCTCTTGTTCAACTTCAGGTCTTTACTTTTTAATTCTTATGGTTTATAATAATTTAGTTCTAATGGCTCACTTTTTCTTTTTTGCCCCTTTATCACCAACTCTTTCTTCAGCTTCTCTGAGTAAGTGTTACTTCTAGGAAACATTCTGTAACCTTCCAAAGTACATTTTTCTGTTATTTTTTATTTTTGTCTTAGCATTTATCAAATTGGTAAATTACCATGTGTGTAATTATGTTGCTTCCTCTAAGATTACAAGCTCTTGAGAACAAGAATAAGGTTTCCGTGGTGTAGTATCAGATATCTAGTAGGCACAAGCATTTGTTGGATTTAAAAAATGTACTCATGAATCAAAATTATTAAGTAAAAAAAAGTGATGTAAAAATATATAAAAACCTGAGGTGCCTGGCTTGCTCAGTCGCTGGAGCATATAACTCTTGGTCTCAGGGTTGTAAATTCGAGCTCCACATTGGATATAGAGATTACTTAAAAATAAAATCTTTTTTTAATGTTTATTTGTGTTTGAGAGAGAGAGAGAGCAAGCGAGTGAGCGAGCACGACCAGGGGAGGGGCAGAGAGAGAGGGAGACCCAGAATCCAAAGCAGGCTCCAGGCTCTGAGCTGTCAGCACAGAGCCTGATGCGGGGCTCAAAGCCACCAACTGCGAGATCATGACCTGAGCCGAAGTCGGACACTTAACTGACTGAACCACCCAGCTGCCCCCAAAACAAAATATTTTTAAAAATATATAATAAATTTTAAAAAATATATATATAAGCCTAAAAAATTTCAATCATGTTGTCATTTTAAGAACTTTAGATTTTTGCAATTGAATTTCAAGCCATTTTATATGAATAGGCTCCTCTGTTAAATTATTTTTTAAGATTTTTAAGTTTAGTTTGAAAGAGGGAGACAGAAAGAGGCAGAGCCATTAAGAGTGGGGGAGGGAGGATAAGAGAGAGAGAGAGAGAGAGAGAGAGAGAATACTCAGCAAGCTCCACATTGTCAGTGTAGTACCTGATGTGGGGCTTAAAGTCACAAACTGTGAGATCACGACAGGAGCTGAAGTCAGATGCTTAAATGACTGAGCCACCCAGGTGCCCTTCTCCTGTTAAATTTTTTTAATTTGAAATCTTTTTATCCTTCTTTACTGTTGGCCGTTACAAAACACTAAACCAAATTTATTTTTTGCCTGCTTCTAAAAAGCAAATTAACTGTTTAAAGATAAAGATTTCTTATCTTGAGAATACTCAAAAGAAGGTGGTACAGTGTCTGAAGGCAGATAGTTTCAAAAGAGGTGTTGTGAGGAGTGTTGGCATATTCTAGAACCTAATATAGCTATATAATATAAGATTTGGTATATTTGTTTTTAAAAAATATTCACACTAACTCTTTATGTTGAAACTATACCTTCTTTCTCTGATGACTAAATATGTGACAGATTTCAAATTGGCAAACATCAGTGATTACTGTAGAGCATGATAGTTGGAGGTTAGAAGAAATGATGTGTGAAGTTTGGCCACATGGGTCTCCACCACTGCCTCATAAGATTTATTTAGTTTTTTTTTATGCAAGTTTATGATCTGTTCCAACAGAGAATTATCTGCTGACTTTCTCATTTTTTTAGTCTGATTAACTGTGCTTTTATAAGTATTATCTGAGGATCTATGTTAAGACATTTTTAGATGACCTCTCCACCAAAACCTTGCACAGATGTCAATGCATCCTTTGCAGGTATCCCTTAATCTGTATGTTTATATGTGCCAATATATAGTAGTGTTTTATTTTGCCTTGTGGCTACAATTAAATAATTTGAAAACCAGTAGCATAGTTTTATTCTATATTGATAAAAAGATTTGGGGGCACCTGTTAGTGGGCAGGTTAGTTGGCTCAGTTAGTTGGACATCCAACTTCAGCTCAGGTCAAGATCTCACAGTTCTTGAGTTCAAGCTCCACATAGGGCTCTGTGCTGACAGCTCAGCGCCTGAAGCCTGCTTTGGATTCTGTGTCTCCATCTCTCTCTGCCCCTCACCCACTCATGCTCTTTATCTCTCTGTCTCTCAAAAATAAATAAAACACTATTAAAAAAAAAACTAGCCCCTGTTTCCAGTTTGCAGCCTATGTAAACAAGAATATCCATTTATTATTTTTATTTTCATTTTGTAGTTTTTTGTAATTCATCTATTATGCCACTTTAAAAAAAACAGTAACTAATATATTTTAAAACCAAACAATAGTATTTCTGCCCAAATCACTATCAAGTTCTCTATTTATAATAACTTTGGGAGGATATGAGATATTTTAAATAACTAAAGACAATTAAAGGTTGAAGCTTTAAAAATTAATCTTAGTATTAAAATCATCCAAAAATATTGTGATGTCTTGAAATAACTTGAAATTTATGTTGTTAAACCTATTAAAATTTTGCTTAAGCATATTTACTTACTTATTCTACAACTTAAGAACTTTTAGAAATTTGTTTTACCAGATGCATATTGTTTCAGGTTTTTCACAACAATGCTATTCATAGAAAAGTCTGAGAATTATTGACTTCACATTTCTCGCGACCAAAGCTGTAAATTTCAAAAGAAGTAGTATATTTCTGAGAAGATATGCCTTTTTGCAAAACTTTTTAACTGACTCACAGTGATAAGACTTTTTAAAAAATTTAAATTTACTTATTTATTTTGAGAGAGAGAGAGAGAGAGAAAGAGAGAATCCCAAGCAGGCTCCATACTTTAAGCACAGAGCCCAACATAGGGCTCTCAAACTCATGAACCATGAAACCATGACCTTAGCTGAAACCAAGAGTTGGACACATAACAGATTGAGCTACCCAGGCACCCCATGATATGACTTTTTAAAAGATGAGTATATAATGATTACCTTCTTCCTGGAAAAATCGAACATACAATAAAAAATTATAATGATTCATATTACTGATAAAAAGCTATACCTCCATGACTATAATCTGTTCTGTGACAAAGATTTTTTTAAAAACTTAAAAATAGAGGTTCTCTGGTCATGTGATCAGAACAAGTGTGCCTTGGATTCTGACATTTAGGCTGACAGAGTTAGCAACTAAGAGAGGTTCTATAGCACACAATAGAGAGGAAGTCAAGAAAATTTAGATCTGCCTTGGAGATCTTGGAGGCTAGTTCAGGCAATAGATGGATGTACATGCAAGTGGTTATAGTTAGGATAGTATCAATGAACAATGGAAATACTCTTCAGGTGGCAAATGCTAGCCATTAAGGATTTATGGCAGGAAGTAATGGGTGAATATCTAGACGGGTGAACTGTTGGTATCTAGGGAATCCAGTTGCAAATAGGACTCAGTTGTGGAAAGTTCAGTGACAGAACATACCCCCCCCAGAATTAATATAAGGAAAGAACCTAGTAGAATGTTTTGCTCTGGTCTCTGAGATATTGAGCTGCTAGTTAGTTGGGAACTGAGGCTGGAAGCCCAAATGGAAGTAAGAAATGGACATTTTATTGCAGGGATGAGGCTGGATCCTAGTTACTTTGAATCATTGTGCGGAGTCAGAACAGGGACCATGAGCAAGGTTGGCATCATGGCAAACCCTAAACTCTGGTTTCAGTTGTCTTTGTATTTTCTCTACCGAAAAGCTAGCTTGGTAGAGTCTAGGTTGGATTGATGGGACCTGCAGTTAACAGTTAAGGAGCTATTTCTTTGTGGATAAGAGGAGGTACAAAAGTTGAAGCCTGGCAGGCAATTATAGTTGAAGAAGAGATGCTGCATTTGCCATTCTTCTCCTTGCTGTGCTTCTCTACTATGGAAGGGTTTGATTCACTGCAGCATGCTTCAAAGCCACTAAAAAATCTGTGAGACTAGGAAAGCCACAATACCTAACCTAGGGTGTGTGTGTGTGTGTGTGTGTGTGTGTAAAGTTTATTATTGAAGCATAATTGATATACAGTGTTCTATTAGTATTCTACCCTGTGACTTATTTACCTAATATCTGGAAGTTTGTACCTCATAATTCCCTTTACCTATTTTGCTCATGTTTCCTCACACCTTCCCCCTGGCAGCCACCTGTTTTGTTCTATTGTTTATTTTTCATCAGGACAGTTGATGTAATCAACTTGGTAGAATTAACAAGTACAGATTGTGCAATAGGTCAAGTATTCTAACCTCTAAGGATCGTTAGAGTTCCCTAATTTATAGATGTCCCATGAAAAATGTTTTTCAAAATGAAGTAGTCATTTTAGGGGACAAGTGTCTTATTTTTCTATTGCTGATGTAACAAATTGCCACAAATTTAACATCTTGAAACAACATAAGTTTATTATCTCGCAGTTCTATAGGTCAGAGGTCAGGGTTGACTGGGCCAGTTTCTCTACTCCAGGTCTCTCAAGGCTGAAATCAAGATGTGGGCCTGCTGGGCTCTTCTTAGGAGACTCTGGGAAGCATCCACTGTCAAGCTTAGGTACGCTGTTTATGGAACTCAGTTTCTTGTGGTTGGTGGAGTCAGCCAGGGCCCCCTTTCAGCTTATAGAGGCTACTGCATTTACATGCCCTAGGGACTAGAGCATGGATATCTTTGGGGGGCCATTCTGTCTACCACAGAGAGAATTTTTTTCCAAGGGATAACTCTGATAATTCAAATTCCCTTACTGGGTGCTAGCAGGAATAGTTAAAATACCTAGATTCTCAGACAAGTAGAAGCCCAGGGATTTTTGTATTGAATCAATAGTATAAAAATAAGACAAATGCTTACTTTTTTTAATGTTTATTTTTATTTTTGATAGAGGGAGAGCGAACAAGAGACAGAGTATGAGTGGGGGAAGGGCAGAGAAAGAGAGAGACACAGAATCCAATGCTGGCTCCAGGCTCTGAGCTGTCAGCCCAGAGCCCAATAGGGGGCTCAAAGTCACAAACCACGAGATCATGACCTGAGCTGAAGTCAGATGCAAAGCCTTCCATCTTTAAGGTCAAAAAGCAAAAGTAAGGCAATCTACTAGAATCTATAGTCACTAAAAACTTGTGAAGGAAGTTACAACATTAATACTTCTAACATCTTCCCCTTGTGTTTTCCTTTACTGTGCATGGTATTTTGAAATACTGGTGAAGGTTACATTATTAAGTGACTAAAATGTTTGTGTGTGGGGAAGAGAATTATTAATGAAAAAATTTAGATAGGTCTACAGTTTGACCATGTAGTCATAATGCAGGCTTATTGCCTTAATAATAACTTACTTAACTTCTGACATTCATATGAAGACAGTATTTCTCGAGGATTGAATGTATATGAATGCTAAAAATGTTGTCATAAATATCCCCATTTCATTTAAAACAATGTTTAATGTTTATTTTTGAGAGGGAGACAGACTGTGAGTGGGGGAGGGGACAAGAGAGAGGGAGACACAGAATCTGAAGCAGGGTCCAGGCTCCAAGCTGTCAGCACAGAGCCCAATGTGGGGCTCCAAACTATGAACTACAAGATCGTGACCTGAACCAAAGTCAGACTTAACCGACTGAGCCACCCAGGCACCCCTTCATTTTATTTTTAAACAATTTGTATATACTATTTGTATGTTTTTATAATAACTCACAGTTACCATTTTGAGGAGTAGTCATACCAAGCTCAAAATTTTGTGTGGTCACAATGAATCTGTGAGTCTTAGAACCACTCCAAAGCACATAGTGAGCGTAGTTATCACCTAGAACTTAATTATCTCAAAACAAATCTCTTATGTCAGCTCTTTGTCCTTATAATTTACCTTTTCTAATAAAACTGAATATAGAATTCAAGGAACCAGGTCTCTAAGCCCATGGCTGCTGTTCTGAAAATTAACAAATTAAAGGCTGCCTCCTGAAAGTTTCCTTTAGGAATGAAATCATTTTTGTGTTTATCAGGATCCTTCTGCATTTCTCTTGCACTTAAAACATTTTTAACACCAGTAGGCAATTCTTTTCTGTTGCCTATCCATGCTTCTTGGGCCTTCATATGAAAAGTTAGCTTTTTGTAGAAATTACCAGGCAATCAGAGCACTCTTTTTCTTCTGTATGGCAAACACCAGCTTTAGTATTTTTATCACCAACTCTTCATCACTTTCTGTGTTTCTAGGTGTCAGAGTCTACTGGTGTTTGGTTTTTGTTACTAGATTTTGCTTTTAATGGTATTTCTGAGTCTGTCCCTCCTTTGGAAGCCAAAGGGATTGTAATACTATTCTTTGGATAATTAAGGTTTTGTGAAAGCAACATATAAAATATTTTTACAATTTAAAATATTTTTAAAATAGCACAACAGTCAATGATCCTCACAAAGTTGACCTTCTGAGGAAGGTAGACTGGGGTAGACGATATTGTGCTAAAAATGAACCTATGTAATAAATGTAAACCAATGCCCAGTAATAATGTAAGTGATTTTAAGATTATAGCTAGGATCTAACTTTACTAAACAGAAAAACTTGTTCTTTTGTAGCCTTAAAATAAAAATATTTCATTTTTTATTATGTTGAAATAAGACTTTGTATTTAAGTTAGAAATATCTACCTATTATTTAACCTTAAATTTTAGGGATTAGGTTTGTTTTAAGTAAAGTTATTAATATTTGGTCCAAGTTTTTAAGTTTATTTATTTTCTTTTTAAAGAGTTTATGTAGACAGAGAATGGCAGAGAGAGAGAGAGAGAGAGAGAGAGAGAGAGGGAATCCTAAGCAGGCTTGGTGTCATGGGAGACAGAGCCCCATGCAGGCTTGACCTGACAAACTCTGAGCAACAATCAAGAATCCGATTCTTACCTGACTGAGCCATCTGGGCACTCAGCATTTAGTCCTATTATATAGCTATTGACAAAACTGACAGAGTGTATATTTAACATATAAAAAAATTTTTATGTTAGAAATAGAAATAATGTTAGTAATAGAAATAAACTGACAGTGTGTATATTTAACATATAAAAATTTTTTGTTAGTAATAGAAATAGAAATAATAAATATAATAATAATAGAAGGGTCTCTGAAGACCTTCAGAGAGTTTGTAGAAATTTTATTAAAATATCACTTATATAATTTTAACAGTTAACTTTATGCATCCAACCACAGTATTTCATAGATTATTTTTTATCATTTACATAATTATAGTCATGCTATACTCAATTCTATATTTGGCAGGTTTCACATAGCATTATATCATAAACAAATTCCTATGCTTCCTAGATAATTCCACTTGTAACCATTATTTTTAATAATTGAATCATGTTTTGTCACTTAGATGTACTACAATTTATTTAACCATTACATTATTCCTGAATTTTAAGGTCACTCTATTTCTTACTATGAATATATGATCATGAACATATCTTATGCATGTTTTTCTCATAGTTCAGAATTTATATTTGAATAGTATATGAAAGGAAGGATCACCTAGTCAAATTTATTAATTTGTATGGCACAGGACATAAACACATAAGGTGCTTTCTACAAGTATACCAGTTTCTCATACCACCAATAGCTTATGAAAATCCTTTGGCAAGATTCCTATGCATATTTCCTTAGTTATCAATAATATGTTAACCGTTTACTTGGTAACTAATGACATTTGCAAAGAGTTACCCTTTGAGGTTTGTCAGATCTTAACACCTGTTAACTGAAAAGATTTCCGCCCCAACTTTCTAGCATTAGAAAAGAAGCAGCCAGATAAATGATCACTGAAAATGTTCACATTAAGTGTAGGCAAGTAATTTACAAATCCAGTACCTAGATATAGAATTGAAACATTTGGCAATTATAACTATCAAGAAAACATCTTTCAAATACCTGGAAAAGAAAACTAGATTATATCCCTTAGGAGCAAGAATCAGGACAGTATCAGACTTTTGCAACACTAAACAGTGGTATCTGTAGTTTTGATGAGAGTCAACAAAGACATTTGCATATATAAGGATTTGGAAAATAATACTTACATATCTTCCAGTCAACTTAGAAATGTATAAAAATAAAACTCATATAGCAAATGTTATTTTAAGAGACTGATAGGGAAAACAATAGATAAAATTGGATTTCTTTATTTTTAACGCTGAAAGTTGTGCAAATGGTTGCACAACTGAATGTAGAGGTCAAAAATTATTGCTGAAAAAAAGAGATGATGAGAAAAAGGTTTATACCTAAAGCTCCAAGTGTTTATAATAAGAATTAGGAAGTGGAAGAGGGTGATGTAGAATAGGAAGACTAAGCTAACTTCATTTTTCACTGAGAAAGGTAAATGATACTGTTTGTCTAAATTTTAATGCCTTAAAAGCTTAGGATAAAGAAATTTTGTGGGTTTTTTTATTTTAAGGGACATCTCATTAGATTCATATCAGAGGGCTTTGCTTGCTCACAAGTAAAGCAAATATAGCATGAAATTTAAAAATAAATGAATGGGAGATTTAAATAAATACAAAGAAAAGCTTGCAATGTTAATTTCGGACAAAGTAGATTCAAGGCAGTGATTAGTAAACGTGAAAACTAAGGAAGAAGTGGATAAACAACAATTGTGGGGTATTACATATATTTGAACAAGCAAGGGGACAAAAAATGGAGACAATATAAAAATATAATGCAAATGGAGAAAAATGTAGACTATGGATATTTTATTAAATATACACGGGATCCCTTTTTCTTTCCGCCATCTGGGAACCTGTGGAGGCCTGCTGGGAACAGGACTCCTGAAACGACAAATATGTCTGGAAGGCTGTGGTCCAAAGCCATTTGTGCTGGCTATAAGTGGGGTCTCCGGAATCAGAGGGAGCACACAGCTCTTCTTGAAATTGAAGGTGTTTATGCCCGAGATGAAACTGAGTTCTATCGAGGCAAGAGGTGTGTTTATGTGTACAAAGCAAAAAACAACACAGTGACTCCTGGTGGCAAACTGAATAAAACCAGAGTAATCTGGGGAAAAGTAACTCAAGCTCATGGAAACAGTGGCATGGTTCGTGCCAAATTCCGAAGCAACCTTCCTGTGAAAGCCATTGGCCACAGAATCCGTGTGATGCTGTACCCCTCAAGGATTTAAACTAACTGAAGAGTAAATAAATAAAGGTATAGATTTGTTCTCTTGTAAAAAGTAAGTAAATAAATAAATATCCATGGGAAATTATGAAAATTGATCGTTGGTTAGACCACAAAATAATTGTTTAACAGTTTCTTAAATATAAAAATTGTATAGTAGATCTTATCAAGACACAGTTGAGAAAGGTAGACATTAAAAACAACAAAATAAGCCTTGAACCATTTACAAATTAAAATATACCGTTGCTTACATCTATAATATTTGATGTTGGTATTCTCATTTTTCCCCTAAATCATCTAATCAGTATAATTTTGGTTTCCAGTTATATCCAGTAACTGTTTAGGAAATCAAAATTATATTGATTAAATGGTTTAGGGAAAAAATTGTGAGCATCAACATGAAACCTTACAGATTTAATCAAAGTAAATTCAGAGCCAAACTTTTCAGTGTTATATTCTTTGCATTAAAAAAGAAAAAAAAAGAAATTAGTTGCTAATTTAACTGAGAAGTGTGAAAATAATAAAGCCTTAAAAAAGGCATGAGAATAGAGATAATAAAAAAAACAAAAGTTAACATATTCATAAAACAGAAAAAGAAGTAAATAATTTCTGGCAAAGATAATGACAATGCTAATTCAATTTAGGAAGGAGAAAATGAATCATCATCATCCTCTGTTTTAGCGCCAACAGTTCAACAGTCCAGGGCAGGTGAAATCTGCTCCACAAAGTCATCCAGAGTCTGAGGCTGGTGGCACTCTGCCATTGTACAGGACATTGCTTTTGTCAGCCTGGCAGCGTTAGCTATCTAATTAAAAATAAGTAGGATGGGGCACCTGACTGGCTCAGTTGGTAGAGCATGTGACTGTTGATCTGGGGTTATAAATTCAAATCCCACATTGGGTATAAAGATTACTTAAAAATAAAGTTGTAAAAAAATATAAGTAGAATGCATTCCAAACTATTTAAGAGCAGGGCCTGGATGTGGCATATACCTTTCCTGTTCACATTCCATTAGTAAGAACCTTAATTTTTGGTGAGAACAAGGGAAACAGAAGTGTGATGTAGTTTGGCTGCTGTGTGCTTGGCTCCATTTCTATTACTGTGGAAGAAGGAGAAGACTGATGCTTGTCATCTACTAGCAGTTTCTCTCACAGCTGCTACAGAGGACTTCTTTAAGTATGTAAAAGTAGTGTGTGTGTATAAAACTTAAAATCTCAGTGCAATGAACTGTTTTGAGAAAAATGTAAATGAACAGAATTGAAGCAAATAGAAGTTTGAGAAAATATAAAAAGAATAATGACCATAATTATTTCCGAAATTGCCTTTGTATTCAGGCAGCTTTATTGCTGAATACTTTTTAACTTTCAAAAAGCAGATAAACACCATACTGTAAAACTTCTCCAGAGCATTATAAAAGATAGTTTGCAATCCAATTCATTTTGAGAAGGTAGAATAATCTAGATATTCAAGTTTGAAAAATATAATACAGCAAGAAGCATTCTCAACTGTCTCATTTAGAATATAGATGTAAAGATGCTGAATACAATATTGGCAAATATAATTGAATAGCCTTATTAAAAGAAGGATCATCCATGATGATCATGCCTGCCTTATCTGAGAAATATGATGATGCTTTAAGAAAACTATCAATATATAATTACTTATATCGTGCTTCACACACACACACACACAATCAAAAGCATCAATCAAATATAAAAAGACAAAGCATCTTTTTTTATTCCAGATTTTTAAATATTGTTTTTAGAATACTAGGCATAGAAAGATTTCTTAGTACAATAAAGAATATGTTTTCGATCAACAGCCACATATTTAACTGTGCTTTGCTTTAAAATTTTGATGACAATGCTAAGCAAAATAAGTCAGGCAGAGAAGGATAGATACCATATGTTTGCATTCATAGGTCTAACAGGAGAGACCTGGCAGGGGACCATGGGGACAGGAAGGGGCAAAGAGAGCAGGGAAGAGTGAGGGACACAGATCAAGGGAGACTACTGAATACTGAAGATGAGCCATGGACTGAAAGGGGAGGGGGAGAGAGGGAGGGGATGGTCATGGTGGCGGGCACTTGTGGGGAGAAGCACTGGGTGTTATATGGAAACCAATTTGACAATAAACTATTAAAATAAATAAATAAATAAAATTTTGATAACGAGATACCAATTATCACCATTTTAATTATTTCTCAAATAAATACCTGCATATGGCTTAAAAATAGCACAGATAGCTTAATGGTAAAAATCGACAACTCCCTGAGCAATATCTTCCTACTTGCTAAATATTGGTTTTTTTAGGGAAAATTTTTTTTTAAGTTATATATTTTTGAAAGAGAGAGAGAGAGGGAGAGAGAAAGAGAGAGGAGTGGGGGAGGAGCAGAGAGAGGGAGACACAGAATCTGAAGCAGGCTCCAGACTCCTGAGTGGTCAACACAAAGCCCGATGCAGGGCTTGAACCCACCAGCTCTGAGATCATGACCTGAAGTGAAGTTGGAAGCTTAACCAGCTAAGCCACCCAGGCACCCCACTCACTGTTCCCTTTAATAGGCCTTTCAATTTCTAATCATTGTGTCACTATTTTAGTTCTGTCATTACCTTAATAATTTTACAAATATTTAAATTTTTTTTCTATTGCACACGTTACAGACATTTTATCTTGATTCCCTGATAGACAACTGATTCTCTAACATTCTTATTAAATAAAACTGTTAGTTACTTAATGTATAGAATCTTGATAAATGCTAACTAATTTAGTAATCAATTATATCCTAATTTTATTTCTAAGCAAAATTTTACTGTATGCCTGTTGTTTTGAAACTTCCATATCAAAGCATATAGAACTTTTTTTTCCTACCAGAGTCTAACCAGAGTCTACTAGTGATAATAAGTAAGATTAAAATAAGAATTCTTTTGGCTTTAATTTCAGACTTCTATTTGAGAAGAGAAAATGTAAAATAATAGTTTATCTCTCTGTTCTCTAAATTCAGAAATAGGGATTTAGAGGGAGAATAAAAATATTTTTATGTGCAGTTACATAATAGCATTAAGAGAAAGGGGAAAATGGGAAATGGTGTATACAATTGGACATGTACACAAGGGAAAAATAAACAACACAAAAAAAAAGAGGAAGGAAGGGGCACAAATTAACTTACGCCTTCCGAAAGGGTAGAATGATAGGAGTATAGGAAGTCCAAGAGAGGAAGCTGGCCACACATACTTAAACAAAGATATATATAACAACATGTAAAGGTTTCATGGTAACTCTTTAAAGTTCATTTTTGTATGTCTTTGGGAAAGCAAATAATTCCCCAAATTTAATACATTGGGTATATAAAAAGTAGGTATAATTAATTATATTCGTGATTTGGGGAAATATAAGAAGATACAGTTGTCACTCTCAAAAAACCTTAAAATTTAAGTCCTATTACAAAGCAAATGATTTAAAAGCAGTTAGAAAATACACATCTGAAAGTATATACTGAAAGCATACAAATTAATCCAGTCAAGAGACAAAACACATTTAATGATGATTTTTTCACATTTGCCCTGAAGTCATATATATTCAATTTAGTAAGAAGAAATATTTTAAAGCCATAATATTTGCATGTTTTTCTCTTTATGAGAGAGAGAAAATAAAAACTCAACACTAAATGATCATGCATATATTACATAATAAAGGAGTTTCCATGTGATTCTAATGGGAATTCACAGAAACCCAGTGAAACTAATACTTTCTATTAGTTCTTAATATGATCAAACTATTTGCACTTTTTCTGTGATTTAGTCACAACCCTCAAGAATAATACATACTTTATCAGTTAGAGCCAACAACTTTCTGTGGATCCTCAAGTCAAGAGATAAATTTCCTTTGTTAAAGTTTTTAATTTATTTTTGAGAGAGGGAGGGGGTAGGGCAGAGAGAGAGAGGGAGACACAGAATCCAAAGCAGTCTCCAGGCTCTGAGCTGTCAGCACAAAGCCTGACATGGGGCTCTGAATCCACGAACTGTGAAATCATGACCTGAGATGAGGTCTGGCACTCAACTGACTGAGCCACCAAGGTGCCCCAAGAGAGAGATTTATTATCAGTTGGAAGTAAACTTGAAACAAGTCTCAGAAATTATAGCAATGAAACAAAGAAACTTTATATTTCTTTCTTCTACATAAATTCCTAATTCTCAAAACTTGATTCTCATTTTGCTTACAGTTTCAAAGCATACATTATTTCTATTGCTATAAGTGACCAAATTAGGCATTTTGGAAATACACTCTTTTACAATGCTTGGAGTGCCATTTCGTGTACCTCTGTAGTATTTATTATTAGCTTATTATTTGTTAATGATTTACATGGTACACAAATGCTACAGTAAGCTTGAGTTGACACAGTACAATAAAGGGTGAATTAGCCCTTGTCAATAAATCCCAGAAGACTGGATGCATAATTTAGCTCAAAAATGTGGTCCACAGAGTGAAGTTTGGGTTGAAATGCTCTGAACAAACTGGATAATTACTAAGATTCTATTCACATCACTTTGTAGCCTTATGCCAAGGATAGAAATTACTGTCACACCAGAAAATGAAATCGTCATGCTTACTCTATAAATCTTCTAGCTATAAAAACTCTTCTGTTTTCAAGACACTTCTACTATTATGCCTTAAGTATGATTATTAGGAAAGAAAAAATTACGCCAAATTTTTGTGCCACTGTAAGGGAATAGGTACAAATGAAGAATTTGTATATCTTGAAATGTAGGAAGGCATTCTCAACAACAAAGCAAAAGACATATTTAAATAAGTTAGTGGGCACTTGGATTGCTCAGTTGGTTAAGCATCCAACTTTGGCTCAGGTCATGACTTTGCAGTTCACGAGTTCGAGACCTATGTTGGGCTCTGTGCTGACAACTCAGAGCCTGGATTCTGCTTCAGAATCAGTGACTCCCTCTCTCTCTGCCCCTCCCCCACTCATGCTCTGTCTCTCTCTGTCTTTCAATAATAAATGTTTAAAAAAAATAAGTTAGTCTCTATAACCTGATCCATTAGTTTATGTGATTTATTCATTCATTCCTAACTATTTATTTTTTAAATGTTTATTTATTTTTGAGAGTGAGAGAACACAAGCAGAGGAATGGCAGAGCGAGAGAGAGAGAGAGAGAGAGAGAGATACAGAATCTGAAGTTTCCAGGCTTCAAGCTCTCAGCACAAAGCCTAACACTGGGCTTAAACCCACAAACCATGAGGTCATGAACTAAGCTGAAGTCTGACGCTTAACTGAGGAGCCATCCAGGCACCCCCTCCCCAACTATTCTATTTAAAATTATAATCCCTACCCCATTTATTGTGAACTCCCTATTCCTTGCTTTTTTTTTCCCACCATAGCACTCACCATTATCTTTCTTCTTTCACTAGAATGTTAACTTCCAAATGACAAGGGTTTTTTTTTCCTATAGTGTTAACTGCTATATTGCAGAGTTTAAAAGTTCTTGGCAGTATATATTTTGATTGAATTTATTCAATAATTTTGAAGTCATAAAATGAAAACTCAGAATGCATTTTAAAGATTTAATTTTCTTAAATATTCATCTGAATCATATATTTTGTTTCACTTTTAAATAATAGCTGAAACAAACCATAGGGAGAACATATAATGCAGAACATTGAAGAAAAAAAAACCTAGCATTTCTATACCTTTAAACAATTTAGTCCCCAAAAAGAAAAAATATATAAAGGCACCAGTGATGATCCAATATTTTTACTTGTTGAATTTTAATTTAGATATTGGATTGAGGAGAAAATAGCATCTTTGAATTACACTAAGAAGTTGCAATAACTCATTGAATTCTATTTTATTTTTGTAAACTGGCTCAAAGTTGTACACATTTCTATAAACATATAGGTGAGAGTGATTTACAAACTTGTCTCAAAAATATTTCTCTTCTGCAATTAATTAGAACAACAGTGACATCTTACCTCTAGATTTTAGTACTGAGAGTAGCTTCCCCATGAGAAGTAATTGAGAGTAACTGAGAGTAATTGACTGTCAAAGGATCTAGATCAAATCTTTCTTCCTAGATCAAGCTGTAATCATATATATTTAAACTACAAGAAGATAAATATTTGGTGGTAAATTTTCCTCTCACTGTAACATTGTGTATTAAAATTTAACACCAGTTTAGTTAAGTGAAAAAAAAATGATTTGCCTTTCACTTTTAAAAACATGAGTGTTGATATACAAAGCAAAATAGAACAGTATCTGGCAAATGGTAGGTATTTAATGTACACTAATGAAATTGCATGCTTTTGCTTAAAATAGATTAACAGACATATGTTTCATCTTAATATCTAAGAAATATTATTTCTCCTTTTATACTTATATGCTTTATCAGAAGCTTAGAATTTTGGCATTCATAGGTAAGCAACATTTTAGATAACCACATTTCAATCTACATTTTCTCAGGAAACACTAAAATCATTGGTCTTCATTCTTAATAACTACTAGTATTATAGAAGAAACACGTGTTAGTATTTTTGTCAATTTATATACCAGGAAATGTAGGCTATAAACCATATTGATACTGCACCCTATAATGGAATACTAATGCATGAATGAATACACTGATGTAGAGGCAAGGACAGTGTAACAGACATACTAGACCCATTACTTGTCGTGAGTTCTTTCATAGCAGAGCTGTTGGATTCCTATTGATCTTTCTTCAGCACATTTCTAGTCCCTTCTTTACTGTTCTTAATATTTATAATATGTCTATCCAGGTAGAGGGATGAAAACCCAGGATTATAGAATGGTGATATATATTACTGCTCTACATAAGAATTAAACCTAAAACCTATATTTGATTACAAAGAGTCTAACTCAAAAATTTTCATACTCCTATTTCATGAAGCTCTAGGGTAAGTGAAGTAGACTGAGTTTTTCCGTATGTTTTTTTTTCCATAATCTGTTTATATGAGACTAATCTCTCTAAATCAAATTTTTTGATTCAGCCTTCTAATTACCTTTGCATCCTCACCACACTGTTTTTGCTAATAATTCTATTTTGGCTGCCAGTTATAGCATTACAGAAATTGAATAATGTGTTACCACCTATAAGCAGAAAATTAATTGTACTTGTTTATAACAAAGCATAATCTTAAAAAAGAGTTCTTTTTGCCAACTTCTATAACCACCATTTTCATACTTACTACCTACATATTTCTATATTTGTTATTGATATTGTCATTTCAGATGCCTGTGCCTTAAATATTTACTTAAACTTTTATCTTTTGGTCATACTATTATTTGCCTTTTATGTATCATTGAAAAATACCATCTTCTTAAAATCCTATGATTTCAGAAAGTTTTAAAACACTTGTTTAACCCAAATTACTTAGTCATAGTAAACTAACTGTTGTATCTTTGTTTACCTCTGGAGTGGGGGAAATTACCAATATTTATTCCTGGGAATGAAAAATCTTCCCTTCCTACAGTCTAGTATCGTTAGTCTTTGGTTTTGTGCCTTCGTTGTAATGATATAGGTTTGTTTCTCCTTTATTCTTTGCAGAGTGCTGCAGCAGCTCCCAGCCCAGTGCTAGGAAACATTCCCCCAGGAGATGGCATGCCAGTAGGTCCTGTACCACCAGGGTTCTTTCAGGTACTCAGAGAAACTCTGACGAGGAATGTTAAGGCATAGGAACTCCTGTTTGCTTTTATTTAAACATATGAAGGAGAGAATGAGGCTATTTTGATTCTTAAGGTAAACGTAATGTGTGCAGCCAACTCTTGATTTTTCAGAGACTGGTTATCTAGTGTATAGATGAGCCCTTATTTCCTGTGTTTTATTTGTTGTCAGTATTTTATTCATTTATTTATTTTGACATTTCCTTGTTCAAGTAAGAAAGGGAGTGGAAATGCAAACTGGCCCCTTAAGTTAACTGTGGTAAAGATGTGATGGGAGAAGAGGCTGAAGATGAAGTTCTGGAATCACATATAGATTTTAACGACTCCAGCCATCCAGATCTCCACAGACCAAAGATAATCAAGATTTGGCTGTAGTTTCAAAATATGGCTAAATCATAACCTTTTCATTTATCAAAATTATAGGCTGTATCAAAATATTTTGATAATTGTCTTTTGGCTTTTAAGATGGAATTGTTACTAATATTATTATTGACATTTTAAAATCAGATTTTAAAATACAAATGCTAGTATTTTAAAATTTCAACAAGACCATTTATTTTAGCAATGATGATAATGATTTTAAAATTTTAATACATCACTTTTAAATTTTATTTTATTTCCATTTAATTCTAACCGTTTTCTAACACAAACCAGTACAGATTTCAAAGTTTATTTTTTTACTACACAGTTAATTTTATAACATCCTTTGAGAAAATTAGCAAGAATTTAGGAGTTAAGAACTAGAGTTGGAAGGCATTATGGGAATGAACGTAATATCCTATATTAATGAATTACATTAGGTACTTACAAACTAATTTGTCACTTTAGTGTTTTTATATTTCCAAAGTCATTGATAGTCATTTGTTAGTTAATCCATACCATCATTACATTTCTTATAATCTAGGAACATATTATAAGTTTTGATTATTAAGTACACAATCTCCATTTAAGGTAATACTAAGCTAACACTTATTAACCACTTACTATACGTTATGCTTTGTTCTAAATGTTTTACATATATAAACTCTTAATTCTCACAGTAACCTTAGGTATGAAGTATGTATTATTACTGTTCTCATTGCATAGATGGAAAAATCAAGGCTTGATAGATAAGTGGCTTACACAAAGTCAGAAACTGAGAGGGTCGGGATTCAAATCAAGACTTTCTGGATTTCTGCCATAAAATTTACCTTTTAAAGTTCATAAATGATCATTATTCATAAAATAGTTTTAGCTCATTTAATTTTTTCCCCTCATGCTCTCTTTCTCTTGCCAAGGATGAATTAGAGTTAGGGAATAAATCAGAAGAGTTTATTTACATATAAGAGTTAGTAGAAGTTCTCTAAACAGCACTTTTAAAAAGAGGAGTCGTGGTGCCTGGGTGGCTCAGTTGGTTAAGCCTCCAACTTCAGCTCAGGTCAGATCTCACGTTTGTGGGTTCAAGCCCCGCGTCAGGCTCTGTGCTGACAGCTAGCTCAGAGCCTGGAGCCTGCTTCTGGTTCTGTGTCTCTCCTTCTCTCTCTGCCCCTCCCCCTCTCATGCTCTGTCTCTCTCTGTATCAAAAATAAATAAAATTTTTTTTTTAAAAATAAAATAAATAAAAAGAGGAGTGGGTTGGGAAGGAAGCCAAACACTTCTAGGGTAAATCCAAGATGTATAAACCCATACATTTACATTTTCACATTTTGTTAAATGAACCATTCTCTGACGTTCTTTTGCCTGATTTCTTGATAAGAATAGTTGAAACAGAGTTAACTTTGTATTAATTAATCCAGTGTGATACATGTAAGAACTATTACATGCCAGGCACTGTGGTAAGCATCTAAAAATGAGTATGGTAATATATGTACCTTCCTAAAGTTCATTATCTTACCAGAGGCATTATTAAAAATAAATAACTGTAATATAGCAAGGTATGTGCTGTAACAGAGTCAAGTGTAAAGTTCTGTAATGACCTAGAATAAGAGCTGTTAAGTATGCCTGAATTGAAGCTGGGAGTGGTTTAGAAAAAGTTTTCCAGGGGAAAAAAACATAGGAAGGATATTCCAGAAAGTGGAAACAATATAAGCAAAAGTATAGAGGCCCTCAAAAAAGGATACATTGTGGTTAAGGAGAGAGACAAGGCAAGAGTATAGAAAAAATTGCTGCAATAAATGAGTGGCATGTACTCTTAGAGCAAATCAGAAGGCCACCGAACTCAATCTTGGGAGGGTCATTGTCAGGGAAGTATTCTCAAATTAGTAAATGAAATCCAAACTGGCATCTGAGGATGGATTAGGCAAAGAGGCAAGGAGAGAGGGAAAGAATATTCCAGGAAGAAGGAAAAGACTTTCCAAAGACCCAGAGAGGAAAAGAGAGAAACTAAATATTTAAAAAACAAAGCAGAACAATGGAGCTTAATTAGCTAAAGGGCAAGTGGCTGGTGATGAGGCTCTAGAGGGACCCAGAGGAGCTTGTAGGGTCAGGTAGGAATCTGAGCTTGATTTTAAGGGCAGTAACAAACCATTGAAGGATTTCAAGCAGGAGAGCGGCATATTAATATTTGTACTTTTAGAAAAATCACTCCATTCGGTAGCCAGGATTTCAGAGGGACAGAACTGAAAGTAGGAAGACCACTTAGGAGGCCGGTACAGTGATCCAGGTGAGATTTAATGATGTCCTGAACTAGGAGAGTGGCAGTGGGTGTAAAGAGAGATGAACAGATTTAAGAGACAGATAAATCCAGTGGGTATGAGTAAAAGAATTCAAGAATAGTACTCTGGTTTCCTTCTCTAACCTGGGCAGATGGGGTTTTTATTTTCTGAGACAGAGTCCTCAAAACAAGGAGTAGGTTGAGGTGGGACAAATGACGTTCCTGTGGGACCTCCAGATAGAGATATCCTTTAGACCACTGAACATTCACGTTTGAAGCCTAAGGTAGTGATCCAGGCTAGATATGAATATTGCAGGATTACCATCATATTAAGGGCACCTGAGTCCACAGGGGTAGGTTAATTATCCAGCAAGAAAGTACAGAATGAGAGAGTAAGAGAGTATGTGACTGAAATCCCAGAACACTAACACTTAAAAGATAAAGGCAACAAATTCATTAAAGAGAATGGATGCAAAGACGTCAGTCGGTTGACTAGTACGGTAGCCCAGAGAAGAGATATTGTGGACCTATCAAAGAGTAGTGGCAATAAGATTCGAAAGGAAGAAGCAATTCATAATTATAGGCTTTAGTTGATTAACAAAATTAGGGTTAGAAAAAAAAAGTTGGCAGATTCAAGGATCGTTCTGGTGTTCCTACTTCAGACCTTTGGAAAGTTTTAATGTCTTCATCTGAGTTAGGAAAGGTAGAAGGTAGAAAAGGCTAGATATGTCTGAGTTTGGTACATGTCATTTCTCTTTATCCAGGGAGACCATTGTAGCTAATCCCAAATACTCTTTTTCCCCATTTAACAGGCTTAATGTCCAGTCTCCCTAGGAATACTTCTCTGAAATACTGAAACTCAAACTATCAAACTTTTACAAAAAGAAATAGGATGTTATTATCTTTTGGTTCATATAATGATGGGGTTAGTGTACTCAAGTGATTCCTAAATTATCAACCTTGGCTTCCTACAGTGATTTGTCAATACTATACCCAGTGTGATTCTGGCTATAATACCTGCTGTTAATGAAGAGTACTACCTTATGTGAGTAGAAATAACAGCAGACAACCACAATTCAAGCTCAAATACCAGTTTCTAATTCAATTCCAAAGAGACCTTCAACTCCAAGAATTATCCAGAGTATGAGAATAGTTTTGAATCCTCATTCTTAGTGAGGAAATGCAAAGCTTATTTGGGATCAGCTGGAATGAGACTAGGTTAGGAAAGGATTGAGCCTATTAGAGTGTAAGAAAAAAATGAAACTAAGGAAAGAAGAGGTTGTCATTAGCACATAAAGCACCTGCTTCAGTAGTTTTGAGTTCTATTCGCTCTGTGATGATATTGTAAAATTTAGATTAGTGTTTATTTGTGACAGATATTAACATTGTTCATACTTCAATTTTAATACTTTTATTGAAATAGGAAGGCTTCTGTTATTGTGTAGGCGGCCAATTAAGTAAAATCTAACTGGAATAATAGGTTATGAGAAAAGGAGGTATCAATTTAGTAAAATACAATCATTTAAAGTAAGATACATATTTATTTACTTAGAGGTTTCTTTCTAAGGAGCAATTCCTATACAAAGCCCTATAAACTTTCAAAGTGACCTGCCATGGAATTGCTGAGTGACTTTAGAGCAACTTTCTTTTCTTTATTATTATTAATTTTTTTTAATGTTTATTTATTTTTGAGAGAGAGAAAAAGAGCACAAGCAGGGGAGAGGCAGGGAGAAAGGAAGACACAGAATGTGAATCAGGCTCCAGGCTCTGAGCTGTTAGCACAGAGCCTGACGTGTAGCTCAAACCCACAAACTGTGAGATCATTACCTGAGCCAAAGTCAGGTGCTTTACGACTGAGCCACCCAGGCGCCCCTAGAGCAGCTTTCTTAAACTGGAAAGCCTTGCTCTTGGGTCAGAGGGAAGACTAGTAGTGGCCATTGATCTCACTAGAATTTGGTAGTTTTCATGGAAGAAAATGTATTATTGTGGTATGGTGTGGGTACACATAGTTGACATTTAGAATCAGTCTATATTTTGGTTCTCCTGTCCCTGTACTACAATCTTACTCAAAGTTTTCATTGTATGCTATGAAATATTAATTATGTATTGACAGCATCAATCTGCTGTTCATTCATTTTCATAGCATCCTTATGAAAAGACAGGCAAAGTTTGATTCCTGCAATCTATTGAATAAAATAAGCATTGTTCCTTGAACCAATTAGATTTTCTTCTTGCTTAAGTATAACAATCAGAATGGTTTAGTGAAATGCATAAAACAAAACAAAATTCTTGTTCTTTTGTGTTTAAAATAATTAGAGTCTTTGTCACCTTATGAAGTTCTGTAATTTTATAGATTTGAGTAACAAGAAAGCTTCTTTTGTGAATTTATTATAACTTGTGTCCCTCTTTGAAGACGGGCATTTTTTATTTCAACCAAGAAAATTTGGGGTGTGTGTGAAAATTCTTTATTTTTCCCTCCTTTCTGGTCTTTACTACAAGAAAACTTTTAAGTAGGAAACTATATCTTGTTTTTTTGTCAGTGTAACAAAACATATCTTTATCATTTATATAAAAACATAATCTTGTAATAAGTACTAATGTAGATATCTTTGAGTATGCAATTAATGTAGGATATGCTTGTGAATTTTGAACTCTGTATAGCCATTGGTTTATTTTTACTATGTGTGATGTTTTGTTTTGATTTTTATCTTGATAAATTTGCGGTACTGTACTCACTAGATCTTTAGTTTTCTTAACTGAAACTGTTGAAAACAAATAATATATTGATGTTGGGTTATAAATTTAAGACTCTGACACCAATAAGATTATAAATATTTGTTGAAGATAAAGCATACCAAGCAATTTATTTGCAGACTGAGATGGTCATCCATATTTTAGAATCTGAATTGATCGCAACTCTGATATGGTAGAAAACATGTTGCAGCAGGTTGGTAAGTCATATTTTGTTTGCAGGCATGATGTTAGCAATGGGAAAGCTGCTTTGCCATCTAGTGGTGGTTTGCAGGTGTCTCTTCTGGTTCTGAGTATATTTTCCAAAGGTTCTATTTTTAGCAAGACTGCACTATAGCAAGCTGACCTAATGCTTTGACATAGTAGTAATGCAATAAGAAGAACAAAAAATAGGAAGAAATATTCTCTTTTCTCCATGGTGTTATTATTGATCAGAAAAAGCTTAATATAAATGACATTCATAAAGCAATGAAGACAAAAACAAAGCTCAGGGTAACACAATATTCTTGATATTTTACAAGAAAAAGGCTCAAAATGAACCAAAAATGAGAAAAAATTTATTATTTAATTTAACAATTTAATGATCTTGAAACTGAAAAGAAAAACCAAAAACAAAAAAGAAATAAAATGAAATGAAAAGAAACACATACTAGCCCTCGTTAAATGTTTCTTGAGGTGGTTATTTAATTTATTTCTGGAAATAAGTCCTACATTTTGAAGATATTTTTTGGCATGCTTGGGTAGCTCAGTTGGTTAAGCATCTGACTTTGACTCAGGTCATGATCTCACAGTTTGTGGGTTTTAGCCACTTTGTCAGGCTCTGTGCTGACAGCTCAGAGCCTGGAGCCTGCTTTGAATTCTTTGTCTTCCTTTCTCTCTGCCCTTCCCCTCACCCTCTGTCTCTTTCTCTGTCTCCCTCAAAAATAAATAAACATTAAAAAAAAATTTTAACTAAGTACACTCATCTACTGTGCTATTCCCGTCCAGACTTCTATACAACTCTTCTATTACCAGTAGTACCCTTTTTACCTTGTTATTTATACATATAGTTAAATAGTCTGCGTGCTTTCTCAATTTCCTTTTATCATTAACCTTCATATTGTCTTTACTCCCAGTGGTTTTCCTTTCCTCTTATCCTTCCTGACCATGGCCATTTCAGAGTTAGTTTTGGGTAATAATCAAAACCAGGAGAAACTCCTCTTCCTTCTTCCTACAAGTTATAGATAGCACCTCTAATCTTAGATAATGAGCCAAAAAATTAGTATATCTTTTCTTAGTTTGAATAAGGAGGAAACTGAAAATCTCAGGTAGACTTGACTTACTGAATTCCAACACCTAGCATTTTCAGTAGTTTAAAAAATCCAAATATTAAAGATAGTATTTTTTGCAATTAAATATACCGGGATTTGGTGAGTGTAAGTGGGAAGGGTGCTTATTTATCGAAAGTCAAGGCATAAAAATTAAGTTTAATTTTCTTTTTAAAACGTAATTTTGAATCGTTAAAGAACAGAGATTCTAAACATCAAAAATAGAACAAGTCTTTCTCTAGTACAAAGATAAAAGCAGCCTAAAAAGAGAAAGGTGCTTTGACAATGCTTTCCTGCAGTTGTGGTAATAGTTGTTCTGGCCTTAACTATTAGAACAAATTAAAAATGCTCAGCTTGAGTAACTAAGTAAGCATTTTTTAAAATCACAGTTTCAAACAACTAAGGATCCTAGAGCAGTAACTAGATGGACAGGGAGCAAAGCAGAGAGTATTGGGTTTCAGAGTCTTTCCATGGGTTTCTTTCTAGTTAGAAAGGAATGAAATTATTTCCTGTTAGAAACCCTACTGTTTTGGTTTCTTTATCAAAATGAATGTTTAAGAAAAAGTTACCTTGGCCATCCTAGACTAATGTTGGTTTTCCTTTTACTTTAATGTCTCTTCTGCTGGCAAAAGATGTCAAGATATTTTTTATAAAGCAATAAAGTATCATATTTTAAAATTATATCTATGATAAGGGCTTATCTATTTTTCAGCTAATTTGAGATTACAGTTTTTCTATTGGAAAGATCTCATTATTGAAAATCCTTCCTGGAGTGCTTCAGTTTTTATTATAGCTACTTGGGGTGGGGAGCAGGTGGGGAAATGTACAGCAAATTGCAAATATACAAAAGTAGGTTATAACAATTTTAGTTTTTTTTAATGTTGGTTACAGAAACAAAATAGTCACCATTCTTTGGCAAATTAAAGACAAGAATGGCATATTAAATATATTATAAATGTCCTCTATGGGTAGATAGATTAGTCTTAAATATACATTAGCACGCCTTCAGCTTTTTAAAAGGTAGCTTCTCACTAGGTGGTGTTCTGAAATCTCTATATGAGGAGTTGACAGATTTTTTTCTGTAAAAAGCCAGATAGTAAATATTTTAGCCTTTGGAGGCTTCGAAATCACAACTACTTAGCTCTGTTGTTGTAGTGTCCTTGTAATGTAAAAGCAGCCATGGACACTGTGTAGCAAAACTGTTCAAGGAACCTTTATCTACAAAAACAAGCTGTGGGCCACATTTAGTGGCTAAGCCATAATTGCCCACTCCTATTCCATCTGAATATGGTCACCATAAGATAGCTTATGAGAAACCTAAAAGATAAAGACGAAGAACAGTGTTCTTCCAAGTGTGCTCTCTGTAGTACTCACAGGGGAGTCCTGGGAGTCCCCTCAACTTCCAGTGTATCAGAATCCTTGGGGATGGAGGGAGTGCAGCTGGAAATCTTTTGTGGTTTTGTTGTTGTTGTTTGTTTTGTTTAGAACAGATGAGTCTTACAAACTAAACTTTGAGAACCGCTGGCAAAGATGGCTGATGACATACAGCCGCAAACATTTACGACTACTCAAGGAAGTTGGTGGCAGGGGTGAAGGCTGAGGAACCGAGGCTGCAGGTGTACAGCCCAGTGAGAGGAGGGCTCCTAGAGACGGCGCTGGGGCCTGTGAGGCTGAGTGCTGTATCAGGGCCTGCTGCCAAGCCTGGCCTTGGGCCACCTGCACTCCTTAGGAATTAAAGAAAGAGAGAAAGAAAAGATAAATAGAAATCCCTGTCCGCATAAAACTTAAAGTCTATTAAAAGAGATAGTAACAAAATAATTATTTTAAAAAATATGATATATTAGATTGTGATAGGAATGAGGGAGAAAAATGAAACCTAAAAGGAAAATAGTCATTACTGTCAAAGTTTTGGATAAGGTGGCCAGAGAAGGACTCATTGAGAAGATGGCCATTTTTGTAATGACCCGAAGACAGGGAGGGAACGAGTATATGATATCTAGGGGAGGTTTTTTAGGGTGACAGACAAGCAAGTGTAAAGCCCTTGAGTTCAAAGCATTACAGGCTTTTTGCAGAGACAACAGAAGTTCTAGATAGCTAAAGTGAATCATCAGCTGTGGGAATAGTTCAATATGAAGTCCTAGATAATAGATAGCCGTATCAAGTAGAACTTTGTAGGTCATTGTAGGAATTTGCTCTGCTCTGAGTGGAGGGTTTTAACCGTCTTATTCTGGCTGCTCTGTTGAGATTAGTCTATAGGAGGAAAGGGGGGAAACAGGGAGACTAGTCTGGATGTTGTTGCAAAATTTTGACAAGAGATTGTTATGTTCTGGACTAAGGTAGTAAGAGTGGTTAGAAGTGGTTGAATTCCAGATATATTTTGAAGCTTGAACTAACAGATAACTGGTGATGGATTGGATATGTGTTGTGAGAGCAAAAGACAAATCAAGAATGACTGCAAGGCTTTTGACCTACTCACCTGGAAGAATGGAGTTGACATTTTCTGATATAGGTCAAACTTCAAGAGTAAGTATGAGGGGGAAAACCAGGAACTTAATTTTGAACTTGTTAAGATTAAGATGGCTGTCAGAGATTCAGGAGATGTTGACTATGGAAAACAGTAGCAGTCTGCAGTTTTATGGTTCAGGCGTGGGCTAGAGTCATTTGGGAGTTATTAGCATGTGGATAGTTTTTAAGCTGAGTCTAGAAGAGAACACCAAGATAGTGATGGAGACAAGAAGGTCTACAGTAGACCTAGTGCACTCTAATGTCAAGAAGCCAGGGAGATGAGAAGGGAGCGTCAAAGAACAATGAGAAGGAGCAGTCCAAGAGATAAGAAAACCAGGTAATGTGGTATCCTGGAAGCAACATGGAGAAAATGTTTCAAGGAGAGAAATAATTTGCTGTGTCAATGCTACTGATAGTTCAAATTAGTTGAAGATTGACAATTGACCATTGGATTTTAACAAAGAGGTAATTTGTGGCCTTGATAAGGCCAGTTTCAGTGGAGTGATAAGCATGAAAGCTTGATAAAAGTAGATTCAGGATAAAGTGAGAAGAGACAAAGGGGAGACAGCAAGTGTGCCCAACACTGAGTTTTGCTCTAACAGGAAAGCAAGGGATGATGCACTAGCTAGAGCGAGAAGTCGGGAGGCCAGAGAAATGCTGCTGGGAGTGAAGTGTTGGCTATTATAAACTGTTCATCCCTGCCGAGGAACAAAGAAAACAGCTCTGCTGGTGCCTGTGAGAAGAGCATATAGGCCACTGCGAGGTATCATCCATTACCCCCGGCGAGCTGGTATAATCTTGAGTTGAAGATAGAATGCCAGGGAATAGAGTAATCGGAGCAGTAGGATGCTTTTCAGAAAAAGTAAAATAGAATTAATTGCTTGAAGTGCTTACAAATGTGAATACTACCTGTTTTCTGTCATTTTTATATTCTATAAGAGATTGCAGATACTTTGACAACAGTTAATATATTTTCCAGTTGAATTTATCTTATCAGTTTTGTGTATATATATATATATGTTTAAGGTTTGTACATCAAAATATATATTTTAAATTGGAGATGGAGAAAAAACTTCACATAGTGCAGTTTGAATTTTTTTATATTGCTTATTTCTATATGTTTTAGCATTAGTCAAATTAGTAAGCTTTAGCTACAAGACAGTTTCTGATGCATTAACAATCTGTAAAAACCTGTTTTGTAGAAAGACTATTTTATATAGGTTAGACATGAATTGAGTAACTTTAATTAGAGATTTTATGTTTATAGGTGTGTAACCAAGTGAATATGTATCATTTCATTTTTTAAAAAAGTAAAAAATATATATAATTTGACACTTGTATTAGAAGACTAAGATTATAGGTCAGTTTGTTTAACAAACACTGTTATTCCTACTTGAGAATTTGAAAAGACAACTGTTTAATCAGTAGAAATTTCTCTTCCCTATTATCAGAAGGATAAGAACAAATTAGTTGCTTTCTTTCCTTTTCCTTCCTTCTTTCCTTCCTTCCTTCTCTTTTCTTTCTTCCTCTTTCTTTCTTCCTTCTTTCACAATGATACATTAAGGCAAATTAAAGTACCTTTCTTCTATACTCTCATGTAAGGCAAATTTACATGTAAGGATGAATATAAAATAGGGAAAAAGAAGAAGGGAATCCTTTTGCATTCTTCAGTGAAAAAATATGAGTGGTTTTGAAAAATGATTGCTTTAGCTTCTTTTTTGATGGAGGCAGTGTGATACTTTATCCTAAATTAAAATCCTAAAGTTCTATACATATAAATATGTATTTTCATACCCATAGTGTTATTTTTTAAATACAGTAATATGGGTTGATCTGTCTGGGACTTTATAGTAGAAGACAGCACAGAGCCGGATTTAGCTTATATACAACTCCAGCTACTTGCCTCACAGACACACGCACACGCACACACACGCAAGTATGTCTATATGTGTTTGTGAATATAAATTTTTATAGACCTGCAGACAGCATGGTCCTCATTCAGAATCCAGGAATCCATTGCCACAGGCCTCTAATGTAGGTAATGAATGCTTGAGAAATAGTCTCATCTTCTTGGAAAGGCCCATAATGTAAGTGAGCAATTTTGATGCTTAAACTAAATCTATATCAAAAGAATCAACCTGCTTATAATTCTGTGCTGAATTGGATTAGCCTTGCCAAAATAACATCTAGAAAACTGGATCTGGTAATACTTTACAGTTATTTTATATGAGTTATTTTAATTAAGTGATGATGATAGAATATCTAAGATGTATGGGAGATAAGCTACATATTTATGCTTATCAGCAGAATGCGCTAGCACAAGTATGTCATTTTGTGAGCTAAATTATTTTAATACTAGTTGGAATTAAAATGTGTTAATCAAGAGTGTCTTATCCACTGGGGTGTCAGTAATGTCTTATGGAGGTTTTTATGGAAAACAGAAAAGAAACTAAACAAATTAAGATATATGAATTATAAAGTAACTTTGACGAAATTCATTTGATGTATAATTTATGCTTCATTGCTTTTCTACAGAAAACTCATGAAGCATCTCATGGAATTATAAGAATTAAAATATGTGAACATTTTTACTATATGAAAGATGACTGTAGTGAAATATAGAAGTCGCAACCTAATGGTTTTTCAAAATAATATTCTGAGTATTATTTATTACTGATAACATATGACTTTAGGAAAGTTAGGATTAAGATAAAGATTTACTTCTGAGTCAGTTAAGCATCAAACCCTTAATTTCAGCACAGGTCATGATCTCATGGTTTGTGAGTTCCAGCCCCACGTTGGACTCCGGCACTGATGGTTCAGAACCTGCTTGGAATTCCTTCTGTCTCTAACATGCTCTCTCTCTCTCTCTCTCACTCTATCTCTCTCTCTCAAAAATAAATAAATAAACTCAAAAAAGATAAAATTTACCTGTCAGTAAAATATGGAATAGTAGAGAAATTACATAGGAAAGTTGTGTACAGTAAAGAGCTGAATTAATTAAAGAATGAACACAGAATGAGGAAAAAGTAATATTTAGTGTTTAAAAGGATGTTTATTCTTTGGATAAAATATTATAATGAACATATTTTTTACTACCTTTCCAGAAATATAAAAAATAATTATAACCTACCTTATTTATTATTTCTAAAAATTTTGTTTAGGAGAAATTTTTCCCTTGAAAGATTCTAAAATAATTTTCATGTCCTAAAATTGTATCTTATTCTCTTTGCTTAAAACAGTGTATTAAAAATATCAGAAGAAAGATTAAATCTGTTCAAAGCCATATCTTCACAGGACCAAATGAGCCACATACTTGATTTTTATATAATTAATATTTTTTCTGTCTATATGTCACTTTGCGTCTCATGTTTTTGCCTAACTACTGATAGAAGCAAATTAATCCTTGGCAAATAACCATTTTCTTACAGATTTTTGGGCTAATGGTTATATGCTAAAGATAGTGTGTTATTAAGAAGGTTGAATGTTAAATGTCCTTACTCGAATGCTGAGCCTTTCCTTAATGGAAACAAAATCTGTACTTTTAAAAAACCATGTTGTTTCTGAGACCTGAGGATTATCTCTCTTTGGATATATTTCAGTCTTGAAAGAGGAGGTAGGGTCCCCTGTATAAACATGGCACTGTATGAGAAAGATGAACTGCAATAAGGAATTGTTAGCAGTTCTCAAGGCTGGTCTGAGCCTCAGGAAAAGTTCAATTTAGTCACTACACTTTTTTTTTTTTGGCCAAATTATATGTAAATTAACCAGATATCCTTTAACACCAAAAACTAGCTACTAAATACTGCTAGCCTATGAAACTAAGAAACATTATTTTTAACCCTGACACCCCAGAAACAGTAAAAGAAACCTGAAAGCAGTAGGAGGGGGCAAAAGGCCCTGTTAGTCATGTAAATTATAAGTTCCCTTAGATGTTGTTGATAGGGATATTATAATTATAATTCAATATCTTCTTGGGATCAAAATTTTGTTCTTTACCTGTTTTTCTTAGGTCCTTTGGAAGATATAAATTATCCTATTTAAGCAAGCAGAATTCTCCCCTCTATACATAATTTATAAGCATGTTCTCACTAGACAAACCAGATATACTGTACTAATACTATTGCCTACTGTTTACATTATCAATAGATATTATCTATTTTTTAATGTTTATTTATTTTTGAGAGAGAGAGAGAAATGAGCAGGGGAAGGGCAGCGAGAGAGAGAGGGAGACATAATCTGAAGCAGGCTCCAGGCTCTGAGCTGTCTGCACAGAGCCCAACTTGGGGCTCGAACTCACGAGAGCAGGGAGTTCATGACCTGAGCCAAAGTTGGGGGCTTAACTGACTGAGCCCCCAGGTGCCCCAGTATTATCTATATTTAACAAGACACATTGGTCAGTTGAGTTTTATACAAGGGAACCAAATTTTATTACATCTTGTGTTGGTTTTTCGTGTTTCTTCAATGTTGTTCATTCATTTAGTCAATGAGCCAGCTATGGAACCAACCAAATATTTATTGAATGCAACTCTGTACCTTCTCTCTTAGAATGTGCTAACTGCTTCCTTTCCATCCTCATGAACCTTATTATAAGTTATCACATTATAATGAACAGTTTGATTGTGATGGTGATACTCTTCTAATCATACCACATCCATTTATCACCGTTCCCACTCACCTTCTATTCCCTTTTGGCATGTGACTTAAAAACAATAATAAGTGCAGTAAAGACAACATATATTATCAAAACCCTAATGAAAGTATTTAAGAAAAGAGAGCTAGAGTTTACTAAATTTATTTTATTTCAGTTGTCGCATCTCTTTTAGTTCAGTGAATAAAGAGCGCATGCTAATTAGTGCTTTATATGCAAATTAACTTGCTTACCTGAAATACCACTGCCTTTTCAGCTTTTCCTGGTTGAGTGGTAGCAAGGGTAAAGAATTTTGCATTAAGTAAATGGCAGCACAGTTGCTGGGGGGCCAAGGAGGAAATGCCAAGTCAGGCAATTTATTTATGGTCAGTTGGTCATTAGAATGAAGTCTGTGTACCTGCCTTCATTCTATAAAGGTATTACTGGAACAGGATGTTATCTCTGTAAGAAAACTAAAATGGGAGTTAAGAAATTTGGTCTTTGGTTTTACATAGTAAGGAGGTTGACCCAGTAAACTCTAAAAAGTACAACTTTCTGCTATAAAATGTGTCAAAAGTTATATTCAAATTAAATTTTCTAAGTCAGATTTTATTATAATTGTACAATACAAAGCTCATAAACCTTGCATTGAGTAATTTTGTGAAGAAGTCATTGAGTGTTTTTTTTAAATGTTTTGTAAGGTCATATTTTCTTAAACTTGGTAATTGTTTCTTTCATCTTAAAAAGATATTTTTTCAAAATCAGAAGCAAATCTTACATGAATACTTTTGACCTAAAAAAGTTTACTTTACCTTAGATCAGTCCTGTAAGATTGTTTGTTTTAGAACATACCTCAGACTTCTTTCAGATGTATAAACTGTTCTAAATGTTTCATTTGTCCATTCTAAAGAAATCAATATTATTCTTCCCATCATCACTGATTTTTTTCTAAATTGTGGTTTTAAAATAAAATACAGTATATAGAAAATAGTATAAAGAAAATGGTATGTAGTATATGTAGTATATAAATAGTATACAGAGAATATTTAAGTGGGATTTTAAAGAAGCTTTGTCGTGTCCACCCCGGCCAGCAGGGCAGAAAATCCCCGTGGGTTCTTTTCCTGAGGGAGGGAGAGAAAGCAGGGCAGGAGGGAGACGCAGAGAGTGAAGACACAACACGCGGCTTCCGATCAAGCCTCTCTACTTTATTCTTCTTTCTCTCCTTCCTCCCCCCCAGAAAACACTCTTATTTTATATATGGTTTTGGGGCGGGGAACTGTCCCGGGTAGGTTGTCAGGTTACAGAGTCAAATGAATATCAAAAGAAGCTCCCAGACTTGCCTCTGCAATGCTGGGGACGGGGAGCTAGCGCTGAATAATCCAAAATGCGGTTTTGATCTTTTGTGCACCTTGGCCATTCTACGTCTGGTGCAGCAAGACAGTCGCCAAAATTAATTTGGACCAGGAAATGGCAATCTCCAGCCTGCAGAATGCAAATCTTGTTTTTTGGTTGCTCCCTGGAGAGTGAATATCCTTGCCTGAGGCAGCCAGAAAACTTGGCGGCTCCCGACAAAACTTAATGATTCAAAATTTTCTTTATTATCAGTTTACTCTCAAAGACTAATATTTAAAGAATTTCTAAACCCATTATAAAATATTTAAAATAAGATATAAGGTTATATATATATTGCTATATCAATTTTATGGATTTTAGAAATACCAGTTTTATTTTATGTATTAATTACCTTAGCATTAAGATAACGACTTGCTTTCCTGTGGTTTTGCACTTCTTCCTCTGACCGGGTTCCCTTCAGACCAGGGCACACATTATGCTGCAATGTGCTGAATCCTCTGTGATGACAGTATGAACACAGTGCTAAAGAAGTCGAAGGAAAGGAGCCCATAGAGATTCTGGGCATTTAAACTGACCCTTGGGGGATTAGCAGAAATTTACTTGACAGAGAAAGAATAAAGGGTAATCTCAAGAAATAGAGAATATTTGGTGTTGATAAATTGTATATATGTTTTCTAAAAACTATTAAAATAAAATATACATTACACTGTGCACTTGTGAGCACAGTGTAATGTATAAACCTGTTGAAGCACTGTTGTACACCTGAAACTAATGTAACATTGTATGTCAACTATACTCAAATACACTTAAAACTATATTCAAAAAAATAAATATTTTTGAATGTTTGTTTTGAGAGAGAGAGAGAACATGTGTATAAGCAAGGAAGGGCAGAGCGTGGAGAGAGAATCCTAGGCAGGCTCCATAGTGTCAGCACAGAGCCCAATGCAAGGTTCAGTTTCACCAATTGTGAGATCATGACCTGAGCTGAAATTAAGAGTTGGATACTTAACCAGATGAGTTACCCAGACACCCAATGCCTGTATGTGTTAAAAGAACTTGGAGTTTAAATGGTACTTAGCCCCTATCATTTCAGGACAGGTAAATAAAACAATTCTTGGGTACATTTGGCACCTTCAGAGAAGCAAAGAATCAAACCGAGCAATCTAACTTCCAGATACTGTGAAGAAAGAGAAAAAGCTGGGTTCTTCTAATTCTTAGGGAATTGAGATACAGCACGAGGGTTTACGAAAGATCAAATAAGAGGCAGGGCAAAGAATAAAGGAAAATCTCTCTTTTAGGAAGCAGAAGTTTAAAATTTCATGAATAATTATTGATATAATGGAAAATAGTAATCCTTTAAGATTGAATGGCATTCATTCTGAAATAAATTATGATTATAAATGGTATGATCTTTTCTCTAAAAGACTACTTAGAAGAAATGAGCTGGATTTGTATTTCTTTTGGAGTCCCCCCCCCCATTCACAGTCACCAAATTTAATGATTTTCTGGCTTTGTGTATACATGTTTTTATTCCTTTTACTTTGGGTTATCGCATTCTTTCTGTGCAGATAGCTGAAACATGTAGAAAGGAGAATTTATGCCTGTAAATGTAGTTTCTAGATGTCAGAATGCTAACAGTGGTACTCATTTTATCTTGTGTTATAAAGAACCTGACTACATGAGTTTTGCCTAGTTTGGAAAACTTTTCTGAAAGCATAGCCTTGACTCTCATTCAATCATAGCACTACATGTTCTATCAAGTAAAGATGATGTAATATGACTTCTGAGTGAAGGCACCAGATTGAAATATTCTTTTTTGTTGGTTTTCACTAACACTTGCCATTTGGTGAAGAGAACCTTCTATTTCTTTAAATTAGTGGACTAATAGAGAAAACAGTTTTTCCAGAAAATTGTCTTTCCTGTTACAAGACTAGGACCTTAAAAAATCTTAATCAAAGGGCACTGATCTTTATCTTCTTTGTTCACTGATATATCCAATGACTTAGTCCATTACTGCCTTTATAGGTATATTTGTTGAATGAAAGAATCACTAGTATACTCTTTAATTGATAACCTCAGTTTTTTTTCATTCTTCCAATAGGTCTTTGAGCTGAACAAAATGCATCATTGTTTCTTGGAGGTTTTTTTTTTTCTTTATGTTTTCGTTTTCTCAGGAAAGCACAGGAGTTAGTTTCTCCAGCTCCTTGATGAAGGTGGTTTGTGAATTATGAGCTTATGCCCATCCCCACCTCTACACACTTCAAATATTTGTAGCTATTTACAGTATATAAATCTGTATATACGTAAGGGTAATGCTGGAAATAATTAACACAGGATAATGCAGTTTTGTTTTTCTTTTTAATTTTCTATGGGACTTTAGAGAAGCCCTGAAAGGTTTTTTTAGCTCAGGGCCCCTTTGCTAATTAGTGTTACTGCAGAACTAGAACTCAATCCCCTGACTCCCAAATGTTTTTTTTCACACACATTATAAATAGCTTTTTGAAGGTGAAGACCCTTTCCATTTAAAATATTGATTCATCATCATAACACCTTCAGGCAAATATTTTAATGCCCAAACTATTAAAAAAAACTTTCCCCCAAATATAGAGTATGTCATACCTAAAAATTCTTTTGAAGAACCTATTATTCCCAGGATATTATTTTTTTTAATTTTTTATTTTTTTTTGGTTTATTGTCAAATTGTTCCCATATAACACCCAGTGCTCTTCCCCACAAGTGCCCTCCTCCATGTCTTCCCAGGCCATTAATGCAGAGAGTACTGACATGTCTGTCAGTAGATATACTTTATATTATCAGTAGGTAATCTCTTAGATCAATAATTTAAACTTGGTTTCATATCTTGAATTATATTTGCTTCTGAATAGTGAAGTACAAATATTAGTAGACTATTTACAGTTGCTAATATTCAGACTCTTTGGGGTTCAGTTGCTGTGTGTCTGTCTCAAGAATCAGGCAAGTGAGCACCTGTGTGTTTAGCTAGATAACTTAAGGTAAGGATCAGTCTAAATATTAAGAGCTTATGTTATAACAATACTAATTTGATATCAAAAGTTCTCTACCCATGGCAGTCTGTATTTTAAGTACAAGTACTACTACTACTTTTTATATCCCAATTTACTATATTTTTGTCATTTTTGCTTTAATTTGATTGTTATAGATTGGAATTTATAAATGGCTTTCTTTTTTTTTTTATTTTTTCAAAGACACCCATAAATTAACGAAAGAGAGAATCTTTTTCTCTCCCACTCTCATTCTGTATTGATATGTAGTTTCCCAGGTACCACATGCACTCCCTCTCCTCAGTAGTCTCGATGGGACCTCACAGTCAGATAAGAGAGTATGACAATCCCATTAAAATACATTTATTCATAGTACTATCGATTATAGAAATTCTTCTTTTCAGATAGTCCATTAAATTAACACTATAACATCATTTTACGTTCAGAGGAATATGCAAATCTCAAATGCTCTATTTCAAGTAAGGTACATCTCAATTTTATCTCAGCATTTGGTATTTTGTAATATTTTTAACATAATTTCTACCTCATATACTATTTCAAAATGAATTTTATAGACAGGAATCATCAGGAAACCTATTTTTATTTCTCCATGTCTCAAAAACTAAATTCATACACTTTGAATAATGAATATGTCATAAAACATCACTTTGTGAAAAAAAGGCAAACATTCCAAAACCAATGACATAGTATTTAATTACCTAATTTTTAAAATGAGTCCAGAATTTAAAAGGCAGTTCCATAAATGAAATTAGGTGATTAGAAATATAGCAGAGGGTGTGTGAATATTGGGATAAGCTTCTAGTTGGCAGTATAGTTAACTAATTCAATTTAGAGTAGAGTTGAGAAAGGATAAAAGAGAAACAGCTTTGATCAAATATGTGAAAACTAAACATTATTTAAATGTTTAAAATTGGAATTCCCACTTAAGTTTTATGTCACCAGAAGTGACAATATTACCTGAATAATCCAGTGTTTCTGTCAATTTAAAATTATCTCCTGACTAACATATAAGATTAGCATGTAAGAACATATGATAATGGTATGATTGACATATAAGGACACAGTAATAAAAAAAAACCTGAATTTCTAGTTTAACTCTAAAGGTCCTCTTTTTGGAAATTATTATGTCCAACAATTATTATTTCTTGTTAAAACTATCTAAACTAAAATCTTCCAAGAGATATTATAGAAATAGTCTGTACAGCATAAATTTGTTAGGATTTTATTTTTCAGATGCTGCTTTTTAAAATAACCCTGCTTTAAAAATGTAGCCAAGAACTGCAGGTTCAGTTTCTAAAATGTTTATAGAAAAGTACATTATAAATGTGAAATTCAGTTATGTAAAGTACTATAGATTTGGCTTGACCAAGCTTCTGTTAAATTAATCCTTAATTTATATTACTTTATTCTTAATATATTACTTAATGATACGCAGCCATTTAGAGTTGATAATTTACTTATGTTACATGTAAGGAATAATCTTAAATTTAAGTAAATTATATAGTGTGATGTAATTAAACAAAATTATATAATTTTCTATAAAAATGAAATTTTGAATAATTTTAGGAATACACTTTGAAAATTTTGATACCCATAAACTTTGAAAAATTTGGTGCCCAAATCTCAGTAATTAAAAATATTCATCCACTCAGTGTTGGAATGATATTTTTAGGATATTTTTCAGACATTTTTTGAACTGGATGGAGTCAAAAATCTTAGCAGAATCTCATTTATCTAACAAGATAAATTGCCTTGAGTTTTAATATAAGACCTTTTTCTTTTGTTTAAGTATACAGCTCATAATCTGCTAGGCTTAAAATATGCAAATAAGTTATTTCAACTTTAAAATTTATAATCAATTTTGAATTATAATAAGCACTTGAAAAAAGAAAGCCAAAGCCCTTTTTAACCATGAAGGACATATCGAAAAGAAATTTCTTTACCATTTTAAACAGGTATCAAAAAAAGGTAAAGAAATTTTGGCAACTTTAAAATTATTAAAGGAAATTGATAACCAAACTTGATAATTCAGTTCATACTATATGTTCATAACCCAATTTATATAGTGATATAGCCAATGAACCTGTTCCTGAAGTCTTTGCTGAGATTCAGTGCCTAAATCTCTTAATCTCTTTTTGCCAATTAAATGTCATTATCTTTATAATAATTCACATTAAAAACTTTTTGGAGGGGGGTGCCTGGGTGGCTCAGTCGGTTAAGCATCTGCTTCTGGCTTCGGCTCAGGTCATGATCTCACAGTTCGTGGGTTCGAGCCCCGCATCAGGCTCTGTGCTGACAGCTAGCTCAGAGCCTGGAGCCTGCTTCACATTCTGTTTCTCCCTCTCTCTCTGACCCTCCCCTGATCGTGCTCTCTCTGTCTCTCAAACATAAATTAAAAAAAAACCAACAACATAAAAAAAATTTTTTTTGCTTTAGTCATCTTTTTTTAATGTTTATTTTTGAGAGGGAAAGAGAAAGAGAGAGGCATTAGTGGAGGAGAGGCATACGGAGGGGAGATAGAGGATTTGAATCAGGCTCTGTGCTGAAAACGGAGAGAGCCGCATGCTGGACTCGAACTCACAAACTATGAGGTCATGATCTGGGCTGAAATCAAGAGTAGGACACTTAAGTGACCCAGCCACCCAGGAGCTCAGCTTTCATCATCTTTGATGTTTTTGTACTTTCCTTGGAAATAGTTCTAGATGTTCTAAAAAATAAAAAAAATTATTTAAGAAAATAATTTTTCTTAAAAGTGTTTATTCTACTGAAAGCAGCCACATAGGAAAATAAGTTGATTTATGTTTTGTATAATTCTCAAATTCTTTAAAACAGTTTACTTTCAGATCTGTATTTTACATTGTGTTATTTGTGTTTTGTTTTATTTATTTATTTGTTTTACTTCAATAGCCTTTTATGTCACCTCGGTACCCTGGAGGTCCAAGGCCCCCATTGAGGATACCTAACCAGGTAAGATTCATGTACTACTTAAGTTTATGGGTTTTGTTGTTGTTGTTATTGTTATTGTTTTTAAGAATCAATAAAGATCTTGAAAAATTTCACAAATATTTCTTACCTATAAAAATATTAAATTATCGTTTCTTTATCCCATTTAATGCTACTTCTAGTAAATATAATCTATTTCAAGAATTGGCAAACTCCTGTCCATATGTTGGCTCAGTATATTTATAAATAAGGTTTTATTGGAAAACAGCCACACTCATTCATTCATATATTGTCTGTGACTTCTTTTACACTGCAGTAGCAGATTTGAGCAGTTACATATTTTACTATCTAGATTTTTACAGAAAAAAAGTTTGTTAAATCTTGGAGTCTACCATATATACTTTGAACTTAATTAATATATATGTAATTTTGATAAGTGCTAAATACTTTCATTTAAAGATGGCAATAAAATATTCTATAGAATGAACATATTCAGTTTATTTTTATGTAACATGCTTTCAATATCATGGCTGTAATACACCCGTTTTGCCCAAATACAGTGATATATCAGGTATATAAATAGCTGCTTCTGGAAGGGTTAGATCTATTAATAAATAAATTGTTAGCAAGAGATCTTCCAACATTTTTTACTTACTAGAGCTCTGAGATTTCATAAGTTTTTATCCTCGCACAGTTCTTTTATCAATACCATAAATATTTATTTGCTAAAAGAGAATAATGCACAATTTTTACTTTCAAGGAGTTTATAGTTTGGTTTCAGGATACATAAAATGTGTATTTACGTAACACAAGAAGAAATGTCAAGATCATTGTTTTGTTACTTTAAGTCTGTTATTGTATACCTCAGCATTTTCTACAATCTAAAGTAAACGCTGTTATTCCAAAAATTTCTTTTTCATTCTTACTCTCTATCTCTACTTCCTTCCTAAACAAAAAATGCAACGAAGTTGTACTTATTAACATATTTAATAGCAATAGAGTCCTGCTTCTACTCTACTAACTCTTAGTGAGATTATGCAGTGTCCTTGAGACATCCCGGTTTGCCGGTTCTTTGTGCTCTTAGTGCACAGCGAGGAGTGCCAGCACCCACGTCCACCCCCAGGGGAGAACTTGAAGCAGACAGTGGTGCTAGATGATCTCATGGCTATAGTGCTGGGAGGACTCACATTAGCAGCTGGAGGGGTCTTTCCCTTCAGACTGACTCTCTTCAGTACATAGGGCCAGGGAAACATGGCATGAAATGGGAAAAGGGAGTGCACAGATGCCAAGTGTTCCAACATACGGGAATTTTCTTTTCTCTGTGGGTGAACCTATGTATATTGACAGTCAGATCTACTTACATAGCTGCCAAATCTTTTCAATTTTTTTCTAAAGAAAGGATGGAAAGTTGTATGTTTCATTGGAGTCTTCATAATGTTTCACACATCCCATCCATAGCTTTGTATGTTATAGAGATCTAAGAGGTTCCTGAAAATCTGAATTAGGGAAATGTGAATTTCTTGTACCAAGTATGTTATTAAAATTTTTTGACTCCATATATTCTGTACCAGTGATGAAAATCTGAGGGGATTATTGGGATTGCATCCATTTGACATTGTTGAAATGCCTGCTTTTCTATATGAACAGAGACTCATAAAATGAAAAACATACTTTGTGAAAACGGAGTGAGTGGTGGAATTGTAAATCTAAATTGTTTGAATTTGTTTTTAAGAACAAATACAGAATGCTTTGGGATTTTTTAAAAAGGTAGTTTAAAATATTAAATATAATAAAGAATTATTATACAGGCTCTTTTTCCTCAAGAATTTTAGCACCACGCTCTAACCAACTGAGCAAACCGGCCACATACTTTTCCTCAAGAATTTTAAAGTCTTTACATAGGTATATTTTAAAATAATTGTATTCATGTGTGAGTGGCTCTTTTTTGTCAATTCATCCCCCCCCACATTTATATACTTAAGCTTTATTGATTCAAACATCTATCTTTCAAATTTATAATTTTACATTTATACTATTTTTAAAAAGAATTTTCTGAGCAAATTAATTGTGTTAATAATGTAAACATAATGTTTTACCAAATATTGAACCTAGTTAGGAGCATGACCTTCTCAAGCAACAGAATGTTTCTTCAATTTCATTACATAGTCATTAAAGTGGAACTGGAAAAACTATATTTGGTGATTAATTGGAATGTTGCATAAAAAACAATACAGATAAGTTTTTTAAATTTCATCTTCATTTAAAATGATCATAAACTAATTAAAGTTTGTTTTACTGATACATTGCATCTAAGAACATAAAAAATGAAATACTCTTCAATGATGTTGGCTAGTCATTTTGAATATGTAAGAGATATTCTTTAATAAACAGATTTTTCAAAATTTATAATTACTAATGATTAGACTGTAGACTTTTTAAGATTTTATTTTTAAGCAATCTCTACACTTGACATGGGCCTCAAACCCACAACCCCAAGATCAAGAGTTGCACATCCCACCAAATGAGCCAGCCAGGTACCTCTAGACAGTAGATTTTCACTTGAATTCTCCTGAGACAGTTTTTATGGTTCTAGAGTAAATTCACAATGGTTTATACTATGTGTATATTTATAGTACAGGGTATTTGGAACTTGGTATACTATCACTCTCCCCCCCCCAAAAAAATACAGGAAGGAGTAATGGTCTCTAAAATGTTGGAAGAAAAGTGGGGCTCTGGGTGGCTCAACTGGTTAAGTATCCAACTCTTGGTTTCAGCCCAGGTCATAATCTTGCAGTTCATGAGTTCAAGTTCCACATTGGGCTCTGCGCTGGCAGTGTGGACCCTGTTTGGTATTCTCTCTCTTTTCCTCTCTCTCTGCCTCTCCTCTGCTCACTTGGTGTCTCTCTCTCCTTCTCTCTCAAATAAATAAACTTAAAAAAAATTTAAATAATAATAAAATGATGGAAGAAAAGTAAAATTATAAATATATGCAATGTTGTAAAGAATAAATATATATGAAAACACATGAAACATAGAAGTTAAGTCCAAAAGTATATTTGATTATACAATTTTACACCGGAATTGGTTCACCTGTCAGAAGAATTCACTGGTGTTGAAGCATCTGTAACCTGGAATAGAACAAGTCTTTATCCTTCTCTTACATAAAATGTTTAATCAGAAAAATTCCTAATGTTGATTCAACACTGTGCTAAGGAAACTAAGGCAGCCACAATACAGAGACTGTTAATGAGTGATACCAAGCATAAGCTACTGATTTATTGATCCTATAGAATTTTGAGTTTATACTCTACTTTTGACTATTCCTGAAACTCTGTAAACAGGTATGTGACATAGTTTATGCTGTTGACCATTTTATATTCCAAAGCTGATTTTGGTATTCTAAAAACACAGTGCATCTGACCATTCTACTGAAAGTCTCAAAGATTTTTCTCCAATAGTAGATGAATAGTTAAAGTAAACTATAGTATATCCAAATAGTGAAATAAAAGGCATGCTCTTAAAAGGCATGTTTTAGAATTACATTTATTGATATGATAAAATGTTAATGATCTATTACCAACCATAAAGGAGTCAGATAGCACATGTATATCACTTTTCTATATCATTGTACAAACTAAGATAGTTTCCCCCACTCGTCACACACACATTTGTCAAAGATAATAAAGATATGTCCTTTATTTCTGGATAGTAGAATTATGAGTAGTTTCTTTGTTTATTTCTTCATTTTTAAAGTTTGCATTGAACTTTTCAATGCAAATATTTCATTAGTTATTAGAAGAAAATATTACTAACTAATTGTATACATAGATAAATAAAAGTACAGATGGTTTATTCTTCTAGTTATTTATATATAAAATTATCCTCCATTAAAATTGAATATATAGTTCTTACATGATGAAAAGAAAACATACTGTATGCTAAAGATAGGCAGATCTTTTAAAAAAAAAAAAGACTTTTCTTCATCACTTTTCATAGAGAAAATATCAACAGGCCTTTGAACAGAAAAAAAATTGGTGGGATGTTTACTCATATACTGAACATAAATTTTACATTTCCCTGTATAACAAGGTATCTATATTTTAAAATGCACTTTATATTCTCTTTTCAGGATAAATGTCATTTGGCATGACCTTTTCCAATAATTTTGTGTTAATAAAATTTTCCATATGCAAAATTCTACTTTTATATAATCAGGGTGAGAATATAAGAAAGACCTCAGCTGCTTAAAGCAAAGTATTTTCTATATTGAGTAAATAATAGGACTCTCCTAGCTGAAATTGTAAGGATGACCATAGTAACTCTTTAGCTTTAAAAATTAAATGCTGCACCTGTCTAATATAAATTAGTGATTAATAAAGAACGTGTGGCAGTTTTTGGCCAGTTCAAAATATCCTTTTTTGTCATTGAGATTTTATTTTTTTGTTATTATGATAATTACACTGTTAATGTATTTAAGTTATTATTTGAAATCCATTGAAACACATTTAAAAACATATTTATTTTATGACTTTGAATTATGAGTGTATCCTGAGATATATATCCCTTCCAATTCCTGCCATGGTAAGGCACAGGAAATGAACAGATCCAGAATGTCTGGCACAAAAAAATTTCATTTTTCTTCCCAAACCAAGAAAACTTTACATAATAAATGCTGTGCAATCTTACTCAATTTAAGTTACAGCTATATAGAGCTTTTTGGTACAATAATTACTTCTTTTGCTAAAACATCTTATTATCTTGTAACATTTTTAATCACAGAAAAAAATATATATGTACATTTCTATCCCTTTTTAATGTAAGCCAGTACAAAAAGTGCATTGCCATATATTTGATTAGAAACTTCATTGGACTATAAAAATCTCTCAGAAATATTCAGGGATACTTGGGTGGCTCAGTCATTTAAGCACCCAATGCTTGATTTTGGCTCAGGTCCCAATCTCACAATTGGTGAGATCAAGCCCAGCATCAGGCTCTGCACTGACAGCTCAGAGCCTACTCAGGTTTCTCTTTTTCTCCCTTTCTCTCTGGCCCTCCCCTGTTTCTCTCTCTCTCTCTCTCTCTTTTTCAAAAGAAATAAACATTAAAAAGGATTCAGTCATTTGACAGATACTTGTTGAGGTTTGGTATGTGCCAGACTCCATTCTACTTGTGAGCAAACATCAACAAATGAATAAGAATCCCTCTCCATGTGGAGTTGGCATCCCAATGCAGTGCTACCCAATGGAACTTTTTAAAACTTCATTAATTTTAATTTAAGTGACTTAATGTGGCAAAAGTCTTATCCTGGATAGTATAGTTGCAGTGGTTAATATAAAGAAAAAAGAGGGGCACCTACATGTCTGATTTTGGCTCAGAATGTGGGGAAGCCTCCTCGAGATTCTCTCTCTCCATCTGCCCCTCTCCCCTACTTGCATCCTCTCTATTTTTTTTAAGTTTATTTATTTTGAAAGACAGAGCAAGCAGTGAAGAGTCAGGGATAGAGAGAGAGAGAGACAGAAAGAATCTTAGCAGTCTCCGCACTGCCAAGGTGGAGACTGTGGTAGGGCTCAAAGCCATGAACCATGAGATAATGACCTGAGCCAAAGTCAGGTGCTTAACCAACTGAGGCACCCAGGTGCCCATGAATTGTGCTTTGAAGATGAATAGCTTTCTATACTGAATGTAACACTTCTGTATTTTAATATCTTTTTTACTGATAGTGTTTTTTGCAGGAAAAAACACATGACAGTGGTGTTGTTGAAAGGACCTCAGTTGTGTCAATCATCTTAGGTACAAATGGCAGCAATGCCCAGAAATGCATGACTTTGAGCAAGTCATTTATCCTTTGTGGGCCTTGATTTTCTTGGCAGTAAAATGAGAATAGACTCAAGTATTTCTAAAATCCCTTCTACTTTAAACTTTCTTAATTATATGATTTTACTTCATTTCATATAATTGAGGGACCTATTAAAAATGCTGGTAGGTCAAAATTATTAACTAGATTATATCATAAAAACCTTGATAAATTCACTATTTTTTAAATCACCAGTGAGCATATAATCTCCATGAGTAGATAATATATGTAATGGTATTCAAGGAAATATATACCAGAATCTTAAGTTCCTAGTGGGGCTTACCACTGAAATTACATAATGAATCCTTTGTGAACTAATATTTTTATGAAATAAGAAATTCTTCCATTTAATTATTTCTGTTTAAATGAAACTTTATATTATTTCATTTATTTTAAATCCTAGGAGTTAAAGCTTATATTTAGAGCTTTTGGAATATGCTGACCTGATTTGAAGCCTTGTCTCTGCTACTTACCACTCGTATAACCATCAACAAATTAACAAATTATTTATGAACAGTGGTCCTCCCTTATCTATGAAAGATACCTTCCAAGACCCCCAGTGGATGCCTGAGAACCACGGATGGTACCTAATTGTACACCATGTTTTCTTCCTATGCATATATACGTATGATAAAGTTTATAAGTTAGGCAGAGTTGTATAACAATAATAATAATAAAATATAACAAGTATAACAATAAATGGTAATAAAAATTCTATGCATGTGGTGCACTCTCTCAAGATATCTTATTGTACTATACTCACTTTTCTTATGATGATGTGAGGTGATCACATGCCTACATGGTCAGATGATGTAAGGTGAATGATGTGGGCACTGTCATTCATAGATTTTAGGCTGATCTTGACCTTCTGACATGTCAGAAGGGGGATCATCTGTTTCAGGACCAAGGTAGACCATGGGTAACTAAAACTACAGAAAGTGAAATGGCAGATAAGGGAGAACTCCTGTATTAAATCTGTATCTTATCATCAGGAAGGATTAATAATAATAACTTCATGAGATGTAAACATTGAGTGAAATAATAAATAAAAAGAACCACTAGTACATGTTATTATTGATACTATGTTTGTTATTATTAAGCACCCTTATCATTAGTGTTATTTTCTCTGTCAGGGTGAAGATCTTTTACAGAACAAAGAATGTGTGCCAAAATTTGTGATTAGTTAAACAAATCCAAATGGAATGTGATTAACATGGTAAAAAATATGAAAATAATTCCAACCCACAAGATGTATAAATTAATTTTTCCTGATATTAAATTTTTAAGAAATATAACAATTATGGCCTTGTTGATGCCCAAAACCATCATCTGGTAATCCCAAGACTGATAAAAAATCTTTTAGAAGTTAGAGATCTGACTTATAAAAGACAAACACTGATGACTAAAGAATTAAATTTAGGAAAAGGACACTCATTTTGAAAGAGAACTTGATACCAATTAAGATTTCTATGGGATTATCTGTAGTTTTAAGTGATAAATAGAAACTAAAAGACTTGTCAACTATTCTGGTATTCCAACATTAACAACAATAACATAATGGTTTCCAGGACTAAAATGTGATGCTTTAATGAAATTTGGAAATTCAGAAATCAAAGTCCAGAATATAATTATTTGGAGACCTAAAAAAAGCAAGAATTCCAGACTCAAATAATTGAAGATAATGCTAATTAGTCATATATTTTCAGTGTTCCTAATTCATTTTTTAAATAACTTGCTACGGTGTTGACTTCTTCTGCCTCTTTAAAACTCTCCTCATACATTCTGGAGAGTCGGTCTTGGTCCACTTTCTAGTTTCATACCTATTCAGTCTCAGTTTTGTTTCCTGCCTCTCCTTGGTATATATTTTTAATTTTTTAAATGTTTATTTTTGAGAGAAAGAGAAGGAGACAGACTGTGAACAGGTGAGGGGCAGAGAGGGAGACACAGAATCCAAAACAAGCTCTAGGCTCTGAGCTGTCAGCACAGGATCTGACGCAGGGCTTGAATTCATGAGCTGTGAGATCATGACCTGAGCCAAAGTCCAATACTTAACTGACTGAGCCATCTAGGTGTCCCTCTCCTTAGCATTTTTAAAGAATTATATTGTTGATCTTTTTTCTTCTCTTTGAAATCAGTTGTATTCATATGACTTTATTACTGATGATTCCTAACATTGCCCAATCTAAACTTTATTTCTGTTATTCCTCCAATAAATACTCTGAGCCAACAGGCATAGATAGACTCCACACTTCCTCAGAGTGTACAGTCATTTAGAGATACGGAGAGAAAAAAAGCCATGATTGCATTTAAGTTCTATGAAAGTGAAGTATAAAATCCTATAAAGGCCCATAAGGGGCACCTGGGTGGCTCAGTCACTTAAATGTCCAATTCTTGATTTCAGCTTAGGTCATGATTTCATGGTTTGAGGGTTCAAACCCCACATCAGGCTTTGCACTGCCAGAGCGGAGCCCACTCGGAATTCTCTCTCTCCCTCTCTCTGTGTGTCCCTCAAAAATAAATAAACATTTTTTAAAAATTTAAAGCACATAACAACCCCTTACCTCCCCTGTATGCTAAGACATTCAGGGAGGAAGGAAGAAGTGACCCAGAGGTTACCCAAAAAAAAAAAAAAAAAGAAAGAAAAAGAAGTGGTTGTAGTTGGGAGATCTGTTGTACTGAGCAAATAAATATATTCTTGAGCCCCCCCCCCCTGAAAAAAAGATATTGAAGACAATGAAAGCCAGGTTTCCTGCTGTTGGAGAAAGCATTTAAACATAAAAAAGAAGAAGATTAAATATAGTCCTGAGGTTTTACATTGGAATTGGAGGTGTTGACTTGGAGAATATGAATTTTTGTGTGAACCAACCACCTACATATACACACAGATATTGAGTTAGTCACAGATGTGTATGTGTGTGCATATAAATCTGTACATATACACACATATTTCTTTAATTTAATTTATTTTTAAAATTTATACCCAAGTTAGTTAGCAATCCAACAGTGATTTCAGGAGTAGATTCCTTAATGCCCCTTACCTATTTAGCCCATCCTCCCTCCCACAACCCCTCCAGTAACCCTGTTTGTACTCCATATTTAAAAGTCTCTTATGTTTTGTCCCCTTCTCTGTTTTTATATTATTTTTGCTTCCTTTCTCTTATATTCATCTGTTTTGTATCTTAAAGTCTTCAAATGAGTCAAGTCATATGATATTTGTCTCTCTCACTGATTAATTTCGCTTAGCATAATACCCTCTAGTTCTATACACATAGTTGCAAATGGTAAGATTTCATTCTTTATGGTTGCTGAATTAATACTCCATTGTACATATATATACCACATCTTCTTTATCCATTCATCCATGGATGGACATATGGGCTCTTCCCATACTTTAGCTATTGTTGATAGAGCTGCTGTAAACATTGGGGTGCATGTGCCCCTTCAAAATAGCACACCTGTATCTCTTGGATAAATACTTAGTTGTGCAATAGCTGGGTCATAGGGTAGTTCTATTTTTAATTTTTTGAGGAATCTCCACACTGTTTTCCAGAGTGGCTACACCAGTTTGCATTCCCACCAGCAGAGCAAAAGAGATCTTCTTTCTCTGCATCCTTGCCAACATCTGTTGTTGCCTGAGTTGTTAATGTTAGCCATTCTGACAGGTGTGAGGTGGTATCTATTTGTGGTTTTGATTTGTATTTCCCTGATGATAAGTGACGTTGAGCATTTTTTCATGTGTCTGTTCGCCATCTGGGTGTCTTCTTTGGAGAAGTGTCTATTCATGTCTCTTGCCCATTATTTTCACTGGATTATTTGTTTTTTTGTGTGTTGAGTTTGATTAAGTCCTTTATACATTTAGATACCAACCCTTTATCTGATATTTCATCTACAAATATCTTCACCCATTCCATTGGTTGCCTTTTAGTTTTGCTGATTATTTCCTTCAGTGTGCAGAAGCTTTTTATTTCGATGAGGTCCCAATAGTTGAATTTTGCTTTGGTTTTCCTTGCCTCTAGACTCGTGTTGAGTAAGAGGTTGCTGTGGCCAAGGTCAAAAAAGTTTTTGCCTGCTTTCATAACTCATCAATTTTGAGTTTATTTTTGTACAAACATAGATTTTGTGAGTTCAGTATCTACTGAGAGAGCCAAAGCCAATGTACCCAAGTTATACTGAGCACTCTGCAATCTCAGTTCTTGAGTCTATATCTTGTCCTCTGCTAGAAGGCATGAGGGCTCTTGGCCCTTGGGAGTAAGGTCTGATTTCAGAGCTAAGCTAGAAAAAATATGAGATGAACTTGTACCACCTTGTGCCAGGAAGAAAATGCTCAAAATATGATAAAGATGTGTCAAAAGACCACAAGAGCCATCTTGAATATTTGAGCACTAGCCAAATCTTGAATATTTGAATATTAAAATAAATAATGATAGTAATAGATTGCAACTCATTGATTTAAATAGGAAGAAAGAAAGGAAAGAAGAAAGAAAGAAAAAGAAGCAAGAAAGAAAAGAAAGAAGGAAAAATAGAAGAACTGTTTCTTACAGTAGATGCCAATTAAACAGCATAGAAAGAATGATAAACATGGAATATCTCCATTTGGCAACTATCCTAGTACTTAGGAGTTGTCTTTGAATGCTGGTGGACTGATAAACTATTGATGATTGGGATGCTGACAGTCTTGGGATAGCTAACACTAAAAGTAATCAGTTACAAAGGGGAAAAGTAATGACCTTATTGTGTACAATCCTGGTAGACACTGACATGATTAGATGAGAAAGGTTAACATCCCAGGAATAGGATGAGTCAGCATCATGTGCCTCTGATGGGATTTACTAAGAAGAGCATGGCATCATTGCTGTAGTAATTTCTTCCTTCTAAGAAAATAGGACCTGAGTCTGGGACATGAAGTGGCATCAGAAGATGCTGTAGAATTTAAAACTCTAAAACTGTTGCCATGATGGAGACTAAGGAATAATTCTTGCTTGGAAGAGGGTAAAGAAATACGACAAGTAAATGCAACATGTGATCCATGAGATCCTGGTCACAAAAAGTAAAAAGAAACTTTGCTGAGACAAATGGCAAAATTTGATTGACATCTGTGACTTAGATGGTAGTGTTGTATCAGTATGGATTTCCTGTCTTGGAAAGTTGTGTTCTGGTTATGTACGGGATATCCTTGTTTAGAGAAATGTACTCTGCAGTACTTAGAGGTGATGAGGCATAATGTCTGTAGCTTGTTCTCACGTGGTTCTGAAAAATAAGTGAGGATAATAAGTGCATATAGAGAGAGAAGGAGAAAGGATGATGGGGGTAGGTAGGGGGAAATGTTAACAGTTGGGCAAATGGTGTCAGACTATATGGGAATCCTTTGTATTCTTTGTGTAATGTTTCTGTAAATTTGAAAATTAAATAAATGCATATACAATTTTAAAGCAAATGGAGAACTTATATCAGACTGGGGTTAAATGGAAGAATTTTGTTAGGAGGTGATCCCTAAACTGTATCTAAAATATATCATCAAGGGGTACCCTTTCTTGAGCTCCTTGAGAAAGTTTAGTTTGCGTTTGCTTTTGTTTTGTTTCAACTGTTGGCATTTAGACATTGATTAAATGCATGAATTGAAAAAAACTGGAGGAAGTTTTCCGTGGCTGGAAGTTAGAATGTGAGTGTGGCAATGGCAAGAAATTAGGCTGGGAAGGTAAGCGGAGAACAGATCATACAGAAGTGTATCTTTGGTGAATTGTTAAAGCATGTATTTTGTAATTACTTATAGTATTTCTTTTTGTTTTATTTTACATAATATGCTAGGCACTTGGTGGTGTCCCAGGAAGTCAGCCATTACTTCCAAGTGGAATGGACCCAACTCGACAACAAGGTGACTACTTTAAAGTAAAAAAGTGAAATTGACATGCAGAATCTCAAAGGAAATCCTTTATTTTCTAAGGACAATTTTATTTGTATATATGTTCCATAATTATACCAGTTGCATTTTTGCAGGTAACATGGCCAAGTGACTTATATTTTCAGCTTACTCTCACAACTATGAATCATAGTGAGGGGAGTAATAACATAAGAAACAGAGTAATTAAATATCCAAAATCCATATTTTAACTAATAACTTCTAAAACCTTTTATATAACTTCTAATAAATGGAAATTTAAATGATTATATCACATATGATTTCTTCTGCCTTTTTCAGATAGGTTAGTCCATCTGAAAGATGAGCAGGAGGAAAGAAGATGCAGAGCAACCAGTAGCTTGATTAGTTTAACCATCAATAATCAGGTCCTTCCAACATAATAAGTACCACAGATATATATGGCTCTAATACCTGTTCTAAGGCAAAAGGAGCAAATCGTATGAGAGATGTATTTCAGCACAGAGTAGGAAGAAAAATTCTCACTTACGGGAGAGTGTGGGCAAAGAGTGGTTAGAGACCGAAAAGTAGCCATGGAAGCCTAGATGAGATGATGTCAGTCACCCAGTTCCCTACTAAGTCAGATTTAACGTCAAGCAGAGAGGAGGCTCCTGGCTCCTAGTTTAGCACTTGTGCTCATTACTTTGCTCATATCTTCATACCTTACCTATTTTTCTTTTTTAAAGGACATCCAAATATGGGTGGGCCAATGCAGAGAATGACTCCTCCAAGAGGAATGGTGCCCTTAGGACCACAGGTAAATAATCAGCACAAAAATTAGATGCTGCATTTTGTGCCTTCATCTTATATAAACAAACTATATAATTTGCTGGCTTTTAATGCATAAAGGCTTGATATAGCATAATTGTTATTAGGCTCTTGAAGAGCAGAGTATCTGTGACATGTCCAAAACGATGTAACAACAAAGCATATTTTAACAGGTGCTATAATATATGCCTTTAGTACATTTAAAAACATGTAGAAATATATTACAGTAATTACTATAAAAAACAACTATTAATTACTTTTTTGTTAACTATGCTGATGAAATTTAGAAGAACTGTAATAACTGTTATAAAAGATAAGCATGTAAGTTAAATAGAACACAATTGAGCTAAGATATTAAACAGAATAAGCAGCATAAAATATATTTCTAGAAGTCTTTTAAAGAATGCCATTGACAGGTTTTTATATTCATATTCATAGAATATGAAAACAATAGCTATTTAGAAACAAACATTAAAATGGGTGTTAGTGAACAAACTTAACCCTATCAGTGTATATCAGATGTTAGCCTTCTCCCCTCTCAAAATTTCCCAGAACTACACAATGTGAGTTTGAATCTGTCCTACGTATGGTGTTACAGGATATCATTTACTTTTGGTAAAATATCCTTTTGCCTCTCCTGGAAAAACTGCATGAGGTAGAAATTAATGGTATAATGTTATATTTCAAGGAAGCTAGCCCTAAATCCAGAATTTTAAATTTCTATCTTATGGGTCAGAGGTTAGTGTATCGTAATGCTGGCTAAAAGAGTGAATTAATTTATTTTCTTTATTCTTTCCAAGAATAGCTTTATAAGTGACAGTTTTAGGAATTTGTTTCATGTATCTGCTTTTAAAAAATTAGTATTTTGTTGTGTCCCCAAATGAATCAGAAAATTAAGAATCTTAACACTGAGATAATATGAGTTAGATCTAGGAGTTTCCAACCAACATACAATTAGATAGATAGATAGATACATAGATAGATAGATAGATAGATAGATAGATAGATAGAGTTATAGAAATGTATTGAAACACAAAGGGCATATAACCAGAATTTTCAGAGATACTATATTTCATTAAAAAAATAAAACCTAATATGTAAATATCTGACATTCTCAGAGTCTGAAAAAAATAATTTATTTATACTGTTATTTCCTATGTATTTTCTTAAGGTCTTATAAAACTGATTTAGATATTTTAATCATTTTCCCCATGTCTACTCTTGTTAGGGTTAATGACTTATGTGATCAACCATCAAAAGCTATTAATATCAATTAGAATTTATAAGATCTACAGGATATTTCATTGACTCAGTATATATTTTAGTCATTAATGAACTAAGCCATTTTGACTATACAGAACTTAAAGGATTTTCCTCCCCAAATTTTCATAATAGATACATTTTTTTTATTGTCTGTTTATTTTTGAGAGAGACAGAGACAGAGAATGAATAGGGAAGGGGCAGAGAGAGAGGGAGACACAGAATCTGAAGCAGGCTCCAGGCTCTGAGCTGTCAGCACAGGCCTGACAAGGGGCTCGAACTCATGAACCATGAGAGCATGACCTGAGCTGAAGTTAAACACTAAACCAGCATAGCCATCCAGGCACCCCTAGGTACATTTTAAATATAAATTAAAGTGTGGTGCCTATAATTTAGTTGCCATTCTTCACCCAGTTCATTGATTTTTAAACTAGCAGCTCTTTAAGGTTTTGTCATTCCAAACCAGTAGTTTTAATAGTTTTAAAAACTAGGGTCTGATTTAAGAGTCATTTTTGCAGTGTTTGAAAGATATACCAATGGTTACTTAAGCTTTATGAACACTTAGATTGCATTTGAAAATGCAGACAGAAAGCATACTGGTCTTTATATTTTATAAATATCTAGCTGTATCTAGCTGTTTATGTGTTTTGTGTTTTAGGTAAATTATAATAGAAAGTAAAAAAGCAAATTTCTGGTATATAATCTCTTACTGATGAGTTTTAATATTCAAGTTTATCATGTAACTGTGAGTTCTTTGTATTTCAAATTCAAAAAGAGTAGTTTATTTCTGCCATTTGGGTTATTATCCTTGCTATTTATTTCTTCATAATTCAAGGCAGATAAAATGTTTTGCTTTGAATACTTCAGAAATGAGAATTACCTACAATGTCTTTAAATCACAGTATACAGGTATAAATGATTAAAGGAAAATATTTATACGTGCCATTACTTGAATGAAAAATGAATCCTATTAATATGAGTAGCAGAATAGGTAAAGTGTGAGGTAAAATAATTTGGAATGAGGGATTTTTTGAGATATTTATCTATAACACCTGATATATGAAACATATGCATTATAAACTGTGAGGTTTGTAATAAAGGTTATCTGTGTTTCTAGAAAGATAATGAAAAAAAAAAACGATTCTCATAGCAGGTATCTAACCATACAGATGCTACCCAAGAACCTAATGCATCTACTATTTTCTAGTTGAATTATAGAAATAGTCTTTGTAATATTGTTTTTATGCTTTTACACAAATAAAATACAACTCTTTTTTTATTGTAGGTATTCTCTTCATAATATTTTGAGCTTAAGACCAGTATAATGGAGAGAGACAGTAGTTATCTGTTAAAACAATTGAGTTCCTAGAACAAAGAAATATATATCATCTAATGATTCTTAGATAATGCTGATTTAGGCAAATACACACCTAGAATATAGCAAACATGCTTAATTTTTATCACATAAATGAAGAAATAAAAGTTTGCTCTTAATTCTGACATATTTTTCCCACCCCTTTACCTGTTTTAAATTTAAGTTCAGTGATACTACATACAGTTATCTATTTAATCAAGAAAAACATCTTAATACCATACTTGAAGACATTTTTCTACTTGCTTTTGTAATAAGATATACTTAGCTTGTCTGTGTTCTTAGGCTCACCAGGTTCCAAATGATTAACAGAAAAATTGACCAAGACTATATAGTTAGTTCTAGGTGCTCCAGAAATCTGAAGAATAAAGGAGCTGTATACAAGTAGGAACATTCCATGATTTCCAAATCAAATACCTGACTGGGGTGGAGAAATGGTGAGATGGAAATGCATGATATGTTTTGTCATGTAAAGAGAGTTAACTTTTATTTTCAAATTTAAGAAAGGAGGTAGAATTCAGCTCAGTAAAGGGAAGAGCTATCTAGAAAATAAACTGCCCAATCACGGAGAAACTCTTTATAAACTTTCCAAGCAGAATATGAACAGCCATTTTGTCAGGAACATTGCATTGGGAAAGAGAATAAGCCAGATGGAATTGTAGAGCTGCCATCCGCTTTAAAATTCAGTGATTCTAAATTAGCTCTTACCATTCTGCCTTTGTTGATACCACTTGGAAAGCCAGTTGTTATTCTTTCTTATCTTCCTGTTTTCTTTTGCTTCAGATTATTCACAAAATGAAAATATTTTGTAAATCCATCAAATTATGTATTGGGTAATTTCTTACTCATTTTCTGTCATACTTGAGTACTGGATATACCAAGATGAATCAAACAGATTCTACCTTCAAGGTACTTACTGCTTAGCAAGAGACACAAATACATAAAGAAAAACTGTTAACGCAGTAGAAAAAATCTAGAAAAGAAATATGCATATGCTGTCAGGGAATCATCACACAAACAAGCATATAATTCTGTTATGGTTGAGGGCTCAAGAAAAGATGATGAGAAGAGGGCTCATTTAAGTTGGTCCCTTACTAAAGGTGACATGAAGGAGCAGCTACAGTTTTTGAGCACATGGTATCATGCTTTTAATGCACTGAAAACTATGATAGTTGTTTTAGATGGCTTTGTTTTGTCCTCCAACAAACCTGTAAGACATGATAAGGAAATTAAGGTTGAGTTGACAAATGGGACAATGATTGGCCCATGATCACACATATAGAAAGAGGGGCAGAGGAAATGGGGCCGTGGCAACAGAGGTTCAAACCAGTATCTTTCTATATCCAGAGCTACAAAGAAAACTAATGTTTCTCTTGATAAAATGAAACAGATCTTCTAAGATGAAAAAGAGAGACTTTTCTTTTGAAGCATTTGTATTAAACTCTACCATCCAGATTTTATTTCTAATGGCTAACTTTCTTCTCAGACTTCTTGCTGATATTACTGGTGCCACTGCCAGGCTTGGTCCAGAGGTTAAGGGAAATAACTGTCATTTTAACTAATGACTCAAGTGTGGATAAAAACCATTCTGTCCCATAGCACATACAATTTGGACATTTAAATAAGATTTCTTGAAAGTAAAAGTTAATAAACAATAAAAAGAACACGTAACTAGGTAATTTATATACTGTAGCTTACTCTCTGGAGTTAATTGTCTCATTGAATATTTCCTTGTCATCTTAGCACCTACTACACAAAAGGCCATACTATGAGTTACCATGAGTGTAAAAGTGTATTGAATGTTTCTGAACCACAAGAAATCTAGTAGGCTGGAGGGTATAGTTGGGAATAAGGGAAGAAGGTGAAGATAATAGGAAATGAATACAGGAAATGTAGACTAGGGTTGATCTGCAAATACCATCAGAGAGCCAAGCTGAGGAGTAAACATTTGATAGGCAGTGTGGGTCATCATGGCTCATAAGTGACATAAATAGGACTGGGTTTTAATTTTTTTAAATGTTTATTTATTTTTGAGAGAAAGAGAGAGTGCATGCACCTGAGTGGACCAGAGGCAGAGAGCCAGGGAAACAAAGAATCTGAAGCAGGCTCCAGGCTCTGAGCCATCTGCGCAGAGCCCTATGCAGGGCTCAAACCCACAAGCTGTGAGATCATGACCTGAGCCAAAGTTAGATGCTTAACTGACTGAACCACCCAGGCGCCCCTTGTAAGCATAGTTCTGGAGGCAGCATGAAGAATAGATTGGGAGAGGGGAAAGGCTAAGTCAGAAGGACCAGCAAAGACAGTACATTAGTCTAAATGACGAAGATTAGTGATAGGAAGGAAAGCACTGTTTCAAGAACTATTTCACAGGTGGAATCAATAGACTTTGGTAACTGACTGAATTCACCTAGACTGTTGTACAGCCATTCAATATAGGAGTTATCCAGTAGCTTAGGAGAGACATAATGACAAAATTTAAAACATTTGGGATTCCTAAATTGTTATTGAACTAATGGTAGCAAATAAGATTACCCATAAGTGTGTATTTATTTAAAGGAATGCTACAGCTAGACCTTGGAGAAAAGCAACATTTAAAGAGTTGGCAAAATAAAAGGAGCCAGCAAAGGAAATTGAAAAGCAATAGTTAGAAAGGTTGGAGGTATAGTACTGTGAGAAAGCCAAGCATGAAAGCAGTTGATAGTGTCAGGTATATTAACATAAGAATGTTAATATAAATCTTCTGGCTGTAATGGAAACTAAAGTAAGCTAATATGATACGCATGTTAAAACATTAAAGTGTTTTTCTCCTTTGAATGTACATAGCCTATTGAGTGATATAATTCATATATATATATGTATATACTTTAGTTTTCATATATTGTTGTATATTTGTGTATTACTACATTTCTCTATAGCATGTATTATTTTGTAACCAGAAATAGTTTGCATTCAACTTTCTTATGTTGGGTTCACCAGTCTGGGTTTTTTTCCTTCAGACTTTGTGTAATTGTTCTGATTCTGACGATTTCAAACATGTTGACTAAGTCTTTTCTTTAAAAGCAGAGTTTTGGATTTATAAAATGATTCATTTAAAAAAGTTCACTGTTGTATAGATATTAGGACCTTAATAAAGATATGTTGAATATTATAACTGCAGTTGTGCCTTAATCATTTAACATACTCCAGTGATCTTACAGAGTCATGTAGTTTTCAAAAGATGCAGACCAAAGTAATTGTTAAAATAGAAGCAATAGTACAAGAGTGGACCCTTCAGAGAAAGAATTGCACAGGCCTTATCCAATCAGGAGTTATGTAGGGAAATCATTAACCTGCTCTCCTTTCTTTCCCCCCTCCTCTTTGGTTTTGTTTTTTTGTTTTGTGGTAGTCTGACCCTTGGTTATCATTACAGAACTATGGAGGTGCAATGAGACCCCCACTGAATGCTTTAGGTGGCCCTGGAATGCCCGGAATGAACATGTAAGCAAAATGCCATATTGTCCTGTTTAGTATTCTATTTTCTGTCTTCTGAAGTCACACTAATCTGTAACACACTTTCAGCTCCTCAATTTCTGTGTAGTATAAAATGAACTAGTGTCAATGAACTAAACAGCCATAGTATCTGCCTCATTTTCACAACATACTCTGTTTTTCTTCCTTCCCTTGCAACCTTTAATTTTTTCCATTTTCAAATGCCAACTTTTAGTCTGGTTTTCGTGTTTCATTTATTTAATTAGAAATGTCTTTTTTATATATAAGCACACAGTCTCCATACAGTCTATACAAAACTATAAAGAGATGCGGACATGAGGACCAGGACTTCGCTCTGTAGAAGCAGACAATTGATAGTAATTTCATCTTAACAGATATTTAATGATTCCTAAAAGTTGTTAATTCTTATATATGAGTCTTAACTTTTGCTTTGTTGGGACCACTCGTAACCCTGGTATTATCTTCTTATATTAAAAAAAAAAACTTTCCATACTATAGGGTAAATTTTTGATTTTCTTTTTATTTATTTTGAGAAAGAGAGAGAGAGAGAGAGAGCAGGCAGGGGGCAGAGAGAGTGGAGGGAGAATCCCAAGCAGTCTTCACACCATCTGCAGAGCCCAATGTGGAGCTTGAGCCCACGAACTGTGAGATCGTGACCTGAGCCAAAATCAAGAGTCAGACACTTAACCAACTGAGCCAACTGAGCTTAATATGAAAATTAAGATGTGCCTGCATAAGGAGTAAACTAAGAGTATTTTGGTTTGTTCATGACTGAAAAAGGCTTTCAAGCCCAAAGAGAATAGTTGTTTCTATTGCCCAAAATAACATCATTTATTAAAGAATTTTAATTTATTTTTCATTGCCTAACTTGCCCTCAAAGTTCCATGTACACCAGGTGCTTGTTTGTGATTTTCATTAATTTACTAAAGATTCAATTCCATGCTGTGGCCTACAGAAAACTTAAAACTACAGAAATCATGAAAAACCTTCCATACAGGGTTCCGAGTAGTTTCCTCGCATATATATTCCCATCAGTCCATGTTTTGGTTACTTACATATCAAATTAGACAACTCTGCCGTCACTTGATGGCATTGAAGGTGTAATGAGACAAGCCCCTTTGATATAGATAGGGATTTTTGTAAGTTTCTAAAACCATTTTCATGGAAAGCAATTTTGCCTAAAATAGAAAATAGGTTAATAAGTGGGTACCAGCCAGACTCAAAACTAACAGAACAAGGGGAAAAAAGTAGGTCAAATTTTCCTATCACGTCTTTTTACTTTTAAAGTAAAAATGGGTAGACATGAAGTCTGACTTTTCTTAAATCCCTCAAAGGCTTAGCCTTTATTAATGGTTGTTAGAAAAAGGAATGATATTTTATGCTTAAATCAAAAGCTGCAACTCTTACTGATAGGATTTAGATGTATATAAAATTTACCTGAGATTCTGGCTTTAAAATGCAATAGCTTTTAGGGAATATAATTTTGAATAATATGTATAGATGTAAGGAATATACATTTTGAGTATTATGATCAATTAAGGATTATCATTAAATGGGAAGATTGTACCTAAGGTCATTCTGTGTACTACACCTCATTGTCATTAGCCATGTGTCAACTTTAGATCAACCTGTTTTTGTTACTATAAAGAAAAAGTTATTTTTATATGACAAGAGACTCAGATGCTTAAATTGTCTGATTCTTTTCTCATATACATTTAAACAAATACATATGAGTACATTAAATTTTCTAGATAATGGAGACTAAAACTATGGTTGGAATTTTTAATATGATTATTTTTGCTGATACTTGCATTTGGGTTTCTCACTTAAATACATTCAGATGCTTTAATATGTTTTTATTACATAATATTGTACTATTCATATAATTTATGTTTTTAAAGTAACTAAGCCTTACAGATTCAGATTTCTATTATTTCTTACTATTGATTTATTTATTTGTGGTCTTATATAATTTTCAGTTTTCTGTAAATTAGGATATTCTTCAAGAACAGTGAAAATGTAAATATATTCTTTTAACAAGGAAGTTCTGAAGTATGGAAGATCCAACCAGAGAGAATAATTCGTATGTTGATATTGGCCCCAACAAAGAAAAAGTGAATTTAAAGAGACATAAAAAAAACTTACTATCTCCATTATACTCAACAGAGTAAACTTTATTGAAATTCACTTCATAATCAGATACTAAATTTGTGTTATGGCAAATAAGTATTTCTAACTAGTATTTGTGGCTTTTTTCACGTCACTTTTTTACGTTTGGTAATTTAAAAATAAAGGTAAAGGCATTAGAATAGTGTTAGTATAAGCTCTATTTTTAAAAATCTAAGATACTTGTGTGTTCTGTATTCTAACTGGCAAACTATTTGGAACAAAATTTTGATAGTTTATTTTTAAAAATATTGGTTGTCTCCACAGAAAATAGTTACTCTGATATCATTTTTATACTTCCATCCTCTAAACTCAGGGTATTTATAGTATCATTTAAAATTAAAGTCAGAGCATACTTTTAATGTTTCTCTAACTACTATTGTATTTTTACAAATAAAAGCCTAATACCAATTTCAGTAATTTAAAGTAGAATTTACAAACTACAGCCACAATGTAAATGTTTTCTTATACATTATGGATAAGTTTTTTAAAAGAAACTATATTTCTAAATTAACCACATTTTTACAAATTTCCAAAGAGTTTAGGATTCAGCATTACAGCATTTCTAATTCAACTCTGTATACACTGGTATTTTATGAAACTAAGAGGACAAAGAATCTCAAAGGATCTAGACCTTCTTTTTATCCTATAGAATGATAAAGTTTTTGTATTTATTATCTTGAAATAAAATGACTGTACAGCTAAACAGGGGTTTTTTTCTCTACAGTAATCATAGTTGCTTTTATTTTATCATGTCTGAATACCCTTACCAAAAAATACTTGCTTCTTTTACATTACATTTTTCTCTTTGTTTTTTAAATGAAGCTACCTTGATTCTACTTCAAACTAGAGTTATATAGAAATTTCCACTCAAAATGACCCCTGTTTGTAAATTACCTTCTTCATAATACTGATAGTCCTCAAAAGGAGTGGGAATTACTGAGCTTACATAGTTGTTCTGATAGAACTACTCACTAATATAACCCCCATTTTATTTAGCACTATTTGTGAAACTTTAAATGTTTTCAAACACAATGATAAAGATTGGGGAATATTAGCTTATTCTTGTGAATTATTTTTTTAAGTTTTTTTAATATTTATTTTTGAGAGTGATAGAGTGTGAGCAAGGTAGGGACAGAGAGAGATGGAGGCAGAAGATCTGAAGAGGACTCTGTGCTGATGGCAGAGAGCCCGATGTGGGGCTCAAACTCACAAACTGTGAGATCATGACCTGAGTCCAAGTCAGACACTCAACCAACAGAACCACTCAGGTGCCCCCTCTGTGTCAATTATTAATACTTAACCTATCATATTAAAATGCAGTGGGGGCACCTGGATGGCTCAGTCATTTAAGCACCTGACTCTTGATTTCAGCTCAGATCATGATCTCATGGTTCTTGAGAGCCATGTCAGGCTCTGCACTAACAGCTTGGAGCCAGGTTGGGATTCTTTCCCTCCTCCCTCCATGCCTCTCCCCTGCTCAGGCTCTCTCACATGGTCTCTTTTTCTCTCAAAATAAATAAATAACATTAAAAAATAAAAAATAAAACAATGTGATATGAAATACCTATGTGCTGAGACCAGATTTCTATTTGTCAAATACCTGAAATGTGTTAAAGGTACTGTTACTGATAATGTAACATTTAACATTAAGTTTAATGCTGTTATTTAAGTAAAATGTTTAGTTATTTAACATTTAATTTAGCATGTTAATTTAACAATTTTTTAAATTATAAATAAAATATTATATTTAATCATTTACAGTCCTATTTTTAAAATTATGAGATAATTAGCAACTTAACATCATTGTGTACAAATTTTTGCCATGATTTGGATATAGCATTTTTTTAGATAAAGAGCATGCAAGTGGGGGAAAAGGAGAAAGGGACAGAGAGAGGGAGAGAATCCCAAGCAGGCTCCATGCTCAGCACAGAGCCTGATGTGGGTCTCGATTCCAACACCCTGAGATCGTGGCCCAAGCTGAAATCAAGAGTACGACTCTCAACCAACTGAGCCAAGCAGGCACCCTTGGATATAGCATATTTTTATGCTATTTTAAGATAAATATTTCCCGATTTCTTTACTATGTTTTATTTAAGGTCAAACAAATTATGTGGATTAACATAAAACAAATCAAATGTTTCACTTGATCAATACATATCATATGTTTTACCTCATTTTCTGTCCATTCGGACATTGAATCTTACATGTAAGATCATCTTTCTAAAGTGTTCCGCTAATTAATTGTAAAATCATCATCATCATCCCCATCTTAAAGAGGCAGTAGTTTCCAGAGATAGTACAAGTATGTGCCCCTGACCTTCTCCCTGTGCACAATATTTTGACCAACTCCTCTCTGGCATCGTATTTTCTCCTTTATTCCTTAAGCAGAAATGGGGAAAATTGTATTTGGGTACCCTAAAAGAGCCCAGGGAAAGAATTTTCATGTACTTCCCTCCTGTTTGCATCCCTGGAGAATTCCAGAACAAAATGAAAGACAGTTCTAAGTAATCCAAGCAAACATGGGTAATATAGCTAACTTGGACAGCTTCTATCAAACATGTGAGAATTTCAGGTTTAAGGTCCCTACAATAAGAATCAGGGGACATGTTGGGGTTTTTTTTAATTAAAATTTTCCTGTGTCTTTCTACTGCAGTTAGAGGGAAAAGGGAATTTTGAGTGACCCTAATTACAGAGGACCTGCTAACAGTAGTCTACTTTTTATCAAGCAGTATTTATTCAGGTATAGTTAATACTAAAGCATGAGTACAAGAGACCTTTTCACCTAATTTTGTTTTAAAAGATTCATGTCCTTTTAAGCTATAGAATACAAAACATTATCCACCACCCTAAAGTGAAGTAATATACTGACATACGTTGGCTTAGATTATTTCCTGTTTTTCCCAAGATTTACTCTGGCCACTGTCTTGAACAACAATCATGAAAACAAAAAAAGTGATCCCTTTTTTAAAAAGTAAATTGTCTAGGCACCTGGGTGTCTCAGTCAGTTAAGGGTCTGACTGTTCATCTCAGTTCAGGTCTTGATCTTAAGGTCGTGAGTTCAAGCATTGCAATGGGCACTGCACTAGGCGTGAAGCCTACTTAAAATAAATAAATAAATACATAAAAGTAAATTGTCAGTAGCACTGAAAGATCAATACATCAATGTATGAAGTAATCTATGATAGTATATGTATTTTTTAAAAGAAGTCAAATTTAGTCATCTTTTATGTACATTTATATATTTTTAGTTTAGTAAAAGCAATCACTTTATAGATATTGATATGTTAAAAATAATTTTATTTTAATTTTGAATGATATACAGCTGGCAATTATATTTATGTCATAGGATTACAGTTTATATTTATTTCATAATGTTAATTTTTACCCATGTTTTTTACTGTCATAGGTGATTATCACTTTTAGTATTTATTACAATAACTGAACTTAAAATAAAATTAGACCTACCCAAAGTAGTTTGATTTGGGAAGAAAAATATATTATGGAATGATCAAAATTTTTGCTTTAAGAAATAAAAAAGCTGTGAAAATAAAGAGTAGTTTCAGTGCTAAGCTAGAACTTTATGGTAACTAAATTGTAAATTTTATGCTTTATGATTTATTATTGTGAAATTGTGAAACATTCAAATGCTAGGTTAAAATTTCATTGATCATATTGTCTTATAGGGGTCCAGGTGGTGGTAGACCTTGGCCAAACCCAACAAATGCCAATTCAGTGAGTATATATATTTTTTTTTAATTTTCTTTGCACTTTCTAGCATTGAACAACCCTAGCTTTTAAAAGCCCTGCAATTGGTTATATTAATTTTTTAAGTTATCATTCAAAAATATATTTTGCTTATATATATTTATAATATGCATAATTTTTGAAATGATATAATTTTTTTACTTCACAATAAAATATGCAGTTTATGTGGATAAACTGACTTCCAAAATTAAAATAAAAAATGCAATTTAGGTATACCACAGTAGCCTATATTTATTATAATATATATTTATCATAAAATGATTTGATCTTCTAAAATAACTATCAATCACTAAGTTGCCAGATAATCTCAATCCATGTCAGAGTTATTATTATTATATTTATTGTACTAGTTACACCTAGGTTTGCTCTCTCACTATTCCAGGAAGCAAGTACAAATTTGCCATGTGCCCGTTGGCTGAATTGGTGTTCCTACACATCTACCTGTGTATCTGATGTGCTGTGAATTTTCCTTACATATTTTGTGATAGTGGTTTAACTGCATGAATATTTTCCTCTTAATTATATCACATGAATAAATGCACAATAGGAAAATTAAGCTTTCAGTCTTAAAATTGATATGATTTTAATTTAATGATCCTGGTAATGTTTTCCCTTCTTAATTTTCTTTGAATCCTTGAGTTTCTTCAGTATAGAGAGGGGTCTGCTGTGTACCTTTGTGTAGTGTGTGCACTGCACAAAGGTTCCTGACTCAAGGAAGTCAGTAGGGTACTAAGATACAGCTTGTGCTCCACTTGTAAAGTTTATGAGTATCCGGCCCAGCAGGGATGCCTTTCACTAATATGCACAGAGGTACCCCCATTGACTAGCAATTACCTTAATGCTAAATAAACATAAAACTGATCCAATGTTTAAGGTTAATTTAAATTTCAAGAAAATTTGAAGTGAGGTATGTGTGGTATAGAAAGAATCATCCTAAATTTATAGCTATTCTAAGGCTGAATCACTTTCTTCTCAATTAAGTAAGCAATTATCATACTTTTAGAGAGAAAAATCAATTTATGTTATCTTCCTGTCTCTTAGCTTCAATAGCTAATTAAAATAGAATTTAAAATGGAGGGAGTGGTGATCTTCCAAATGCTTCCATTTGGGTCTTCGGTGTAGTATTTAATCTTAACAACTCTTTTCTTTTTAATTAAAATTTTTTAAATATTTATTTTGAGAGAGTGAGTATGAGCAGGGGAGGGGCAGAAGGAAGGAGGGAGGGAGGGGGAGAGAGAAAGAGAGAGAGAGAGAGAGAGAGAGAGAGAGAGAGAGAGAGAGAATCCCAAGCAGGCTTCACACTCAACATTGATGCAGGGCTCAATCGCACGACCGGACTGTAAGTGACATCATGACCCAAGCCAAAATCAAGAGAGTTGGTAGCCCAGCTAACTGAGCCACCCAGGGGCCCCTCAGCAAATCTTTCTAAAATACTGTTTAGCCAGATATGTTATAATGTGAATATCTTTCCTCTTCCAAAATTCTTTTAGTTGGCTTATATGCTTTTGAAGAGTTCACCTTCCTTTTGCTTCTTACTATGTGCCTTTCAAATTCATTCAAGATTTCACTTTAAAATGGCATTTGGCTAGCAGCCCAAGATAGATGGGTATTAAAATACCCGTAAAGGTACCGGAAAAAACAATTTTTTATAAAATTTTTTATAACTGTGATAGTCTTCCTATTGCTAGAATCTGGAAAGACTTTTTATTCAGAATCTGAATAAAATCTTTTGAAACTGGATTAAAAAGCACAATTAATGGAGCACCTTAACTATGTGAGCCTTCCCACCTAGAAGCAAGTGTGATTCACACCTGCTACTGCCTGCCTCCAGCAGTAACTCCTTTTCCACACTCATCTGGAGACTCTTTCCCCCAAAAACTACTTGGGAAGGGGAGCAGGATTTGATATTGAGGATGGTGCATTGTACCAAGCAGGTGTATTATCCTAGTAAGAGTATTGGATAGAGGCAGAGATGAAGAGAGAGTTCTGCATTCTGTTCATTGCTTTGATGCACTCTACCTCTTCAGAATTTCAGAGTGAAGCACTATGGATAGGAGAAGGTACTATATTGGGTCACCAGGTCTGCATTACTTTAGACCCTGAGAAACACTTGGGTAGGAGGTATGCATATCAAACTGCCATCCAGTAGTCAGTATGAAATGGGCGTTTGACTAGCATACATGTGAGAAATAGAGTTGAAAATAATTCCTTGTGTTAATATATATAACTTGTGGATACATCACTCCTCACTCAAAGAAATGTGAATAGGGAGCAGCGCTTGGCTGGGTTGGTCAGATAAGTGTCCAAATTCAGCTCAGGTCATGATCTCATTGTTTGTGAGTTTGAGCCTTGCATCAGGCTCTGTGCTAACAGCTCAGAACCTGGAGCCTGCTTCAGATTCTGTCTCACTCTCTCTCTGCCCCTCCCCCACTTGTGCTATGTCTCTGTCTCTCTCTCAAAAATAAATAAACATTAAAAAAAATTTTATGTGAATAAGGAAAAAAAGTAGGAAGGGCCCAAAGCTTATTCTTCAGAAAGGGAAAGGGGGTCATCATGCTAAGTATAGAAAAACAAAGTATTCCTCTGAGAAACAATTTATCATGAGAACAAGACAAAAAAATCAAAAAAAAAAACGGATGACTTTCTGGCAAAAACATAAGACTTAAATAAAACAAATCAAAAACTGTTTCAGAGGGATTTTTTTCCGCTAAATACTATTGGTTATATTCTAGTGACAACTCACCTATACTGTTTTGACTTCCAGGTTCCTTAGACTCCTGTCCATGTTTGTAATTACAAACACTTTTTATTTTGTATCAACACAATAAGTCTCTGACTCTTTAGGATCCTATATTAAAGTGGTTGATTGTTTTGTTTTTTGTTGTTTTCAAATGTCTTATATTCGTTTTGTCTTATATACTTTTTTCCTTTTAAATGTTTATATCAAAATAACTTTAGATTTATAGAAAAGTTGCAAGAATAGTACAGAGAACTCCCATTCAGCCTTTACCCAGATTTGCAAGTTCTGCCACATTTGCTTTATGCTTTCCTTTCTCTGCATGTACATATTTTTTTCTGAACCATTTGAGCTGTATTTAAGTTGCTGACATGATGATCTTTTATCCCCAAATACATCCGTGTGTGTTTACTAAAAACAAATACATTATCTTTCATAACTACAGTGAAGATCAAAATCAGAAAGTAAACATTAATGTAATTCTGTTCTCTAATCTGCAGACCTCACTCATATTTCACTAATTGTCCCAGTAATCAGCTTCATAACAGAAGAAAATCCTAGTTCACTTGTTACATTTAACTGTCATGACTTTTTGTCTTTAATCTAGGACAGTTCCTCAACTTATCTTTTTCTTAACTTTGCAATTTTGTTTAGCAGATCCTCTATATTGTAGACTATGCCATAATTTGGTTTTATCTGGTGTTTCCTCATGATTAGATTCAGGTAATACATATTTGATATGAATGCCACAGAAAGCATGTTGTGATTTTCTCAGTGCATCATTTCAGGAAGCATGTGATGGCGATTTGTCCCATTGCTTGCAGTGTTAACTTTGATCACTTAGAGAAGGGTGGTGCTTGTCAAGTTTCTATCCTGTAAAATTACTGCTTTTCCTTTTGTAATTATTAATTTATGGAGACATACTTTGAAACTACAGTAAATATCCTCTTCCTCATACTTTCATCTGCTACTTTTGCCATGCATTGATGATTGATGCCCAAAGTGGTTTTTTGCTATGTTGTTTGCCAAGTGGCTGTTTTCTGTCGTCTCCATTTATTGGTTTACTCTACTGCAAAGTTTTTCTTTCTTCATTCATTCATGTATACCAAATGTGCTTTGGACTCATTTTAGTCAGTAGGCTTTTGATGCTAGTCACTCCAGATTTAGCCAGTAGGAACTCCTTCAAGCTGGATCATGTGTCCTTTTGACATGTTTCCATTATTCTTTGAGCATTTTGAAACTCACCTTGTATTTTTCCTAGTGTTGGCCCTGAAACTGTCATTTCTTTAAGAAGCCATGGTTCCTTTTAATGGAGCGTGGTATTTAGAACTCAAGAGAATGATACAAATTCTAGAGCTTCCCCGCAGAAATAACTAAGATACAGATGGATGTTCATACATTCCCATACACATCTCTATGTCTTTCTGTATCTATCTATATGTACTAAAACCATGAGTACACAACATTGCTTCAATTTCAGTTCAACACAACAGGATATATTGTAGATTTTCTGCTTTTTACTTCTTTGAAAGTAAGAAATCTGCCTACCATTATGTACAATATATTTATTTACTTACTCTCTATAAATTTAGAGTTTTCCGTTATAAAAATATTTTAATCAAAAATGTTTTTGGTACCCTTTTACATGACAGTATAAAAAAGCATTTTTAAGGAAAAACTAATGTTTTTAATTCAGAATAAAAGTATGATTTTTCACTTTTAATTTCCTTTGACCTGAGTATTACAATATTAGCCTCAGATTCTTATTTGGAAGTTTATTTACAAATCCACCAAAGAATTTTCCTTTTTTATATTTTTCAAAGGAATTGTGCACCTGAGTTTAACTATATGGCACATTCTAATAATTAAGTAGGAAGCATTTTTATTGAAAATATCTTAATTATTTTTGTAGCCACTTATAATTATAAGGCACAGAAAAACAACCAAAGTAGGTTCATATTGATAGCATATCACTGGATTATGTATCTAAAAAGTCCAGATACAAATTTAGGGGCACATTTTATTCCAGAGGTACAGATAATGTCACCACCACCTGGTCTCTGTCACTTGACTTTGTTTTCCTGGCCATGACAAGGCTGTGTGGGGCGTCAGACTTGTATCCTCAGAACTCTCAGATGAGTCCAAAAAAGCTCAGCTCTTTATCAGGTAAATGGAAGTATTGGGAATAACCGATTGAACTAAATTTGTTTAGCTGAGGTCATATGCTCATTATGACCTGAGGGTACAATGTTCTTTCAGCTAGGCCAAGGTCACACTCCCCAAGCCCCACCCAAGCCACATGGAAAAATAAGCGGTTTGATTTACCAAAGAAAGTTCAAGGAACTGTCAGCAAAAGAGGAGATAGGCAAAAACTACAAATGTTCAATATAGCATTGTAATAATCAATTGTATTAATGTGACAGGAAAAAGAAAGAAGAAACCCCTTAAAGGGGGGAAAAAATGACTATCACAGTGATTAAACCCAAGGGAAATACAAATATCTTACTCTAGATAGGCTCTGCTCTGAACAAATGTATGCTCACTTTTTTTTTCAAAGCACTAAAGGGGCTCCCAGGTGGCACAGTTAGCAGAGTGTCCAACTCTTGATTTGGGTAGCTCAGGTCATGATCCCAGCATCATGGGATTAAGCCCCACATTGGGCTCTGTGCTGAAGATGGAGCTTGCTTGAGATTCTTTCTCTCTCTCCCTCTGCCCCTCTACCCTGCTCGCTCGCTCTCTCTCTCTCTCTCTCTCTCTCAAATAAATTAGTCTAAAATAAATTAGGGTGCCTGGGAGGCTCAGTCAGTTAAGTGTCTGACTCTTGATCAGCTCAGGTCATGATCTCATGGTTCTTGGGACTGAGTCTTACCTTGAGCTCTGATTATCTCTCTCTTTCTGCCTTCTTCACTTGCATGCATGTGCCATTCTCTCTCTTTCTCTCTCAAAATAAATAAATTAACTTTAAAAGAATTTTTTTGAAAAGCAGTAAAAAGTAATAGAATATTTTCAACTTTACACTGGCACAGATAATGTCTTAATGTTGCCCTCTCTGGTTTCTAGTAAAACAGTGTTTCTAAGGTAGTTTTAAACGTCATAGTTGAAGAAAGCTACTTAATAAAAATGTTGCTAATCCTTTAAAAAAAGAAACAGCATCAAACTCTTGATTTCAGCACAAGTCATGATCTCATAGTTTGTGAGATTGAGCCAGCATTGGAACCTTCTTGAGATTCCCTCTCTCCCACTGCCCCCTCCCCTGCTTGTATGCATGCTCTCTCTCTCTAAAATAAAAAACAAACAAAAAAATAACTCCAAATCTCTAGCTACTCTACTCTTCCCTTGCTGCCAAACCACTGTCATGGACATCAGGAGTCAGAGTATTTCAGAATATCTAATTATAGGTCACAGCTCTTGCATTATCAGTCTCTTGAATTATCTGTCTAAAGGATTCTTCTAATTCTGTGATTCTGATCTTTAGCTCTCTGATCTTATCTTTACTTATGTGTTTCATCTTTCAATTCATGTTAATGGATATTTTGTACGGAGTCTAGAGAGGGGAAGAATGAGATTAATTAAATGGGGAGAATTTGGACACTAGAGGTAGAGAAAAGTTTGTACAAAAAGAGGAAATGCAGGAAGTGTTTGAGGAAAAATTATTAGTGGATAGGGGGACAGATTATTTGGGAATAGAAGGTGACGAAGCTGAAAAGAGAAAAAGTGCGCCCTGGTGTACAGGGCTTTTAAATGGAGAAATCTGAAATTTATCACCTATGTAGGAAGGAGCTATGTTTTAGGAAGATAGACTATAAAATGGATAAAAAATAGCAAATTGAAGTTAGGAGATAATAGTGATGGGCTTTATAAAATGATCAGAGCCTAAGGTAGAGTGGTGATCAAAGGAATAATAATAATGCATTTCACACATAGAATCAAAAACACCTAGTGACCTTCAATCTGGGAATAAAGAGAAAGAAAAAGTTGAAGGTGATTTCAGGTCTTTGAATTCAGGTATCAGGGACAATGAGAAAACACAAATTCAGCTAGAAACAGGAGGTTTAGAGGGTATACAGTGAGTTTTGTTTTTAGAATATTAAATCTGTGACTAAATCTAATAGAATCCTAGATCATCTGTTGTCTCCAGCATAGAATGGAAATGTATTCAATTAAAGCTTTATCTCTAGTTCTACTCCTAGTAAATTCTTGATCTATATTTCTAAAAATCTATTGATCAGATCTACTTTCCTATGCTCTAGTGCTTTAAAATTCAACATGTCAGAAATTTCCCCAAACTTGTCCCCCTTCCTGAATTCCCTACATATAAATTAGTAGTACCATCATTCACCCACTCACCAAGTTGTAAACCTAGGAATTACCTTAACTTTTGCCTTCTCCTGTCCACCACACCTAATTTGTCACCATGCCCTGCCAAGTGCATTTGTGAAAAGTCTTTCAAGCTTTCTTACTCCTGTGTATCTTAATCAGTGCTGCCTATAACACTCTATCATTTCTTGCCTAGGCCTTTTGCAATACACTCCTAACCCATATTTGTATTCTGTGATACCTCTACGGTTATCTCACTAAAATATAAATTTGAATATATCTCTCTAAAACCTGTGACTTCCTATTTCCTACAGCATAAATTCAACAGTCTGACCATACATGTTTATCATTTATTTTTGTTTCCTATAAGTACCACACTGTAGCAGCTGGGTAAAATTATGTGCCATTTCCCTAATAATCTATGTACTTTTATATTTTGTTTTCCTTTCTTTCTTTCTTTCTTTCTTTCTTTCTTTCTTTCTTTCTTTCTTTCTTTCTTTCTTTCTTTCTTTCTTTCTCTTTCTTTCTAAGTGATCATTCTCTGTCTTTATGGTGATCATTTACTCTCTATAAGTCAGCTACCCAGCTCAAATATATCTTCTGTACCCACATAGTTCTTCTACTTATATGGTTATATTTTATGTCTCTCACACTAGGCTGTCAGATGCTACTAGTAACTTTCAAGAGTGTGTGTTCAGTAAAGTGCTACTAGGGCTAGAGCCCAAATGATCTTTTCCTTTTTAATGAGCACATCAAAGAATATGAAGTAGAAACAGTGATTATAAGCCAAAATTAAGGACCTTGACAGGACAAACATGGAAAAAAATGGAATTACATGAAGTAACAGTTTTTTAAGTATTTTTAAAAGTTTATTGTATTTAACTCTGTTTGAAGGAACCAGGAAGGAGAAATTAAAAACTATAAAATGATCAAGATCTTAGGAGGCTGAGATGGGGCTAACTTTGGAAGCAAACAAAGATTATCTGGATGAATTTTTTAATCTATAAATATGGAGTGTTGAGTTGAAGATGAAGGTATGGCAAGAATTTGATAGATTTAACATATGACACAAGGGCAGACTACCAACTCAGGATATCATAATCCTCATGAGAGCCAGCTCATGAAAGTCAATTGTTAAGTATTCAGGAATTTTTTTTTTTGAGCTGATTCTTAAGTCATTGGTAGCTTACAAATAATCCAGTGAAGAAATGGGCAAAAGTCATGAATAGACAATTCTCCAAAGAAGACATCCAGATGGTGAACAGATACATGGAAAAATGCTCAACATCACTCATCATCAGAGAAATACAAATTAAAACCATAATGAGATACCACCTCATACCTCACAGAATGGCTCACATTAACAATTCAGTCAACAACAGATGTTGGCAAGGATGCAGAGAAAGAGGATTTCTCTTACACTGTTGGTGGGAAGGCAAACTGGTGCAGCCAGTCTGGAAAACAGTATGGAGGTTCCTCAAAAAATTAAAAATAGAATTACCCTATGACCCAGCTATTGCACTGCTAGGTATTTATCCAAGTGATACAGGTGTGCTGTTTTGAAGGGCCACATGCACCCCAATGTTTATAGCAGTGATATCAACAATAGTCAAAGTATGGAAAAAGCCCAAATGTCCATTGACAAATGAATGGATAAAGATGTGGTGTATATATATACAATGGAGTATTACTCGATGAGCAAAAAGAATGAAATCTTGCCATTTGCAAATATGTGGCTGGAGCTAGAGGGTATTATGCTAAGTGAAATTAGAAAAAGACAAATATCATATGGCTTCATTTATATGAGGAATTTAAGACACAAAACAGAACATAAGCAAAAGGAAGCAAATAATATAAAAACAGGGAGGGGGACAAAACATAGAAGACTCAAATATAAAGAGAACAAGCAGGGTTGCTGAAGGATTTGTGGGCGGGGGGATGGTCTAAATGGGTAAGGGACATTAAGGAATCTGCTCCTGAAATCATTGTTGTACCATATGCTAAGTAACTTGGATGCAAATTAAACAATAGATAAATTTTAAAATAAATAAAAAGAAAAAATCATTTGTAGCTTGAAATCTTTTATGTGGGAATATTCATACCATACAAATTGACAAATGCTGCTACAGATTGGGACCTTTTTCCTTTCTGAGTTTGTTGGTTTACGGCATACCACTAGACTGCTTCAGGGCTTCCGTGAAGGTTGAGCCAAAATGCTTCCAGATATTAGTGAACCCTAAGTTGAAATTGGAGAACATGATTATATTTTGGACCTTGTCCCTTATTTTGTGTTTCTCTCTGGGAAGTCCCTACTGTGAAAAAGAAAAGATGGCTAGGGGATGATCAAAGAGATGGAAATTAAGTGGGCTTTGGGATAACGAATTTAAAATATTGGAAATAGAAACAAAATTTTGACTGGCATGGGGGAGGGGCGGAGGCAATTTAGCAGGAAACTAATAAGGAAATAATGGACAAATAGGAAATTAATACAGAAATAATAAGGAAAACATGGAGTAATTGTAATGGAAGAAGATTCTGGTTAGAATATAGAATAATATATTTGTGAGTGTCATGAGGAATAAGATGTCAGGCAAGGGAGTTGTTTAGATATCTGTGTAAAGAGTTCTAGCATGTGGCCATACTCACAAATGGAGGAAAAGAAAGTATATGGTAAAGTGAAGGAAGGCAGTGAAGTATAAATTCCAAAGATCTAAAGGGTGGTTAGCTCATATGTTAAAGTTGGTAAAGAATGATGGTAGTCAATAGAGAAAGGCAGAACATGAGCATGATGTTAAAGTTATAAGATGAAAACTGGAACCAACAGATAAGGTGGTGATTTGGAAAGAGCAAATGCACATGTTAAAAATACTAGGAATCGGAAGATGAATGGTAGATCATGAACTAAAAGGGGCTTAGGAGAGGAAATTTGATTTCAACCACCAAGTTTAGTGAGTGTGGACTGGCCATCGAGATCTCCATACTCGTAGTGGAAGTCATCCCCGTCATTTCTGATCTGAGCAGCCTGGTAATGACCCTCTGCAGGGATGAATTACCCATAGGCAGACCAAGCAGGGCCCTCAGAGGCGTGTGGTCTGTGCTTAAAGCAGAGTGTGAACACCAAACAACATGAAGAGAATTTCCAAATAACTTAGAGGAAAATCATAACTCTGTTGTCCTTCTTCTTACTTTATAGTTTCATATTATTTTTAGATTTAATTATATGGAAGGTGTTGTGCTAGAAGGAGGGTTTAGGGTAAAGGCACTATCATCTTTTTACTACTCTAATGGTCCTATTCTAAATATGTACCTCCAAGAAGATAGTAGTTTATTGGCTTTTTCCAGAATAAGACAAAATTATCTCCTCCGGATGTACAGAATCTTCATGCAAGTGAGCTTGAGAGCTTCTGTGAACAAAAGAAAATATTTGGATTTAGCTTTCTTTATTAATATCAACACTCAAGGGTTTAGTTTTAAATATGTTTTCTAGTTCTTGTTTCTTAAATTTGATAGCAGTGTTGGATTAATACTATGTAATCTCTAGAAAAGAGTTTACGAGCTTGATTTGAAGGGAAAGAGAGAATTTGTTACCCATATCTGATCCCCACAAGTTAGTAATCTTTGGAGACTTCCATTAACCAAAATCTTTTGACATTTGTTGTATTAGTAGCTAATTAGAAAGGAAAGGGGGGGAAACAGGAGGTCTATAGATGAAGTATTGACCTATACCACACGAATGTAGTAGTCTGAAACCCATCTTAAAAATAACAATAGTGCATCCCAGAATGCATATAAATTAGAAGTTGCATCTGTAAAAACTATTAATTTGAAAAACTCTGGTTTCTGGTTTTTTGCTGCACAAATATATATCTTTCTAATTACAGCATAAGTGTCATTAGTATTGAGCAGTTGAGTATAACTGCTCTGAAACCAGTATAACTTAAAGCTAGAATTCTAAATTCCTCTTGACCTAAGTCCATTCTTTTTTATAAATTCAAGATAATGTTGCATTTATTCATTTTCCAGCACTCAGACAGATATAAAGGGCTTTATTTTTTACCATCCTTTGTGATACATTTTAAAACTTAAACGTAAACCATAAAAGTCAGAATATAGATTCATTATAGGTAAGTCTCTGTACTGTCACATGAATCAAAATATATATTTCTTTGTCCTGTTCATGTTCCAGATACCATACTCCTCAGCATCTCCTGGGAATTATGTAGTAAGTACATTTGGGATTGTTTGCTCATAAGAATTGATGTTATGTTTTATTTGGGCAATGAAATAGTTGTCCAGATGTTAAGAAGAGCCCCTGTGTATTGGCCAAGAAGTGAACATCTGATATGTATTGAGTTTTTCGTCTGCCAACCTCAGTACATATGTTGATGTTCATTAGTGAAACAGTTATCAATCTGGCCAAAATTGCCCTGAGTACTGTGTTTTACTTTAGCATATGTTTCTGTAAACCAACACAATACACTTCGTCCAATCATGAAGAAAGCCATCCCCAGTTACACAATGATAAGCCTGGATTTGCAGTTCTCTAGGAGAATGAAGTACACTCCCTCCCTCACCCCACTCACCACACACAAAGTTTAGGAAGACATTAAACCTTTTCCTGATTGCAAAGGGAATCACATAGCAGAATTATGACTAGTAATTGGGGGGGAGGGGCTTTTTTATACCTAGAAATCGAAAGCACTTATTTTTCTTACTATTATTATTTACTACATGTTAAAATTTTCAATAATTCATATACTCCTAAAGTCAAATAAGCAGGTTTTACATGAGCTCTTGAACTTACAAATGATCTTTTAACCCTCATCACATTGTAATCCTTGCTACTTCTCAAGGCCACTATGGAAGATAAATTGTTATAATATTTAGGAGTAGATGCCTAACAGAAGAGCAGAGATAAAATGGCAAAAAGGAAATTTTTCCTAAAGAAGTTTTCAGAGGTGGTAGCTAACTGGGGTAGGAAAAAAAGAGTGCTTAAGAAGATCAATGAGCATTTTACTCTCCGTAGAAATAGTGTTTTATGAACATAGTAAAAAGCACATGCTGTTTTGGACCTGTGAACTTAGTGCTCAATGTTCTCTTAAGCTATACAAACTAAGAGGCCTGGCTTTTTTCACATTCTATTTGAAACAAAATGAAAGTAAGAAGATGTGGGTAAAACCTATTTTTTTCTCAAATCACTTAAGAATAAGCCTAATACATAATTTTTTGAAATTACAGACTTTTATCTGAAAGTAAATTTAAGTTGCTTATTTTAGCAACTTAAGGAAAGGAAAATTAAGTTTACTTATTGAATACCAAATATATATGTCATTTGAAATACTTAGTGGTCTGTGTCTATGCCTTCAGAATGAAATATAAATTTATCCACTTAGTAATTTATCAAGATTACTGTATATCTGAAAAATTCTAAAACCCTTTGCCTGAATTGGTTGTCTGAAATAACTGAATTAACCTTAGAATCACCTAATTTCCATTTCCAATTGATTAGTAAACCACAGCATTAGTCATTGTTGCCCCTGATTCCTAATTGCTGTAATAGCAGAAGGGCCAGTGCTCTAGATGTGTTCTAGTTGATCCCAGTAGAAAATGAAATAGCCTCAATGTATTTTTTTAAACCTATGAATATCTGTGAGTTTTTGGTTTCCTATAAAAAACCATGATACAAAATATAAGAAAATAACAGTAAACTAAGTCACAGATACCCATGAATGACACTGTTTTATGGATTTGTAAAGGCCCCAATAAATGGGTTCTCCTTAACCTCATCATACCTGATGTGATTAAGTCATGAATAATATATCAGTGTTACAAGCTCATTGTTTCTGGAAACTTGTCCAAAAAAATCTTAAGATATTTAAGCTAAATCATATTTGGCATACTAGTGAAGTGACTTTGCATTCAAAGAAAATAAATTATGGAGAATATATATTTCCTCTGTTATTTTCAAATTGGATTATTATAGATAAGTCTAACTTTTCTTCTGTTTTTCCTTATATTGTTTAATGAAATGCCTTATTTTTACTGAAACTTTGTATAATTATTTAGGGTCCTCCAGGAGGTGGAGGGCCACCAGGAACACCCATCATGCCTAGTCCAGCAGGTATTGTAATCACACCAGCCCCACGGGCATTTGACTATTAGAATAAAACCACAAAATACAGAAGTTGTTATGACAGAAAGTTAGTAGTATTCATGATCTCATTGATTGTAACAGGAAGTAGATTAGAGGTAGCAAGTAGGAAGAAGTAGTCTTAAACGTAACTACAGTCAAGTTACTTGAAGCATGAAGAAAATTCCTGTTGTGTGAATCACAGATATAATCAGATTTAAAGTGGTGTCAGTCTATATGAACTGCCCAATAATTTATCTGACACAAAGATTCCCTGAGACTGTGGAAAAAGAAATCCAAATCTCACAACTTAGAAAAATTCTGCATAACACTTGAAATACATGGATGGATCCATGTAAAGCTAAAGGATTAGCTTTTTCATAGCCACCATAGCTATACTCATACTAAGATAGATATCTATAGATAGCAATATGCTTACATGTCCACAGGTATTTATTGGCTAATAAATTCACTGTATAGTGGAGGAGGATTTTTTTCTATTAATCTTTTTAAACTAGAATATCTCAATATTTCTGTGATCATTTAATACAAGATTTTAAATACCTTTATCCTTTCTTTTCAAGACTTTAATGCAAACTATTAAATGTGCTGCTTCTTGAGGACTGTAATGGTGGGAGTTTACACTGGGACAGCCCTCCTAGAAACTGCTCTGGCAACATCCATCCAGAGCCATGAAAAAGTTCATACTCACTTGCTTCTATCATCCTACTATGAGAATAACTAGAGATACAGCCCAAGATTTATGCAGAGGGGTGCTCATTTGTTACAGTTAATAGCGAAATAGTAGGCACAAACCTAATCCAATTAATAAATTCATTTTTATGGGATATAATATAGTCATTAAAATTATTATCAAAGAACTTTTAATGAAATGGAGAATAAATGTTCATGATTCAATATAATACAATCACAATTTTATTTTAAAATATATATAACATAGAAATGTAGGAAGTAGAAGACAAATAGGATAAGGCTTTATCAGTGTTAACCTCTGGGTAATGAGAGATGGGAGATTTTTATAATAAAAATTTTTTTGAATTACGTTACACGATTAAATTCATATGTTCTTAGCTGATTTGTTGAAGTCTAAGATGTATGGAAGCTTGAAATTAAATATCATTGATCATACCTATAAGTAATAATTTTTAATTTTTGAATCTTCTTGATTTTAAAAAAGCATCAATTTAATAATTAACACAAAATTTTGCTTTGCTTCACTACCGATTTGGAATATGTCATAAAAATTTCATGGATCTCTGTCCACAGAGCATCTTCACTGAAGTGAAACAGAATTCATTCAAGATAGACTTGGGCAAACTGAACATCTTGCCCACGTTTGCATTCTTATATGGTGAAGTTAATGTTTAATTTATGAAGGTAGCATGTGATTAATAAACACTTCACTACGATCTTAATGAATTTTTTTGGAGAAACTGCTGAACTTTGCAGGTGATAAGTAATCCGATTACACTTCATCCTTCCAAGCCAACAAACTGCCACCAGTATGTCTTCCTAGCCTTGTGCATACTCCTGTGGGCTCATCCTTTCCACAGTCATTCCTAATATGAAGCCAGTGCTTCTCCCCCCAAAAACAGGTTCCATAAGGTCTGTTTTATTATAAAGTTTTTCTGTATATAAAAAGAAGTCAGACATTGTCTAGAAGATACCAACCTTACTTCTCTTTTTTTTTATAGATGAAATTATGGTTTTGATTGGTATTAAAAACAACAAATTTACTTTTCTTTCTACATATTTAAATATACTGCCCATTTTCCTTCCAAATTAACTATTAAATTAGTTAAGTAAAATTAGGCTTAGTAAAGATGAAAAACTATTTGAAGATCTCCCTTATTTAGTCATTAGTAATGACTAGTTTTCTGAAAGATACATTTTTATGGGATGAAGTGTATTTCATTCCTGAAAGTGTATTTCATTCCTGAGTTAACTCAGGAGATATTTATTGTCTGTGGCACACAATATAAGACATGATCTCTTTCTTTCCTTCTCTCAATGAACTTATAACAAAGACAAGAACAAGACAAAATGTTAACTATAATGCTTAGAATTCAATGATGAGGGGGCATGCATGAATTAGGAAGTATCAGAAAACAAAATCTCCTGGAAGAGGTAACATCTGCAGCAGGCCTGGAGTAGTGAGCAAAATTTCAGTAGATGGACACTGGGGAGAAGATTCTTGGAGGAATTAAGAACAAAAATATGGAGATTTGAACGATTGATCATATATAGGAAAGAGCAAGCAGCCTGAATTGACAGGAATATAATGTACATAAGGATGTAAAAATAGTTAAGGCCACAAAAGTAGAAAGGGACTTACTTAGTATAAACAAATAGAGATCCATCTGAAGTGGGCATTTCAGCTTTTTCAGCAGTAGGATAAATTAATCTAGATGTGAAAAATAATGTTTCAGTTTATGGATCACTGTTCATAGGCAACCAATAAATGACATCTAACCTACTCTCTAAATGGTACACACTAAAATAATAAACCTTTTTAATGTCTACTAAGCAATCACAAGATAAAAGGAAAATTGGTTGCCTGTTTCTTACTCTGTGGTTATTGCCATGAGAAAACAAATGATTTTTACCTTGAATCAGTACAAAAAATTTGAAGCACACTTTTTTTCAGAATAGAGAAGCTTGATACATTATATTTAAGAAAATTATATAATTGTGAGAAAATAGAAAAACATATTTCCTAAATATAAATATATATGGCCTTTTACTCTAGATAATACATTATAAAAACACATGTACTCAGAAACTTAATTAGAATTAGCTAATAGATATGATATGTAAATTTTTTTAATATTACAAAGTGTTACATATTTTATATGGATATACACGACAGCTATTTTTACTATAATGAATCAAGAAAAAAAATGAATTAAAAAAAATGTCATCCAAACTTGTGCTGAAAGAAGCTGACTTTTGCTTCAAGCAGAAGAATTTTTCATTCTAATTGTATAGTCTTTTCCTACTCTCTTTCTGTTGGAATTAAGCTGGTAATTTTACCAGCTATTAATAATTATTAGACAAATAGCTGTTTTAAATTAGTATGTAAGAAGCCTAAGCAAACAATGAAAACTGAAAAGCTACTGAATCTGAATTTTAGGAGATTTTTGTTATATTTATAAATTGCTTACTGAAGTTAAACAGTATCCATACTTTTTAGAAAAGAAAAATTTTACTGTAGTAACTGGGATTTTTAAAGTAATGTTCCTTTTGACTTGAATTATTCAAGTGCTTACTCCTCATATATTAGGTAAATATTCCCATTTACAACTTCAGAATTGTAATTTCTGAGTTGGAAAATGACTTACAAGCATTTGTTTCTGAACATTAGTAATGACTATTTTAAGTACCACAGCTATTAATATGTATTGTGTGCAGATCATCTCTCATTATTACTTTGTGATGACTTGGGCGTAAATTATAAAGAAATATATTAATTAAGTAATGTTTTGTTTCAGATTCAACCAACTCTGGAGACAACATGTATACTTTAATGAATGCAGTACCTCCTGGACCTAACAGACCCAACGTAAATATGAATTTTTTTAAATTTTGGAATGTATTTGAAGGCTCAAACTCGAAGTGCATTCCATTCACTAGATACTATTTAAGCTTTCTCTTTTATTATCTAGAAACTTACTAGATATCCAAAAAGAATCAAATCCCTTCTATGTTCTTGGTTGAAAAAAAAAAAAAAAACACAAAAATGTATGACAAAAGGTTGCATATCAAAATAACTTAAATGTAAAACTGAACCTAATCAATTATAAAAGGTTGGTGTGTGATTTCATCTAAAATATCAAATACTTAATAACTAATACTATTTGAAATGACAGGTAACGTATACTCATTGACATTCACCTCATTTTTAGCATCGCTAAATTTTTCATTGTAATTGATTGTTTATTTCTTTTATCCTGATAAACTTGAAATAAATTAGAAAGTTGGATATGCTTGTTTTTCCTTAGATTTTTGAAATCTGGTGTTTAAATATGGAAATGAGGCAGCTCTACATAAAGAATTTGGGTATTCTTAATAAAGAATATGGTTGTTATTTTTCCACAAAAGCTTATAGAAAATTATTTATCTATAAGACCTACATATTAACAAAATAGTTATAACAAGGTATAGTTAATACACAGACGCATATGAATATGAGGCTGCTCAGATTAAATAAAAATAAGAAGACATAAAGAAATTTCCATATCAGGAATGAAATAATTATTATAATTGAGCTGCTTAGCAGTAAGACAACAAAGGGAAATTTGAAATTCATCCAGTATAGTATGATACTTGAAATATGGCCAGTCCAAATTTAAATGTGTTATATAAAATACATGCTAGACTTTGAAGTTAATATGAAAAAATATGTAAAAGATTTCATTAGAATTTTTATACTGAATATATGCTAAAATAATTTTTATGATAAGTAGGGTCAATGAAATATTTTATTAAAATTAACTTGACTCATTTCTTTTTACTATTTAAACTGGTTGCTAGTAAATACAAATTTACTTATGTAAGTTTACTTGTAGCTTGCATATTACTTCCCTTAAGCAGTACTGCCTTTGTAATCACTGTCCTCTTAATACAATCAAATAAATTGGTTTTCAGGAGAAAAGAAACAATTTCCTATCAGTAATGTCTAAAAGATGTTTCCACAGTGATCTCAGTGAACACTGAATGTGATAATGACAATGTTCATTTTAGAAATTCAGCAAAAATATAGAAAGGCTCTTCATGGTGCAGTTTCCTATCTTAGAACTTGGTATTTAAAATGGAGGGAATGAGAGAGGAAACCCAGAGCATATGGCACTGAAGACATTTCTGTGGGCAGCTAAGCTGATACCATCCAAGTATGTTCCATTCTGGTTCTCTAATTCGGTACAAAGATAAGAGATCCAAGAAAAGTAGAATCTGAACGTGTCACTTTTTCAAATGTCATTCATCTCAGCCAGAGGTAGTAAAAGCAAATGCCTGCTGAGGGCTAGGACTGCAGCTTTATGTGTTTCAAGCGTACATACCAATAGCTTTGTGTCTTTTAAAACACCGAGGGGACCAGATCAAGGGACCGAACCAAGTAAGTGCAGAGGGTCTTGGCCTTACCACCACTAGTTTCTCAGCCCAGATCTAAACTATCCTTTGGACAAAGGCTGAACAAAACAGTAAGTTCAAGGTTAATTTCTTTAAGCTATTGTTCTTAACCTACCGCAAATGATAGCTTTACAAGTTAATATTCATTTAATTAACTTATAAATTAAATTTCTAAAATTAATCCTGAGTAAACAACTTAGAATATATAAAATCTATATATAGAATCTGTAGAGAGAGAATCTATATAATAGTATATATAAACCAAATAGAATATATATAAATCAATCTGTGTGCTTTAAGGCAACAACACATTAGACAACAGAAGTGACCTTATCCTGGGAAGATGTAAGAGCATGTGGCTGTATGATTCCAAAGACAGAAGCCATCTTATTTCCAAACAAATATATATATATATTACATACAGTGACAGGTTGTCTGCTGAGGGCAGTAATTTTTCTCCCCAAAGCCTGTACGATTAGTAAACATCACTGCCCCATCTACACACATAAATACCCCCAAACCACATTCAGTGCTCTGTACCATACAACATGGAAGAAATGCTTTGGACATCTGAAATTTTAAGAAGTGGTTTTCAATAAGCTATTTTAACTGTACACAGATAATTATAGATAACTTGTCTTCAAACTGGGCTCTAGATTTCCTCAGAAATATTCCCAGAAGAAAAGGAAAAGACTGAGTGGGCAGGCCATGGCTTCTCCACCACCTGCTCCACCATAGCCTATCAGTTCACATCTGTTGTGTACTGGGCTTCCAACTGAAAATAAAATAAGCTCACTACTTTAAAAAATGTTAAAAATAACTACTATAGAATGCCCAATTGTCACTGAACTGACATAGTTGAGACTGCCAAGAATTAACTATATTCAGCTGTCCCCAAGGAGCTAAATGTATTTAAACTGCAAGCTGGAATTATTTATTATGTCCATTTGAACAAAGATAGATTGCCTGCTAAGAAAAATGTTAATGTTGGCATAATAATGTTGAATTACTCTTACTAATAAGTCCATACTTTTAGCAGCTTCTTAGGAATTATCTCTGGTTTATATAGCAAGATCTGTCAATAGCATAGAAGAGAATGCTTATCCTGTCATTTGCACTGGAAGGTATGTGCTTTTTAGTTGAGAATATCTGAAAAAAAATATGGATATGAATGAGGATTAACCTGAAGATCCAGAATATAAAGAAGACGGTATTAGGGAAGTAGGGCAGTCCAGTTTCAGAATCTGTAAGGCTGAAAAATGCCTTGGAAAATAACTTCCATTATTTGGAAATGAAAATTATTTGTGTGTCTTATAATGTTAAAGATAGATATTGTAACATTGAGGTAAATAACTGTTTTCAGTGTGATCATAGAAATTCTCTTCATTTTTTAAAGTTTCCAATGGGCCCTGGGTCAGATGGTCCCATGGGTGGATTAGGAGGAATGGAGTCACATCACATGAATGGCTCTTTAGGTAAGGATATGAAACTTGATGTTTAGAAGTCAAAACAGAACTTGTATTCTACAGAGTGGATATTCCAGTTTGCAAAGGTCTTTTGTATACTTTTATTTACTTTGAATTTATTTTGAAATGCTTCAACTTTCACTTCAGACTGATATTTTACAGAATATTGGTTATGATAACTGGGGATTATTTGAAAATCAGAAATGTGAGAATTGTTCTAACCTAGCTCTTATTCACAGGTGTTTACTTTAACCTGTCAAAACCTGAGTATTTTATGATAAAATGAGATATTGCTGCTCTGAGCACATATCATATATCCCTCACCTGGAAAACTACAGAATCTAGACTCTTCCAAGCTGATTTGTCTCCAAAGGTCTATACACGCAGTCTCAGAGGAACTTATGTTCTCTGCAAGAATTTCTTAACGTTGCTTTTGTATTTTAATGTTTGTCTCTTTTAAAAATATAATTTAATTATATTCTGGGTTATCTGAATGATTCTTGTAAAGGAAAGCAGTGCCACATACTCATGGCAAATCTGATTTCAACTACTGTGACTAACAGTTGAAAACATTTCATAAATTATGCCTTCTTACCACATGAAGCCCAGTATCTTCAAGGTGAACAAAGATCTTCACAATAGTGAGAAATAGAGATGAGTAGCACACAGCTGTACTTTGCGTATAGGCAGGCCAAATGCAAAACCAAAAAAAACCCCCCATAAAACAACAACTACATTTATTTTAGGTTTATATATGTTTAAGTAACAGTGTCATAATCTAAAAGTTGACAGTGGAGGTAGAAGCTTATGATAATTTTTTTCTTTTGAAGAAGAACCATCTTTTACTTAAGTTGGAGTAACTGTGCTCATGAGTACAACTTAGGTTGTACACAGATTTCACGACTCCACCCAAATGCCATCCTCTAATACTTCAAAAAACTGTGCAACTTCAATAATCAAGAAATTATCTGCAACCAGTTGCTAGACTTTTGAGCTTTTAAGGTCCATACTTATTTTACAAACATACATGTGTTGCCTAGATTTCAAAGACTTAATTTGCGATGTTCAATTATGGTAGCCACTAGCCATGTGTGACTCTTTAATTTTAAGTCAAAATTAAATCAAACATAAAGTTTACTTCCTCAGCTGCACTACCTCATATCAAACAGACATAGTCACATGTAGCTAATGGCCACCATAATGAACATAACATAAAGAAACATCTCCATCACACACAAAGTCTACATTGTCAGCACTATTCCAGAATCTTATTTTTAATGTATTGCAATATAATTCACTTTCCAATCTTTTAATTTGTAAAATTATTTCCAAAATATGACATTGGGTCATAGTTAGAAAATTTTCAGTTATTCACTAGAATAGAATTTGAAGAAGAGTTTCACATATGCTTGGCATGTGGCTTATTACTTTTTATAATAAACATTATTATACATATTTATATCTACATAATTATGTACATTCAATATTTAATAATTTATATCTTTTTAAAGCACTAACTTTATTTGTGACTATAACTGAATATCTATTAAAATAGTAGAATATTTTTATGCCAAAAAATTAATTGTTAAAATGGTTAAAAATAAAGCTAAATTATGGCAAAGATCTGATTATTGTTCCTTGCTACCTAATATATGATTCCATTTCTTAAGTAAGAAATTAGTATTGATTTTTCATTTCTCCCAAGAATCAACTTAAAATTACAGTATTATAAGGACATTCTTACTTTTGATGGATTGCCATGAATATTGATTGCTGTCAAATTTTTAATGCTATTAAAAATTCTTTGCTTTGATTATTATAGTAAAATATGGCTCATAATATTCTTAGATATTGTTGCAGATGTCCATCTTATATTTTGTCAAATTTTGAAGCATCATTTCAGAAAATATATTTATCTCTCTCTTGCTGTTTCTATATACATATATATGCATACATTTTTAAAATTTGAACTGAATAGGATTCATAAGTGATCTCTCTGACACTTCATTTTTAGGAATTTATGATAACAATACTTTTCTTAATTCTTCCATTACAAAAATAAACTAAAACAGATGGTTGGGAGCTAGAGGTACAACTCATCCTGACATTTGCCATCAGATGATACTTATTCACCAGACAGAATAAGAGACAAGGAATTTTCTTAAGCTTATTTATTTATTTTGAGATAGCGTGAACAGGGAAGAGGCGGAGAGGGACGGGGGAGAGAGAGAACCCCAAGCAAGTTCCACACTGTCAGCACGGAGCCTGATGCAGGGCTCAAACTCACAAACCATAAGATCATGACCTGAGCTGAAACCAAGAGTAGGATGCTTAACCGACTGAGCTGCCCAGGCACCCTGACTAATGGAATTTTTTAAGATTAAAAAGTTCAGGATATGTACTGGAAAATAGAAAGAGTGTACTGCATTTATAGACATTAAAGGAATACTTAATATACTCATATTTATAAATAATATGAAATTATCATCTAATAAACATTTTATTTTCATATTTTATTTCAGGCTCAGGAGATATGGACAGTATTTCCAAGGTGAGTTTTGTATATTCTCTGTGTTTTTTGTGTGTTTGGTTTTTTGTGTTCGTTTTTTGAGAGAGAGAGAGAGAGACAGAAAGCATGCATGAACAGGGGAGGGGCAGAGAGAAAGAGAATCTTAAAAAGGCTCCATACCCAGCCCAGAGCCCAGACACAGAGCTTGATCTCACAACCATGAGATCATGACCTGAATCGAAATCAAGAGTCAGCCACTTAACTGACTGAGCCACCCAGGCACCCCCTGTCTTGTTTTTTATTTGTATTTCATTCCACATAGAACTCTTATTAAGATTATTAGAATAGCCTTATAAATTTTGTTTTTGAGCCAGTGTTTGAAAATAGAGGTCCAGATATAATTAAATGGAAGTTAAAAATAATCAATGCATATAATAGAAATGATAAAATGAGTTTTTAACATGGTAAGATTCATTTACAAAAAATAATATATACCTGATTAATTGACACCCAAGTAATAGCCAACATAACCACCTTTCTTTTGTCACTCTTTTGTAAAGCAAATTGACATAGTGTACATAATCTTTTGAAAATGTAAAGAAGTCTGGAGCAACTTGGGGAGACGTGGACTTGAAAAAGTTGTTATATGTTATATGTCATAAGGGCATTCCTCTTATATATTTCATTTGTCTTTCAAACCTTTATTAGGCAATGCTGACATCGTCAATTATTATTCTGGTTCCCCAAAATAGAATAGGAAAGAAATTAGAAGAAAATTATATTAATACAAGTAGGTAAAAGAGCCTTCTAATAGCATGTGTCTGTGTTTTTCCTCCTTCACTGTTTAAGTATTTAAAATTAATCCTCTGCTAAGATGCCTTACTTTTTTGTGAGAAATACCTAAATACTTTTTAGGTCATGATGAATTTAAAATAGTTCTCTGTGGTCAAAATATGTTTAAAATGGCTGACAAGAACTAATTATTACCATTAGAATGATTATCTTAGAAGTCTGCTTTATATCAATGAATACCAAAATTCATTAAAGGGCAACTTCATTTTTAATCCTACTTCTAACTTATATTCATGTGTAATAATTGGTGCCAAGGAAAATAAAGTAAGATTGATTGAGCTACAAAACCTTTTAAATTAAGACCTCAAGCTAAAAGAGAGAGAGAAAGAGAGTTTAACTGGCATGCCAACATTATACCTACATTGTCTGGTAGCTTGCCCTTTCAAGTTGTATGTGCACTTTGGATATCTATGTTAGGGACAATCAGGAAAGTCTTTTTCTTTTCTTAAAATAGATAAATAGTTGTCATCATAATAAATAAACACTAGCTTACTTATGTGAGAAATAGGCAAAACTCTCAAAGGCCTGTTTTTAAAATAAGATTCATTGTATAATTCCATTAGAACCATCTCTCTGGGAAACACCTTGTATTGGCTGTGTTAGGTGTCTCACAATTGGTACTAGCTGAATTATGCTTTGTGCTCACCAATAAAATTTCTAATTCTAGTGTATTCTAGTATCTAAAGATGATTTTTTTATTACATGAAGGTGGGATCATCCAGAATGCTTAATATCATCTTTCTAAAATGTTCACTAATCATAGATAACTTTGTACATTAGGTAGGTACAAACAAAATTCTATATGGAAAAGCACACTGGCTCATACTGATTGTTAGATACATTAAGACAGCCAATACAGTTTGTTTTATCCAGTTTTTATGTAAATTCCAGTTAGTTAACATATAGTATAATATTAGTTTCAGGAGTACAGTTTCACTTACATATAATACCCAGGGCTCCTCACAACAAGTGCATTCCTTAATACCCATCACACATTTAGTCCATTCCACTACCCACCTCCTGAGAAAGTATTTTGTAATTTATAAAGTACTTTGAAATTTTTAAATAGACTCATAATGACAAGTTAAATTCCGTCTTCCAATCTGCTCTCATATCCTCATCTCAGATCTCTTGCTATTCCTTCCCTGCTAATTTTCCCATTCCTATTTCCAGAGACAAGTTTTTCCACTATCCTGTGCCTACTGCTGATAACATTCTCTTGCCTGGTGATGTATTGCTTATTCTTTAAGCATTAATTGACTACCAAATGTGTACTTTGGTAGCCTTGTGCACTATGGGGAGATATAAAAGACTTCTTTAAATACAAACATGATTTCTTCCTCATGTGGTTAGGCAGGAGTTCTTTCACTCCATAAACATTAATGTACGAAGGCATCATGCCTGCCAGGCTCTGAAAATCCAAGGATAGACAAGATATGATCTCTACCGTCAAGGAGCTCAGTATAACTGAGCAGACCAAAGACAATAAAGAAAAACTTATACAAAGCAAGGTTCAAATACATTTCAGTTAACATACGAATTTGCCCCAAGTAATAAACATGTCATTTAACGATGTCCTAGAAATGACTAGTGTCTGCCTCATGGTGAGCTCCTCTGTAGCTCGTTTCTGAACGGCCCTGCTCCAGCTGCGAGGGGTTCAGGGCTCTAACCGCATGATGGTACCCCTGGTGTCGCTCGGATGTCCACTGCCCTGTGGTCCTTTTTTCTTTAGTCAGCAGCATCATGTATTCCCCATCACCCCCAGTCATTTCTCTCCCTGCCTTTTTCCACTCACAGCCTAATTATTTCAGGTTTTTACTCCATGCTCTCCACATTATCACTAACTTCATTTCCCCACCTTCTTCCTTTTCCAACAGAAGACCAGTTATCTCAAGAAACTCTCCTCCCTTTTCCCTTGTTTCCTGGGTTCATTCCTTTTCATCCTATTCTTTTTCTAGCCATTCCTATTTGTGAATCATAAGACACTTTTGGCCATTGCTGCTCAACAGTTTTGCTCAAAAGTCCTCTTAGGGCTCCAGCTACATCTTCGTTGTTCTCCAATTAAACCTGTATTTTGTTAAGTGTCAGCATTACTTTTTTTTTTAATTTCTTACTCTATTTTTAATATTGTGTCCTAGTACCACCTCTATCCTTTTTTCCACCTTTTTATTGTAAAATACTCTATTTTATCCTTCATATAAAATACTGTATGTTATCTTCTTATAGGTAAGGTAATAAAGTGTACTTAACTGAAAATCAGAAAACCTGGAGCTCCTGGGTGGCTCAGTCTGTTGAGTGTCTGACTTCAGCTCAGGTCATGATCTCACAGTTCGTAATTTCGAGCCCCACGTCAGGCTCTGTGAAGGCTGCTTCAGATCATGTGTCTCCCTCTCTCTCTGCTTTACCCTGTCTCATGTTCTGTCTCTCCAAATAAACAAACATAAAAAAAAGAAAACCTGGTTCTCCTACCTACAAATTGGGGCAACATGTTACTTCATTTCTCTTGGGCTTAGTTTCCTTAGCTGTAAAATAGAGCTTGTAGTTCATTCCCTGTCTTCTTTATAAAATTGTTGAGAGTCAAGAGTGAATGTATGGCTTGGGCTCTAAAGCACTATACAGATACTGAATATCTTTTTCCTCATTAGTTATACTGTCTTTTGTCAGCAAGGCTAGACACACTGTCACCTGCATTTTGATAGCACTATTTCAGTTGCAAGATGAGCTCAGAATTCCAAATGGAGAGTTTTAAAAATTATTTCTTGCTTGGTTGAGGATTACCTAGTAACACTCACGTGCATCTCTCTCAAAATGCAGAATTCACCTTTAATTTAGAAGCTCAAATGTGAAATTCTTTTCATCCCTTTTGCAACTGAGAAGTCACCCATTTGATCAATAGGACAAAAATTTTTCCCTTGGAGTTGTTTTAGGAGTTGAGGATTGAGAAGAGCATATGGTTTATTTTCTTAGAAGGAAATCGTCTAAATAAATTCTGTAGTTCACATTAACATACTTAACACATATATTTGGGTTTGAAAAAAATCATATCAGAGAAGGCCAGATCTGATCATTTCACACTTAATAAATTATCATAGAAGTCTTTTTAACCTGAAGCTTTCTGAGTCAAGACCCTTAGTTCCAGTTAAAGATCCCACGCCCTTCATAGAGAAGCTATTTGACAACCATAGATCTCTGTCATCTTCTCAGTTTGGCCTGAGTTCTAGCTTACTTTTAACCCCTGGGAGAACATGACTGACATTTTGTTCTTCTGGGGGGCTGGCAGACTCCATAAAACTTGTCATTGGCAGGCTCTGAGGAATTGATTCAAAATCCACCTCTAGGGGGCTTCAAATAGTATCAGTATTATTTTACTCCACTTATGGGCAGAGTCAAAATTTCTGCACATATGTACTTTTTTAATAGCAGTTTGAAAAGGCTGAAACAATTTCTGAGGGTGGGTAAAAGAAAGGACAATAACTAACTAAGAGATGACATGGAAAAATACTTGCAAGATAAAGTCACAGAATAGAGGGTCTAAGAGAATTAAATGTGTTAGCCAGCAGAAGTGTGTGTGTGTGTGTGTGTGTGTGTGTGTGTGTGTATCCTCCTATAATATTCATATATGAGGTTATAGCTTAAGGGAAAACATTTCAGTTTGAAGAAATAAGTGAATGAGAAAGTAATAAAACCTCTTGAAGATGGTATCAATATAACACTAACTATACTTTTATAAGCAAAATTCTTAGAGTATAAGTAGAAAATACAGTACATTGTAACTGAAGTAAGAAATGTAACCAAAGTGCCTAATGTAGCTAAAAGTGATCTTTACCTGGATTCTCTTGTACTCCTTTCTCCCTTTGTGCTTAAGCTGTCACAGTGCCTTTTTGAGTGATCTAAGCCCTTTTTGTGTGTATTGTACTCTTGCATTGATGATGGAATCTACTGGAAACACTGCACACAAACATAGCTATGGTTAAATGTAACACATGGCTCATGACCATCCACACTCATAACCTATTTTGAGCTGTGTTTGGAACCACTCTCTTACTGCTCCTTACCACCAGTAATAAATATGTCTTTTAACACGTATCTTCATCAGGTTGCTCACTGATCATGGATAGCACAATATCCGTAAGACTCTGCATTGAGAAATTTCTGTTGTTTTCACATTTTGGAGAGATTACTTTAGGTTAAAAAAATGAAAACAAAAGTTTGTCCTATCTACGGAAGATTTTCATATATACTCACTGAGCTGAATAAGTTTTGGAGATCTGATACTAGCTGTTTTGTATGTTGAATGTGTCCTTTTAGTCTTCATCTCAATGTTCTTATATATCTTCCTCCCACCCTCCAAAAAGCACCAAGCCACCATGCCATGAGAAGATGGCATGGAAAACAGAAATAATAAGAGAGGTGTTGTGTAGATATTTAAATAATAATACAGTGTTGCTTTCAATTTTTAAGTATTTCAAAGTCAGCATTTTAAGTCAGGAATTAGATTTGAAGTTAGCTAACTTTCAAAATTGTAAATCAAGAAGTGACGCATGGGACAGTGAAGCAGAGACCGGGAGCACCCCAACTGCATCAGAGATGTGCTGCTCATTTCAGGGTACCTTGCGTACCACAGGGAGCATGTTTGTTACACAGGGGTGAAGAAGTTTCTAAGTGCATCTTTAAATACCCTTACATATATGATTCTTTTTTATTCTGGGATTGCCAGTTTCTTAATTATATATACATTGACAGATATCTGCTTTCACCAAAAAGATTTTGGCTAAATCTTACACAATTTGTATAAATTTATTTTTCTTTTTGAACTAAATCAGCATTAGCGTTCCTGTTTTCAACGCACAGTTTATTATTTAGTTAATAACTTTAATAATTAATGAGATATAAAATAATAATACACTTAAATTTTACTTAATTTTTTTTCTGGAAATGAAGTTATCTATGTTCATTTGAAAGTACAGTTACTTTTCTGTATACCTGGGAAACTAACATTTTCAGAGAAAAATTTATCCAAAAAAAAAAAAAGAATCCTCTTTATGCTATTAACTATGGTTCCCCAGCCCTTGGGGTTCATTGGCACATGGAGCTCCTGTGGACTTCAGAGGATCCCTGTTCTCAGATCTCCCCTGTAGGGTGCACAGCAGGACAAGATATAAGCTGTATTTCCACCAGTTCATCTACCTGTCTCTGCTTTACAGTTTAACTATATACCAAAACAGCACATGTTCTTCTGGGAATAACTCATTCATGAAATTTTAATTTTTATGACATAACTTTGTTTTAGTTAAGTCAAAAATCTTCAGAGCAATTTTCATTTAAAAATCTAGAACTTATTCAAAAACAATATAAAATAGAAATAGCTTAGAAAAACCCTAAAATCTCCCTTCCATTTGAAATAACAAATAAAAAATTTTAACCTTGAAGTTGATTTTTACAAGTCAGTAAATTAGACCTGGAAAGAGTCCCTCAGTCACAGTTGCAGTACTGGGTGAACAGTATATGGCAAGGCCATTCTGTGTTTCCTGTTGGTGGGGAGTAGCAAATGACCTCCCACTGCTAAAATGGCATAGTAATAACAAGACTAGCAAATTTAAATAGAATATGAAGCAATATGCAGCTTAGTGTTTGATTAGATTGCTCCTATCAGCCATTTTATCTTAAAAGAAAGTTTCAAAGTAAATCTACTCTTAAACTAATGATGAGAACAGATTCTAAAGCAGTTTACTTTGGGCCTTCTTCTCCTCTACAAGAGCACTTTGGATTTGCAAGTCCTGGTTCATGTGAACAAAAGTAGTTGCAGTAGTGTTACTGTGTGAGCCCCATGTAGAACTAAGGGGCAATGTTCTCAAACACTGACCTTTTGAAGTTTGATTAGTAAAATTACCAAGGCAAGTTATTGCTCCCTTGTGCCTCATCCCTGGGTAGGCTCTCTTCATCATGCCCCCGCTGGGAATGTTTTTAAACTCTGTAGAGTTCTAGGAATTCTAGAAGCTGAGGGTGGGAAATTGAATAAATATTGATTCTGAGACTAAGAAAAAAGTTATGGTGGGTTATTTGGGGTTTTTTGTTTGTTTTTTAATTTCCATTTGGGAAAGTAATTGTACTTGTCAGGGTGTAAAGAATGAACTAGAATGCACAGAAGTCTAAGATTAGAATTATAAGACTGCTTTGTCCTTAGAGATGCTGCTATAGATTTCATTTTTGAAACACTACAATGCAAGAGGGAAATTAAAATCTTCAACAATGCCTTGTTTTCTAAATCTTGTTTACAGAATTCTCCCAATAATATGAGCCTGAGTAATCAACCGGGCACTCCAAGGGATGATGGCGAAATGGGGGGAAATTTCTTAAATCCTTTTCAGAGTGAGAGTGTAAGTATTCCCTTGCCTACATTATTATGTCTAAAATTGATTTCTGATTTCCTACCAGAATATATTTGTAATTATTATGATTGTTTATCTAGAGCTCAGTAGGTTGATCTTTTAAAAGTTAGAAAATTAAGTGGGATTTCTTTGGAAAAATTGAAAAATAAACTTTTTTCTTTTTTTTACCCCTATCCTATGTACATAGTTACAAAAACAAAAACTATAAAACTAACTTTCTCATAGACCACATCCACTACAAAGGAACATACTGGAAACAAGTTGCTTAAATAGTTTTTACAGGTTTTCACATTACTAAAATGGCCTGACTCACTGCTAAGCCGGGTCTGTTCCCAGTACTATCCTCAAGACTCTAAATCTCCTCTGTAAGATGCCTCTTTCATGCACCAGACCTCTGTGGACTGAAGGCCAATGTTGGTGGTCAGTTAGCCTGTTACTTCCTTGTAACTTGAGCTAGACACCAGAGTCATTTTTTGAGTATGATTACTGCGTTAAGCAAAGGCAGTATCATTCCATGTCTCCATAGAAAAAAGAGAAGAAATAAACTTCATTCACTCACTTACCAATTACTGAGCACTTACCACAGGCCAAAGCAATGTGCTACACACTGGAGAGACCAAAAACACAATATGGTGTCTTTTTTCAAGGAGTTATTACATAATACAGTGATTTTTTTAACTTAATATTTCACATTAAAAACACCTACAGAATTTTTAAAAATACAATTTCCCAGAACTCTCCCTAGACCTAGTGAATCAGAATTTCTAGGAGTAGGACTGGGCATTCTTGAAAATGAGAAAGCTTTGTCAGTGATGTTAATGTACGTTCTCTGCTAATAACTATTGAATTGGAATATAGCATAAAGGATTTCAAAATCCAAACTAATTTCATCTTCATAGGATCAGTACCCCCACATACGGGTTTCCATCATTAAAATCAGAGGAGAAAACTTCGCTCATTTTGCCCTAACCCAACCTTTACTAGAAGTGATACAAATGGAATTTGAAACGGTGGCTAGTAACATATGCACTTTTGTATGGAATGGCTACTTCCTAAGACTGAGTGTTCTGTGGATTCTTTTATTTCCTCTGCATAGGATAAGACTTCCCCTGCTTTTAGACTTTAGTTCTGATAAAACTAGAAATAAAATTATACTGATCTTTATCTGTGTAAATCTTATACTTATCTTTATGTGTATGATTTGTAGTATATATATGATTTGTGAGGACAAAGAATGTACACATAAAAATTCAGATAAAAAATCAGAAGACTAGCTTGTCATAATGCTTAGGATTATAGGAATTATTTTTTAGATCCTGGTTTTCACTAGTGTGCTTTAAGACTATGGACAAATTAGTTCATTTTAATTAGTTAATGTTGGCTTTATCTAATTAGAAGCATTTATTTCCTTTTCTGCTAATTCTTTCAGCACATAAATGGTATAATTCAGTGAGGTACATGATACTTAATTCAGTTCAGTTCAACATTTCTTGAGCCTCTTATTGCAACGTGCTTGGTTAAGGACAAAGTATCCTGAGATAAATATAACACATCACTAACCTCAAAGAATACAATCTGATGGGAAGAAAGTGGCTAAAACTAATTAAACCATATGTCCCACTAATAGGTGCTATAATAGATATAAGCCAGTTGTTTTAAGTATAAAGGAAATTATTAATTTGTGATTGGAGAAGAAAACTTTTTTAAAAGGTCCCCCGTGACTTTGTTGTAGGGACGGGGACAACAGACCTCTCCCCTCTCCTTTCCTAGATTTGTCCTCGGTGACTGCTGCCCTGTTACACAGTCAGCAGAGAGGTGCCACTTTAGAGCTGGCATCAGAGAGCTCTCCATGGGGATCAAAGAATCAGATATAACAGGGCCTGAAAAACTTCTTTGTATGGAATAAATAAGAGCCTCACCCTTTAACCTTAACTGGACTACGCACCTGCAAAACAGTAGATCCTCTTCTAAATATGTGCATAGGAGAGAGAGCATCTGGAGCAGGGATCCTCCCTTCCCTGACTCCTGGCCCGGCCTCACTATTCCAGAAGCCAAGAAGGTGGTAAAATGCCAGACTGCTGTACAGAGCTAGCAGAAAACAAAAGCTCCCTCCTATCTCTTCCTTCCCTCTGTCCTGTCCCCACTTGAAAAGTCCCCAAAGGAGAAACAATTGGATGATGATTGAGGACCTGTACCACCACCTAGAGACAGTGAGGCCTTGGAAGCATGTCCACACTGGCTGCTCCACTCTATTGTCTGCCTGTTGAGGCTCTGCTATATTATGATAGCAGATGATGTCATTGTTATCCACGGCTTTCTGCATCACACCACCACACATTTTTGTTTAGACCTTTTTAAAGAGCAAGAAATGAAGAGCAGAGAGAAAGGAAGACAAACAACTTCACTGCTGACAAATCTAAGGCATTAAAGTAAATAGGCTAGGTATCCAATAAGTTAGCTTTCCCATAATCAAGGAAAAATAGAACTATATAATGGACTTAAGAAAACATTTTGGTTTTTTTTTTTAATTTTAAATGTTTTTATTTAATTTTGAGAGAGAGAAAGAGAGACAGTGTGAGCAGGGGAGGGTCAGAGAGAGAGGGAGACACAGAATCCGAAGACAGTCTCCAGGCTCTGAACTAGCTGTCAGCACAGAGCCTTACGTGGGGCTCGAGCCCACGGAACACGAGATCATGACCTGAGTCGAAGTCAGATGCTTAGCTGACCGAGCCACCCAGGCGCCCCCAAAAAGAAAACATTTTTGAATGAATGAACGTGTAATAGTGTTGTTGTTGTTGTTGTTGTTTACTGCATATAACTCTGAAAAGCACATACTTTGGAGTAGTCTGCCTTTTGAGGATTTGTTAGTCCCATCTTGAAGTCAAACCACATAAGGAGGCGTAGAAAGAGTGAACATCTACCAAGTTCTTTTTATGTACCAAAAACTATCCTAGTCACTTCACACATGCTACTTCATTTAATTTTTATAGGAACAAAATACCCAACCCAGAGTCAGAAACCTTGCAGTGCCAACACGCAACACACAGAAAAATCTGAATCAAATGTTTCACTACTCAGCCTTTTTTTGGAAACATAAACAAGACCTTTAATTCAAGAAACAAACATGCCCCCTAGTGTTCAAATTCTACAAAATGTTTGTTTTTGAAAATCTAGACTATACAAAGGCTTATTTCAGAAAGTAGTTTTTCATGCTTCTCCTGTAACAAAAGCAGTTAGTCCTACTTCTTGAATTAATTTAGCAGAGTACTTACTCCATGGCAATGGACAATAATCAATTGAGTAAAAGTGATATTAAAAATCATGGTCTCTACTAGCAATTATAAGCAAGATGATAGGTCATCTCCTATTACCTTTACTCCCCTTTGTCATTTTCTGTTATAAAGACATCATATACATCCAGATTTCTTTTACACGGTCATATAAACACTAAATTTATTCACTTCAGTTCAGAATAGCTGCGCTATTCTTTATTTATGTCTCATTAAGAAAGTAAAATTTATATAGATACTTAGAAATAAATATGATATAAGCTCTTAAGTGTTCTTAAAGTGTGTAAACAGAAATTTATACACACTGTGCAAAGATTGAATGGATGTTTGGTGGGTTTCATGCTTTGTGAACTGTGTACAATAAGGGGAAAATCAGAAACTCACTAGTTTATAGCAAGGGATGCCATTTTAAAATATATTTTACATAAAAAGGTAAAATCAATTAGCACGCATTTGAAATTATACCATTTGGGTTTTGTTTGCTTCTTTGATTTTGCTAAACCAAACAGTTAGTGACTTTGTAAGAAATATTATATCATCTGATTAAGGAGAACCAGACTCACAGAATGGTTTGGAAGCAGGGCAACCTCATGTCACAGCATTCTGGCACAAACATCACAATCCATCGTCCCATATTGACGCAGCAGAACACAGAAACATGGCAGTGTCGTCCCAGGACACTACACCATGAATATTTTATGTCTCTTGATATGAGATGCCATTTAACACCTACTCTTCCTTTACTTTAGGAAAACCGTAAGCCACTTCTCTTACATGTTGAAGAATAGTAATCAATAACGGAATTCCTTTTTGCTTGCACATTCTGTGAGTCTTACTAGAAATTTTGTGATTTCCCTTATTTTACTTGGATGAAGCAGTTTCAATAAAGGCAGCGGCAGATGAGCAGTTTACAACCTCAGCAGTGCAAACAGCACATTGCCCATATGGACGCTCACACATCTATACATATCTACCGAACCAAATACACTTAGAGCATCACTTTACAGTGACTGTTACTATTCAAAAATTATATTAAATGCTTGGGACTTTTTCTGAGTTGTATTACATGGAGCAGATGCTTCTATCCTTTCTAACTGAATCTGGCCCTTATTTTTTTTTAATCCTGATTATTCAGAATGTGTATTAAATGAGACAGTTTCTAGAGTTAATTATGACTTATCTAGAAATTTTTTTCAGAAACTTCTTTTGAAGTGCTTTCTGAAATGCTTCAATATCTTGTACTGTTTTTAGATGATTGCCACCATATACCCATAAAATCTTTTTCTTAAAACAGTGATTGATGATACTGCAATGCTATTTAAATTTAAATTAATTAAAATCAAATACAGCTAAATTTTCAGTCCTATATTGCACTAGCTACATTTTAAGAGTTCAGTAGCTGTGTGTGGCTAATGACTCTTAATAGCACTGATGGGATCACCATTTTTATTGTAAGTAATAGTAGCGTTAGAAAGTATAAATTGAACTTTTCCATGCCCACTTTGCCATATTCTTTCATTTCTTCTATTTATTAAAACCTTGGCATCCATGTGTTTTCTTTTTAATTCTTACCCCTAAAGGTCTTATATACAAATGTAATTCTGTTTGTGAAAGGCTGTGGATAGTTCATTGAAGCTTGCTGTCATTATTTATAATGGGAGATTTGCATGGTATCCTCTGATGAAATGAAGGTATATCCCCCTTCTGGCACAGGGGCAAGGTAGGCTCCATTTCATCAGGTTTTGTCTGACTGCTTTGGCTTTAGGTTTTGCTTTGTTCTGCTGTGCTTTTTTGCTGACACTATTAAGGGTAAAGGCAAAGAGGTTTTCCTGTCAAAGTGCATCCCCCTTTTCTTTGGAAGTCCCCCTTTTTTTCACCCTACTCACTGTAATCCAACATTGGAGTCAGTAACGTATATAATTTAGCTTTCCTATACTGAAAGGAAATTTGAGGCTATTAAGTGATTAACAAGTAGATTTTCCATGATCTGACCTGCGTTTAAAGGATTAACAGTCATCCCCCCTATGATCCAATGACCCATTTTCAAGCCCAGTCATCCACCTTCATCTCAGGATCAATGATGGGTTTTGGTTTGAGGCCTAGATTTACCCCTAATGACTTTCTGTCCAGACTTCTGTCAGCTGAGTCATTCCCCAGGGCGTCCTGCTTTCCCTGTAAAGTCCATCCTTCTCTCAGTGCACACCTTACACCTCATGTCTGGTTCCTGCAGTACCTCAGCTCATCTAGAATTTACTTCATTCTGTTAGGCCTCTTTCTTAAAAGTTCACACTCCCCTTTCCACGATCATCACTGGAAGGCCCTACTGCCTGGGGCCAATGCTCTTGACTTCACCTGCCTCTTTCCACGAGGCACAATCAATATTAACATGCTTACAGGAATTCTCCTTTGGCCTGGTCCTCACCACATATTTTTTAACACAGTATTTAAAATATTTAAGTGTTTACATTTACATTTTTGTCTAGAAACTCAGTTCATCTGGAGATCATTGCCATTTGGGAGTGGATGCACTCCCCACACCTCAGACAGCCTGGAACTATGCTGTCCAAAATGGTACCCACCAGCTACATGGGAATGTCTAAGTTTAACTAAATTAAGTGACATTAAAATTACAGTTCCTAAGTTATACTAACCCATTTCATGTGCTCAGTGGCCACCTGTGGCCAGTGTCTTCCGTGTTGAACGGCACAGACCTGTCCATCGTTGAAGAAAGTTCTGTCAGACAGTAGTGCTCTGGAGCTTCTCTGTCCCAGTCCGTTCCTCAAGAATACAAGGGTAGATTGGCATAATTATCACAATAGTTGCTCTTTGTTTCTCTCTCAATAATTTCTGAAAGCCTCATCTCTTACCACTTGTCACCCTCATCAAACTGAAAAGTCACGTGTAACAAGAGTGCCCCCTGCTCCCACCCTAAAAATACTGTGGACTGGAATGGGAACCACAGATTAGAGGGAGACACTTAACATCCTTAAGTGTAAATCATACTCTTAGGTATTCCCAACACTTTACGAGAACTTCCGGAGGCCAGCTGGGAGTTGTTTTTTGTTTTGGTTTGTTCTGTTTACCTTACACTATTAATTAAACATTTACCGAACACTTTCTGTGTTTTCAATAAATACATGGTTTCAAAGATTGTAGATTGAATCCTCCCAAGTACCTTTAAGTAAATGCTGCTATTAAGCCCGTGAAGAAACTGAAGCACAGAGAGTTTAGGTAACCTTCCAAGTTTACATAGTAGGTAACGAGACTGTCTCTCATATTTATTTCATTATGGGTTGGATTTACTCAGATTGTTACAAATGCCCACAAAACATGAATCTGGCTAGACGGAGAAGACTGAGGGCCTGGGTAATTATCAACCATCCAAGGGCAGGGAGAGAAGGAGACTGGTTGCTTTTCAGAGGAAATATTATAAATTTCAGGACTTACTCAATTCTATATAAATTTATTTTATAGCTTCTTATTTTTATGTTATATGAGGTTAAAAGCTTGAGCATAAAAGATTTCAAGACATTAAAATCCATGGTTACTACTGTTTACCAAGAAGAACATTAGTGGTCTGTAAAAGAATTGTTGTTAAAATATGGATTCTTTTTTCTTTCTAGTACTCCCCTAGCATGACAATGAGTGTGTGATCCATTACCAAGTCTCCTCATGAAAACCACAGTGAGTCAGCCCTTCACAGAACTACTACGGAAGAAAATTATTCATCACAGTGTACAGTTAAACAAAGGAATCTCAGTCACACCAAACCAACCTTTTTATTCCCTGCTCTCTCCCCTATTTTTTGAAGAAAGCGGGTCCAAACGTGATTCAACAACTGTACAGAGCGGCATATTAGGATTGCCCTAAACTGAACTGCAAATAATTATCTGTGTATGTATATGTGTGGGAAAGAGAATGTATTGTATATGTGTATGTTATATGGACATATGCACATACATACATTGACCCACAGGACATTGTAAAATATTATTACATGACATCTTAAGTAGAAATAAGTAGGGACTTTTATTCCATCCTTTTTTTCACGTTTACATTTTAATTATTAAAAGTTGCTCCTGCCCCTCCCTGAACTATTTTGTGCTGTGTATATCACTGCTTTATATAAGTTATTTTTTAAGGTGAACTCAGATGTTATGGTTTTGTAAATGTCTGCAATCATGGATAGGAATAAAATTGCTTATTTGAGAGCTTTCATTAAATTGCGTCTGATGCAAGTTATCCTGTGAATCACAAGGTGTACTGTCTAAAAACAAAAAAAAGGTGTGTCCTCATCCTCTGTCAAATGAAACAATTTCTCAGTTACCTAGTGAAAAGTATTTTTGTACTTTTTATTTAGGAAAAATACTTCAACTGGGGCCTAATGCCATATATTTCTGCAAGAACTGCTTTAGATGGAATTCTTGATTTGTCTTTGATGATACAGAAAATCATTAATTAGCCCCACCTGCTTAGACTATAGCAATAAAATGACAGGGGTCATCATATTTTTAGAAACATATTTTCTCTCTAACATGATGAAGCCCAGAAGTGATAACAAAACCATTTGCTTGAATTTGTCACTTCTCACTAGGAATAGTAGAGCTAAATTTTTAATAACATGCTAATGGAAAATGGTATCTGATTTTTACTCAGACCTCTTGTGAACATTTCCACATAGACACTGCAAAGAATATACATTCACATGACTGAGAGTTTCAGCAGAAGGGGAAAAGAGTTTTTACTGCGCCCGAGGGGCTCTGAAGTACTGCTTTTCTATCCGCGTAGCTTGCTGACTAGCAGCAGACCTGACTGGTAACAGTCCCATCTGAGAATACCTCCCTGGCAGCGAGGCCCTGCTCTGTTCCCAGGATGTAAGACTTTTGTTTCAAGGGAAATCATTTGTAGTAGCTGTATTCACCTGGCCATTGACTTCAGCAGACTAAATCTACATTGTGTAAATGTTCAGAAAAGAATGCATTAATGTGAAAAATTAAAAAAAAAAAACAAAACACTTCCCTTATGCTAAAGCACATTGTTCTGTGGCACTTTGCAGATCTTTTGGGGGTTTTGTGTTTAATCTTACATACAAACACTGAAATTATAATAGAAAAATGTGAAGACTTTAATTTTAGACTCCAGAAGATAAATTGGTGATAATTTCTGTTAAAATTGTGATACAGATAACCATTGGTAAACATCAACTATATATCCAAACTCCAGAGAATTTGAAAAGTATTATTTAATTACAGGTAAGAAGAATTCTCCTTTCTTTAGGCTTATGGTCTCCAAAGTAAAAATTTAGCAGTGTATTTGCTCGTTCCTGGTCCCAGATGACTTATTTCTCTCAAATCCATAATGATTTATTCCTTCTGAAAATAAGATTTTGCCTGTGCATGACAGGGATTTTGTGCAGAACTATTGAAGGGGGCGAAAGAAGTTGAATTAAATTTATGTTCCAGATTTAAACTCTAATCAAATGAGTCACCATTAATCCAGCAGTATGTGGGAGCCTAGGACTGTGCACTGGAGAACAGCTTCAAGCCTTCAAGCTACAGAGAACTTTTCATGAAAAAGTCAAATTAAAAAAGTCTTTAACTCAAGCCAAGGTAGTTTGAAGATGACACTTTGTATAGACATGTGAATTTACCAAGATTAATTTTAACTTTCACTTTTTATAATTGTGTGAACATTTTTCAACCCTGTGATTATTAAGCTTAATCTTATAATGCTAGACATTTCAGACCTTTTTTGACTGTTGACTCCATTGTTAACTGATCTTGAATTTCTTTTATTTGCCTTCTAAGATAATAAGTTTCTTATTATCACAAAGAATCATGAACCCAATTATACTTGCCCTTATTTTAGGGGTAATATTAGAAAATAAATGGCAATACAGATTTCATTATTCCTAGCCCACTTGGTCAAAAAAAGTAAAATTTGATTTTTCAGGGTGTAGCAATTTATCATAAGTGTTTATTGCCTTTTCTCTCTTGGAATCCAGATTACAAATAGCTACATCAAATTTTTTAAAATTCCTGAAATAGGTGAAATTTTATTTTTGAAGAGAAAATTCTACTTAAGAAAAACATAAAATAAGAATACTTAATTTTAATATCAAATAACTTTCTCATGCACCAAATGGAGGGTAGTAAATCTGTACAGTGATTTCTGTTTAGGTTTTGAATTACTTAAACTTTATCTTTTTCTCTTGTAATAAGACCATTTGACCCTTTTCTCTTTTGTTTTCCATCTCCACTGATGCATTGTGTTGGTCTTGATATATACTACCTATTCCTGAGTTATTTTTATGCATTTCACCTCACAGGAATAGCATCAGCAATTCTTGCCTATATTGAATACATAAAATACACATATGAAATGTGAAAATAAATAATAAGTGAAAACATTAATTTTCACTACTCTGCTTTGCATTCTGGCAAACTCACTATGTTGAAAATACATGCCAAGTTGTATCTAGAGTCTGGCTGGCTTACAGCGAAGTTGCCTGCAGGAACAAAGGCTATGGAATGCCCCTGACCTGGTTACACTCCCCACACATTGGATAGACGAGTCCTAGTGCTATGTTACAAATATTTCAGTTTGGACTCAGTTACTGATGTATAGGAATTGCACAACTGGGAATCTGAGGTTAAGATTTCTCTGTTGCCCAAAATATTGAAAATCAATTCTGCTCCCTGAGCCATGAAAAGTGCCCAAAACACCCTTTTCCTTCTAGGAATATAATAGAGAAAAGTTTTATTTCTGTTCTTATGATTCTCTAGGACAGCTGAACTCTGGTGCATTTCATAGGATCATTCAGTTAACATTCTTCCTCTAGCTTTAAAGGCGATAAATAAAAATAAAAGAGTTCACTTTGGGACATGAGGAAGCACACATCTGCCCACATCTTTTCTTTATACAATTGATTGGCTTTTTCCATGCCTTCCTACATGCCTCCTTCCCAATACCTGCATCCTCCAGTAGAAATAAGATACAAACTGCACCTTTTTACTTTCTCAGCCCCTACAATTTCCTTTTTCATGCATTATACAGTTTTCCCAGGGGAAATAAGTGCAATTTTCACTTCTTGATTACCACTGTTAATTAGAAGCAGTGCCACAAATCATAGCTACTTGATTTTGGGATGCATTACAGTATGTTAACACTGGTTTTGCTTTCATTTTTATTTTTTATGTACTATAATACTCTTCTTGAAAACACTAATCGATGCAAGTGCAGTGTAGGAGTGTATAGTATGCGAGAGAGAATATGGGAATGGGCGAGAATTGCCACATATTTTCCAAAAGGTAAATCAGTCTTTTTTTTAACCCTCCCAACCTTTCCACTCCCCACCCCCACCCCCGTCCTGGTGGTAGAAGTTTCTTGGCAATGAGGAGCAGGAGTCTGTGTTTGCTTAACGGTGGTACCAAATCTAAGCATGTGTAAGAGGCTCCCTGAGTCTGTGAAGTATAACTTGTGAAATATTGGAAAAGTCAAAGAAAAAATGGTGAACCGCTATTAATACCCTTCTAGTTTGCATACTAAACATGGGTGTGTGTGTGCACATGTGTATATTGGGCTGGTGTGAGGTTTCCTCACAAAACGCTCCCGCTATGATTTCCATTATGTTATACCATAACTGGTAACTATTAAACATAATTCTTTCCTTTGATTGCTTCTCATTTCATTGGTAAAGTAGCTGATAAAAGTGATTTGGGATGAAAAGAGAGTAAAACAAGACCTAAGCAGACGGACTCTCCGGTGCCCAGCCCTAACATAGCCATGTTAGCTTGTCCGCCTCAGACCTCCTTAGGAAGGCACTGCATCCACAGGTAAGCGCATAAAGGATCTTTTATTCCTTGGTTACTTCAATGCCAGGAGTCCTATAATAATTACAGTTTTTGTATGTAGATATTTGTTTATGAGAAATGGAATAAACACGATTAATTTATTTCACCAAAAGCATCAACTTTATCCTTGAACTCTAACTCAGATTGAAAGAGATGACCTGCCGATGAACAACACCTTAGACCCTTTAATTACTTTTCTAAACTGTATTCTAAAGAGAAATTCTCAGTTGACTAAGTCTCCTAAGGAGAATTTCCTCTGTTAAGTTTCCTGTTAACTTAATGTAATTGGTTTTCCTGAAAGAAGAAAAATAATTTCTGTAAGTAGTTTAATGTGAATATTCTTGATGACTACATCCTTAAAAATGAAATATAGTACTATCAGGAGATATTATAAATTTTGAAGTGGGACTAAGTGTTTTCATGTATAGAATTACAGTTTCTCTCTTCCTCCTTTGTAAATTTACTCTCCTTAGGATGAATTGAACTTGTTTTGATTATCCTAGTCATTGACATATTATGAACTGTTCCTAGAAATAGCATTTTATTTTTAAGTGAAATTTACAATTAACATGAGAAAAGTGAGTATTAACATTCCTAGAAAAAAACAATATCAAGGATTTATTCCTATTTAACATTAAAACTTTATCCCACATTGTCTTTTGTATCATATGACCTCAGTACATTGCCAAGGAAGTGAGATTTGGATTCCCCATAATGTTCTCAGAACACAATACAATACATTGTCAGCTAAATTTCCATCATGTCCTGGTAGAATTGCTCAGTAACGTATAATTAAACATCTACTTATTAGGAAACAATTCAGATAATCTGTCCAGTTTACATAACTTGAAAACAAATCAACTTTCATTTAGCAATACCTTAGAAATTTTCTCCATATAAACTACCGATTAAAATGTGTATATTATTTTCTATCAGATCATATTTCAAGATGTTTTACTTTCCTTACATTGAGACCACTAAAAACTTCACAGAAATTGTATATTAGAATGAATAAAGGACATGCTATTGTTATAAACATGGAAAATGGAAGACTTTATTCATAGAATTCTTTATTTATGACAACTATCAGCTTACTGAGTTATTTAATTTATCTAATCGTGATTTTAAGAATTTAATATGTTTTTTTACACATATTAAATTTTTACCTATAATGTCATCCTGCAAAAGTAGAATTATTTACAAGGTTTTTTACAAATTCACAACTTATATATAAATATAATTGGAATCTGGGATGATTCTTAGTAATCTACTATCCTTAATTCAACCATGGTCATCAGCTACCTGACCCATTCTGTAACTTTAGCATACACACAGATGCTTGTGCATGCATGCACATGTGTCCATTCTTGCATTTATTCTCAAATGGATTTCTCAATGTTTTTGTACAAATACATGAGCTATTCATATACCAAGAAAAGTTGCCATAAAAATGTACATAAATGGCCCTTGACTTGGTATCTGTTTTCACATTTAATTTAAAAAATATAACTTTTTATTTACAGTTTCTACTCTTTCATTTCTAGACTCTGTTTTATTCCCTGTAGAAAAAGTAAAGAAAGTTGTTTCATATGAAGTTAGCAAAAGTGTTTCTGAATGATAAATCAAAATGTAGCTAATGTGGATCTGTGTATATGACTGAAGTAGACATTATACCTAATGTAAAGACCAGGAGTCTATGATGTCAAAGAACTTATATGCATTAAGAAACGGCTATGTGTGGCTGGTTTTATGTCATCAGGTAACTAAACCAAATACCAAAAATAACTAATATTGTTAGCAAATATCTGTTAATGGATAATAGTTATATTTTATTCCAAATAGTATTACATATAATGTGGAAATCTGAAGCAATTATGCAGATAATTCATGCAAAACTACACTTCTCCTCAAGTGCATTTACCTTCCTGATGAATTGTACAGATGGTTGTCTCATCTCACCACTGCCTAAATAAAGAAGTAGGTTCTGTACACTACTCTATAGATAAATAAAAAGGAGGATGAAGATCTATAATTTAGATTAAAAATTCATCCTAGATGTAAAGTAAATATATAAATATAGTTTCAATATTTAATGCTGGTTACACAGTATTTAACAGTATTTAAACATTAAGTGTTTTGGGTATTATGGTTTTGATGCAAATGAGGTTTTCTAGTTCAGCAATGCTTCACATTTGTACGTAGTGATCAGAAAGGAAAATGCTATAAATTCCAATGACCATACATTTTACTGAACCAAGGGTTACCTAAAGCAGCTTGTCAGGCAATTTTAGCAAGGTGTCTGGATTTCTGGGAGGTGGAGGGTAGGTAGCAAGGCAACTGAATAGTCTCGAATTTAAAACAGGTAAAAGTCCTATAACTAAGAACTTTTCTATCATTTCTAATTGTGCAAAAATGGCTATTAGTGATTGCTGATTATGCAGATTCAGGGCAAGATTGGCACAGATAAGTTAAAGCCAGCAGAATTAGTTCAATTCCTCCTCAGCAACTCTTGGTGAATGAAATAACAGTGTAAGAGTCCAAAATGAAGTAAAGAAGTTAGAGTGTCTGCATCTCCAGCCGCAAATAATAGAAGTAATAAAGTATTTGTTCTCATAGTTCAATGTGTTCTTTATGTATTTTAATAAAACTTTATTTACAAAAGTAGGCATGTGATTCACAAGCTAGAGGTTGCTTGCTTCTGCTGTATAACAACACTGTTATCAGAACTAAAGTTAACAAAAATTCCCTAATATTATCTAACAACCAGTTCAAATTTTTAAAGTAACCCCCAAATGTCTGTGTTGTAGCTGTTGCGTTTTTTCTACTTTTATTGAGAAATATTTAAAAATATCACTGTGTACATTTATGGCATATGACATGATGGTTTGATTTACATGTATTGTGAAATGATTACCACAGTAGGTTCAGCTAACATATAGATCTACTAAAAAGAAAACAAAGAAAAACATGTTTTCTTTGTGATGAGAACACTAGGACTTAATTCTGTTAATAACTTTCCTGTGTATTATACATAGTCACCAGGTTATACATAGTATCTCCAGTACTTACTGATCCTGTAACTGGAAGTTTGTTCCTTTTGACCAGCCTCCCCCAATTTCCCCTCCCCTGACTCTCATTCTATTCTTAAAAGAAGCCCTATACATCAAAAGAGGCAAAAAGATTTATTTATTTATTTTAATCCTTAACTGCTATGCTTTAAAACTCATTTATTGCAATCCTTATCAGTTCTGACCAGAGCCATGAAGATTTATAAAGAAATTCCAGAAGTTTTACTCCCTACACAAATTGTCTGATAAGAAATATGGCATCCCTTTTTTGGAAAGATCTAGAACCAGTAGACGTTGTACATATAAATGTTTAGCTGTCTCATTTAGTTTGCAAAGCTTTCCTCACAGTATGTGTTGGCTCCGCTTCACTAAGCTACACTTCTCAATGTACGTTGATCTCAAATTAGGGAGGGAACTCTTGATGTCTATTCACATCATGTGAAAAAAATTTGCATTTAGATGTGCTTGCAATATAATCTTAAGTTATCACATAACACTAATAAATTAGTATAGGTTGTGTAAAAGAATTCAACATTGCGTATTTATGTAAATATTGTTTCAGAGGAAGAAACGGCTGAAGGATTGTAAAGTCATATGTATTCTCTGCATAGTCTTGTGTGGTGCTCACTGTTTTGTCATCAAGGTGGTTATTATTCACTTGTGGCTAAAGGGATATTACACATACTTAATGGTCTCAGAATTGGTTTAACAGAACATATTGTTAATCAGTGAGAGTGATTTTAATTTTAATTTTGAAATTAAAACTCAGCATGCTATTATGACAAGCAGTTACTAAGTCAAGATTTTATATATTTACTTCATTTTTATTTGAGAAGTATTTATCTAAGCATACTTTTTGATTCAGTGAAAAACCCCCAGAGAGCTAAATTGATACCTGTTGAAAAAAGATAATCCAATTAATACTTTAAAAATATAAGGCATATATGAAAGTGTTAAATGAAAAGAGAAACATTAGCAATTGCAGATCAGTCTCACCATAAAAGTTCTCACACTAATATCCAGATTCAATCCTGAAATGTTCAGTATAACAGTTACTAATAAGAAATTTTTTGGACCAAATAAATAACCAAATCACAACCAACATAGAAGCCAAATCTAATATGCACCAAAGACAGATTTGCACATCCACTGCCAGCCAGCATTTCTAAGGTAATTACTCCACAAAATCAGACCGTAACCAAAGTCTCAATATTGACTAATCAGAGTTTAAAATTCAATCCATCTAGCAAAACTAACATGTGAAATAGAGCCAGCACAATAATCTTGGGCTCTTCTCAAAAATAGTAATCTTGCTAAAAGATTTATGGGTGCAAAATTACATGGTCCAGTAAAGCTCACTTTAGAATGTAAAGCGTGCAAAGCCCAAGTGTCTACCAAACTTGTATGCCATGAGTATCTCTAAAATGAGGTTCTTAAGTCACCTCAGAGGGGAAGTGATCCAGGGTGAACAGAGGTCTGGCAAGCTGTCTGATTGCCTCACTTCCTAAAGCCTTGATTGAAAAGGTATTGGCTACCATATTTTCAAATGCCAGAAAGATTTATATAATGTATCTGTGTAGGAGAGAGTTACTGAACTGTGTATTTGCAAAAATGAGTAAGTAATAGCAACAGTTTTTCCTTCAAGTAACCAGAAATAATTGTGTTTTTTTCTGGCAATAGGCATGTCAGAAAACATGAAATACAGATTGGAAAAGTATATGTTTCAGACAACATAGATGTTCATTTGAAATCTGTTTAAAATAAAATATCTTTCTGGTTTACTTGGCAGGACTGCTTCTCATCAAGTTTACACGGGGCCTCAAAAAGGAGGTTCTGTTCATCCTACTTGTGCATTAGAGTGGCACTGGAAATGTATGAGTTTATCCAACTGAAGAGGAGTTTTGGAGCAGAAAATTATTAAGTCAGATAATCTTCTCCGTCATTGCACAGATAGATGTTCTTACTCCTGTAAAAACTAATGAAAGGAAACTTCGTTTAAGGGGGAGCGAGGACGCCAACAGGGGGAGCTCTCATGTTCCACTGCTTAGTGGTTGCTTGTAGTAGACCCTTCATAGTGCTAAAATACTTCGCATTCCTGACAGGAAGAAGCTTACACGTCAGTACCCCAGCGGAAGGAAGAAAGGTTTTCTTCTTGCTTAGCAACAGCCCAGCCAATGAAATCTGTCACAATGCAGAGCACGAAAAGCCACTACCCTTCAAACTCCCAGTCTATTCCAACAGACTTTTGATTTATAAAGGCCCCTCCCAAATACCCCCTTTCCTCTAAAAAAGAGCTTTCCTCTCCTCTGTTCTCCAGTCTTGCCTTTGGTTTTGACGTGGCTTGTAAGTCCCAAATTGCAACCCTCTCCTTTTGCCAAATAAACCCATTTTTACTGGTAAAATAACTGATAGCTTTATTTTTATGGTTAATACTCGTAGAATATTGGCACTTACTGATATGAGTAATTAATCATAAACTGCCACATAAACTTCAGAAGTCAAAGGCATAGTGTCAATTCCTAACCTGTAGTGCAGGATTTCTTCCAGCTGTAGACGACACTGTAGCCTTTGTATTATAGACCACTTTGTGGTGATCTTGATTCCACTTGCCAAAAATGAGCAATATGGTTTCAACTATTTTTTAGATGTAAATGTCAATAAGACACTTCAAATCTATTTCTGGCATAAAACCTATACAAAAAATATATAGAATTGAGAAACTAGGAACTTCACCAAAAGAGATTTTTCAGAAACACCTAAGTAATTTTGGCTTTGGAGAGAGTATGTATGTGCAGAGATTTATTAACCTATTTCAACTTTCAAACTCTTTAGGGAAAATGCTTCCTTACTTCAAAAGTTGAATTTATATTTTACCATTTGTTTAAAAGATGAAAATGAACTTAAATATTCAAAATGTGCTTCGACCTTAAGACATTCCTTACATAGCTACTTGGCTACTAATTTTTATTCAGTGATTATGGTAAAAGAGTATATAGAGGTAAGCCTGGGTGGCTCAGTCAGTTGAGCGTCTGACTCTTGGTTTCAGCTCTGTCATGATCCCAGGTTTGTGGGATCAAGCCCTCTGTGCTAGATGGGGAGCCTGCTTAAGATCCTCTCTCTCTCTCTCTCTCCCTTTCTCTCTCTCTCTCTCTCTCTCTCTCTCTCTCTCTCTCTCTCTCCATCTTCTTTCCCTTTTGCCCCTCTTCCCAGCTTATGGTTTTTCTCTCTCTCTCTCAAAAAAAAGTATATAGAAAAAGTTTTCAAACTTAAATATAAGACAAATCAGAGATGTAAAAGAACTGGTTTCTGAGTATCTTTGTATGTAGAACTGTTTGAAGTGGAAAATATAGTCTGCACAATTCTGGAATGCAAACAAAGATTTATAAGATTAGTTTCTCATTAAGGATTCTTTATTCTCTTAAAATATTTAGCCAGTACCCTGAGACATGTGACTGTGTGAAGTTTTCCTTTGACCTTTACATTCCAGCAGAGATGAGGGCAGAAGAGGAGTCTTAACTGGAAAGGACCAAGGCATTTATTTGCAGGGTTGGCTCCTCCATCTTCCTTTGAAAGAATTCTATTTGCTTACCTGGCCTGAGCACAGCATTACTTTTCCTGGGCTAAAAGTTGGACAGCCTCTGCCTAAATCACAGGACTCATTGGTTGAGCTAGTCTTAAGGCAAAGGGTGTCATTAAGGTGGCGGGAATAGAAACATCTAAAAGAGGATAAAAAAGACACCTATTTTCCTTTCACAGTAGAGGAATACATAGAAAATACTCCTGTAGGTCAGTGAAGAAATTAATGTTATCCAATCATGCATTATCTTCATCAACTGAAGTCTAGCTTGCTTAGTAAGAAATTCACATCAATTTTGTGAGTAGAATTGCATTAAATCCTATCTATGTATCCACTTCTCTCATTCTAGTTATCTCTAGTACCTTGTAGTTAAGGTATTATTTAGAATTACTGAAAAGTTAATGCATCTTCATAAGTAACTATTAGTTTAATTTTAAATTAATGTGGCTCTTGGAAACACCTACTTTATTCCTCAAGGAGTAACTTAGGCACTGGGGAAAACAGAAGTCCAGTCTTTTTTGAAATACTATAAAGACAAAAAAGACTACAGGAAAACAGAGTTAACTAAAAGCCAAGTCAATGCAGATCTTAAATTACTATAGCAAGTGGTAACAGCCTCTCACAATTACTGTATTTTTTTCCTGTGTTGAATGATTACATTTTGATAAAAGAATTCATTTTTCCATTAAGCAACTTTTCAAGAGGTTTTGCTTTGGGATGAACCAAAGTCCTCATCTCTACCACAAGACCCACTGTTTACATTCAAACCAGTTGACAATAATCTTCTCAATCTATTGCTGGGTGTGTCTCTTCCCATTGCCCCCTGGAGTCCTATTGTAGAAATTATGTGAGTAAACACTTATCAGGTTGTTCCTTCAGTCAATACAGTACAGGTTAGCTGCTCCTTAGAAGGAACCAACACTGCCTCCCTGGCACCAATCCCTCTCTGTTAGTTCCCACAGAAACCTACAAAACCTAATTTAGGAGAGACCAGAGGAGAGAGAGAGAGCATGCCCACTCATCTGTAGTTATCAATCTTTTACATGAATGAAGTATGACCTGATTGCTTTGTAACAAGCCACATTCGCCTCTTCAATCAACAGCTCCTAAATATGATTTATAGTAAATGTATCTAGGCATCTAAGACTCATAAAAATTGGTAAATATAAATAATCTAAATCTATTTTAGATGCATGCTAATTTCACCTATGAACTTTTCTTCTGTGAATCTATTTCATCAAAACATGCTATTACAGTATTTTTCATGCAGACACATTCATTCAGTTACTTCAACACCTGATATGAGGGAAAGGGGCAGCTGTTGGCAGTGAGGCAATCATACCTAGTTACAACTGTTTATTCATATGGTTTTCAAAAATTAAAATAGTAAGTATGTTCTTAAGGAAATAATTAAATCATATTCCTGAAACCTAAGTATTTAATGATTGTTTACAATAATTAACTGCTCTGTACATGAGATAAGCCTTCCTCCTTCGCAAGGAGGCAAATAAAATTAACCAGGGAGTATGCTGATTAAAATGGGGTGAACTTACTGTGTCCCAAATGACTCACATGTACACTGAAAGGCAGATAGCACCTCTGGCTAGTATTGCAGACACAGCTGCTGGGCAGCGAATGAGTATGCACATACTCATTGCCAAAGTTAAGTTTTTTCTCCCTGAACGTAAAAGGTATGTAAGAGCATAGAGGTCTCGAGACATAGCAACATTTGCATATTCCCAGTGGATGACTGCCATCAAAGAGCAGTAAAGTTCTTAAAATTTTTTTAAGCTTGTATATTTTTTATTTTTGTTTTTGTTTTTTTCTTGTTTTAAGCCATCTTATTGAAGTATGCCTGACAGGTAAAAAGCTGTACATATTTAGTAAATACAACTCACTGAGTTTGGAGCTACGTATCCACTTCTCCCACCCCTTTATTACTGTGTGTGTGTGTGTGTGCGCGCGCGCGTGTATGTGTGTGTGGTAAAAACACTTATCAGAAGATATACCCTCTTAGAAATGTTTACGTCTATAATACAGTATTGTTATCTATAGACACCATTCTGTATATCAGATCTTCAGATCTTACACAACCAAAACTTTCTACCCTTTGCACCGCACTTCCTCATTTTCCCCTCACCCCAACTCCTGATAATTACCATTCTATCGCGTTTCTATCAGTTTCACTATTTTAGTTTCCACACATAAGTAAGATGATGCAGTATTCATTTTTCTGTTTATTTCACTTAGCATAAAATCCTCCAGATCCATCCATGTTGTTGCATATAACAGTATTTCCTTCTTTGCTTAAGGCTGAATAATTTTCCATTGTATATATGAATAACATTTAATAAAATCCAGTCATCCATGCATGGACATTTAGGTAGTTTTCATATCTTGGTTATCGTGCATAATGCTGCAATGAACATGGGAACAAAGGTATGTCTCTGGGATCCTGGTGTTAATTCCTTCAGATAAACACTCAGACGCAGGATAATTGGATCATATGGTGGTTTTATTTTCAACTTTCTGAAAATTGGTACAGTAGCTGTACCAATTTACATTCTCACCAACAGTATACAAAGTTTCCCTTTTCTCCACATCCTTTTTATCTTCTGTTGTTGTTTTCAATAAACTACATCCTAACAGGTGTGAGGTGATATTTCATTACAGTTTTGTTTTGCATTTCCCTGAAATGAGTGATGTTGGGCACCTCTTGGCCATTTGTATGTTTTCTTCAAGTCTGCCCATTTTTTAATCAGGCTATCTGATTGTTTTGCTATTGAATTTTAGGAGTTCTTTTATATTTTGAATATTAACTCCTTACCAGATACAGTAAAACCTTAGTTTGCAAGCATTATTCATCCCAGAAGCATGCTTATAATCCAAAGCACTTGCATATCAAATCAAACTTCAAGAACCATTGGCTCACTTCTGACAATGTGATGTTCAGCATTATGTACTTTGCATGTTGCAAGACGTCACTCATTTATCCAGTTAAAAATGTATTAGAAATGTTGGCTCATCCTGCAGAACACTCACAAAACAAGTTACTTGCAATCCAAAGTTTTATTGTATATGGCTGAAAAATATCTTCTCCCATTCTTTAGGTTACTTTTCAATGTTGCTGATTGTTTCCTTTGCTGTGCAGAAGCTTTTTAGTTTGATATAATCCAACTTAATCATTTTGTGTTTGTTGCCTGTTCTTTTGGTGTCATAACCAAAAAACATTCCCAAGACCACTGTCAAAGAGCTTTTACTCTGTCTCCTTCTAGGAGTGTTATGGATTTCAGGTTTTATGTTTAGGTGAAAAAAAAACATAAAAATTTGACTCCCCTCAAAAAGGAAGATAAAATATGTGTAACCTCTAGAAAAAAAAAACACTTCAGATATTGACTTTCTAAATTACTTTTGCTTATTAAGAATATTTTGATTATCTAAAAACTAAAAAAATAAAAGATCTCCTATTCTAGCAGTGTAGGTAGTGTCAGAGAGAGACAAATCATAGTCTTAGCTGACAGAAAATGTGGGTTATACTGTGAACAGGCTATTTATGTTCCCTCCAAGCCTCAGTTTGTTCAGCTCTAAAATAAGAACATTGGCTTGAAAAATTTCTAAGCACCATCTCAAGGAAGTAACAGTGACAAAATACTTCTTAGTGCTATTCCATTTTGATAATACTAATAATAATGCTATATCTAATATAAATAATGTGAAGATAAGATCTTATAAATAGCTAGAAAATCATAATGATGTAGAGAAATAATCAGGAAAAAGTTTTAATCTTTTTTTGTCTGCTAATAAGAGCAAGTTTGGGGGTCTTGTTTTTCTGAAAATTTACCACTAATTTTTAAGGTAATTTTCCTGCCTATAACAGTCAATTCTCATTGAAAATGCCAGGGAAATAGTCTAATAATAACAGGTTTTTTTCAGATAACTAGGTTCCTAAATAATCACTTAAGAGGCTTGATAAAAGCCTGAAATGACATGATTAAGTATGTATCTTGCTCATTGCATTAAACCTATTCATATTTTTAACAAGAATAAAAGAAAAACGTCTATCTCTGTACAAAACTTTTCCCCTTGACTACATTCTGAACTTACATTGTGCCTAAGCTCTAAAACTCTAACCTGGTGCAGTTGCTAATAATATTTCAAGAACTGAGGTATTAAAGCATAAAAATACATTTTTATGATGTCATCTTGTTCTTTTGGAGATTGTCCATTCTTTTTCATTCATTTGAAGAGAACTTTAAATGTCCACTTCAGGAAAGAAAGCTACCTTAAGAATACATTGATGCAGTAATGAGATTTTAATACCTGAAATGCTTAGAATGTGAAGAAGACATACTGATGAGAAAAAGATGTCACAGGAAAGTAATTTTAATGAAGAAGTCTGAAAATGCTCAATGTCTAAAAGCCATGCAAGTGGTTAACATCAGACTTGACAGAACCTAATTTTGTAGATAAGGAAAGAGGAAGAGGAGGCAGTTACCCGATCATATAATTGCTGACAGTCATTTTATAAAACCTTCGTTCTTTTGTCTATGATTTGTTACAGACACTTTTCCTTATTTGGTTGTGCAATTTGTTCTGAATTAGACTACAATTAATTGGATGCACTCTATATCTGCACAGATCCATTATATGTTGATATATATGTGGTTTTTTATACTTGAACTCACAGTTTTTGTATAGTTTTGTATTTTACTTTGATTATGTTTTTGGAATTCCACAAGAATTAATGTATATAATTTAAATTGTTTAAAAAAATTTTTAATTGGGCTTTATTAATGAAGACTTCTTTAAATGGCTAAAATTACATTTTTTATGTTTAACCATCCTCTATTATACATTTACCTGTTTCAGTGATACTTGTGTCTTGCAATTTTGGATATGTTTTAGAATAAAGTTTCATTTTACCAAAAAAATTTGATAAATTATGCTGAATTTCTGAAGATATAATAAGTTAAAATAACCAAACTCTTAGGGATAATGTTTCAAATTATTAAGAATAATTAATTTATAAGAATACAATCATGGCAATATTATAAAGAATAATAAATAAAAAGCACAAAACATCCAGAAAACTATTGTCATAATCTCAAGTATTAAGTTGACTCTGAAGTCAGTTCAATTGCTGGCTCCACCATTTCCCATTATGTGATAAGGTATTAATTTGTGCCTATTTTCAAACTGTAAAATAGGAATTATTAACAGTACCTACAAAAATCCATGCAGGGTCTCATGCCAATTATGTGGAATCATGCATATAAATCACCTTGTATACTGCCTGGCACACTCAACTATAAATATTGCTAAGATTACTAATAATAAAGTCTAATGATTCTTTATAATTAGAAAACACTAAAAATTCTTAGGTTGATTCAATTATATGAATGAATATGTACTGCTTATCAAAATAATTTGGAATTATACATGCATATTTCTCTTAAATCCAACTGGTAAATTTCCTTTTCTTAATTTGAAAAAGTAAAATTTTGCTTTATTTCAGCCTATGAGATCCACTGGCTAAGAATTTACAACTTCAAGTATTTTTGATTAAAAATCTCATGATGTTATAGAACTAAAGAATCACATTCTAACTAGGTTTAGCTTTTTAAAAACTTACATATCTAAATTGTCTTTCATATTAAAATCAATTATAGAGAATTAATCAGAAGTCTCAAAGACAATTTGCTATTAATTTGCTATTTGAGAAAAAGAAGCATTATAGTAAGCTAATATAAAAAATCCAGTAGAACTATGTGTTTTGTAGGGTATGTCCTGGATTCGGGTTAGATTTGGTCTCATCATAACATATTCTATATCTACATACTATGCATTAATCAAGGTGGCAGAACATCCATAAGAATAAAAGATTTTATATTTGCTATACTGTAGACTAAACCAAGAAAGTGGGCCAAAGTACTTAAGTTCAGCAAGTACTGAAGTTTAAAAAAGTGGTTTTTCTTAACCCTCTAATATCAAGAAATCCAGTTAGCTTATCTGCCCAATATTTGCATTATTGCTTCCTAGTCTTATTCTGGGTCTCAGCCCAACAGTCACCTCTCCCAGAGAGCTCCTCTCTGACCAAAGTTGCCCCCCACCCCCATTTCATGCTTTATTTTCTTCATAGCATTTATTTTGATGTTAAATTATCTTACTTATTAGTTAATCTGTGTGTTTATCTTTGGTCTTTTCTTGCTAGCATGTGAGCTCTCTGAAAGCAGGAAGTCTGACTGCCTTGCTCATTACTGTGCCTAGAAAAGCATCTGGCACATAGTATGAATGAATGAGTGGCTGAATGCAGTGGCTGAATATGAATCACTAAACAGTAGGTTTACATCGTCATCATTGTTCTCTATTGGGGTTTGGGGGTTGGAAGTGGATAAAACACCACATAGTTAGATTCACATGTTGTTTCCCAGACACCTGTCCCTATGTAATAGAACAATGAAATGACAATGCCCTTACAGCACAAGGGGCCTCTGCCATGATCCTGCACTTTGAAAAAAAAAATTAGTGCTGGTTTTTGTTTTGTTTTTTTTGAGAGACAGAGTGCGCAGGGGAGGAGCAGAGAGAGAGAGGGAGACAGAGGATCCAAAGCAAGCTCTGTGCTGAGAAAGGGGAGCCCGATGTGAGGCTCAAACCCACGAACCGTGAGATCATGACCTGACCTAAATCAGACGCTTAACCCACTGAACCACTGCACTTTAAAGTTTTTTTGGTTTTTATTTATTTTTGAGAGACAGAGAGAGTGCAAGCAGAGGAGGGTCAGAGAAAGAGAGGGAGACACAGAATTCAAGGTAGGCCTCAGGCTCTGAGCTAGCTAGCTGTCAGCACGGAGCCTGACATGGGGCTCAAACCCAGGAAACGAACCTGTGCGATCATGACCTGAGCTGAAGCCAGATGCTTAATAGACTGAGCCACCCAGGCGCCCCTGAACCACATAAAGGGCCCCGCATATCACAAGTGCACTCACCCAAATGTGTATTAAAGCACATATGAGGTACTCTGCCTCTTGGGGTCTGGCCTTCAGCGCTGACATAGCATTATCCTTAAGCCTAAATATCCACTCTAATGGGTAATACTCTTCAGACCCTAGGAAAATGCCTGTCCACTTTGCTTGCCTTATGTTCTCAATCAAAAGGGGGCTGTGTTTGAATTTAATAAAGGTTTATTTTTTTTTCAGAGTCAGTGATAAACACTGCTTTAGAGAGTATGAGAATCTGAGTGAGAGAATTTCTCAGGTAAGTGAAAAGAGAAATTAATTCACTTGCCAAAACTTTACTGTGGGATGGTTGTGTATACAATAGATGCTATTGCATACCAAGATACTTCCCAGGAATGCTAGCTCCCCCCCCCCCCCCCCCCCCCCCCCCCCCCCCCCCCCCCCCCCCCCCCCCCCCCCCCCCCCCCCCCCCCCCCCCCCCCCCCCCCCCCCCCCCCCCCCCCCCCCCCCCCCCCCCCCCCCCGCTGCCACCACCACCCCACCCCTGGTCATGTTCCAATTCCTGGCTCAGGAGATCCTGGGGAATTAAGTCAGTACTTATAACAGCGGCACCTCGTGGCCATGTAACTTTCTATCATATGGAACAGTTACTCATCCAAACATCACCAGCCCATCAGCAGAACAGACATGTATATCATTAATTAAATTCAGTTGTGTTTTACACTTTGCCAGCTTTCTATTTTGTCATCATGAATGTACATTTTTAAGATGACATGATAACACATATTTAACAATTTTCTCACTTGATTTATAATCTTCAATATTTAGACATACGGTATATGGGCCTCTACTTGGACTCTTGCTCTAAGACCCACAATTTTTAGAGACAGGATTACAAATAAAAAGAATATGTTCTGCCCTTGATCCCTGTTCTGGTTACTATTACTGCCTAACAAATTACCCCCAAACTCAACAATTACAACAACCATTTTATTATGAAAATAATTGTGTGTATTAGCAACATAGGAACTCTTTGGCTGGGTAGTTTTTGCTTGGGGTCTCTCATGCATTTGTAAGAAAATGTCAACTGACAGTATCATTCTCAAGGCTTGACCAGGTTGGTTATCTAAGGCTCACTCAGATGAATGGCAGTTAAAGCTGGCCATCAGCCTGGAGCTAAACTGGGACTATTGACCAGGGGCCTACTACATACCTCTTCAACATGGCAATCTCAAGGAACTTGGATATTATAGGCTGTCTGCCTCCAGAAAGAGTCCAAAAGACCCAGGCAGAAACTCATGGCCTTTTATGACCAAACGTAGGAAGTCAATAATATCACACAGTCACAAAGTATGCACCTTATTGTTGGAAGCTGTCAGAAGCCTGCTCAGATTTAAGGAGAATGGACAAAGACTCCAAGTTTCAATGAGAGGAGAATCAAGTATCCATCCTTCTTAGGTTAATTCCTTAGTCTCCCATAGGGACAGGAACTGACCTGGATCTGTTTGACACTGCTTTGCATACCCAGCAACACCCATGTAGGGCTTATGAGGTAAAGCTCATGGAAACTGACCAGTTGCCTGATTTGAGGACACACTGATGAGTATGTAGGTTTCTGCATCTCTAGCACCATTAGCTACATGGCTGAAAAACTGATTTCAAAATTGATGTTAAAAAAAACTATTTCCAATATAATATTTCCTTTGTTTTAGTAAGATACTACATCAGGTGCAATCAAACATCATTATACAAGTATATCACCTACCTGAGAAAATTGACCTAAAATAAAAGTATGATATTATAAACTAGATTGATCACTCACCTGATATGAGCTAAAAAGAACAGCTCTGATGTCACTCAGGGATTGGAAAATAGAAATTAATATTTTCATAGGAAATAACAGCAATTATAAGAGCATTGTGGTGGTATATCAGAAATCTTTTGGTTACACATGACAGATAACCAAAGTCAAATGGTCTTAAAGGAATAAAAAGGGGAGAGAAAGTACAAGGGAACATAGGAAAGCCTTATTTGTTCATGTAATTGGAAAGCTCCAAAGTGATTTCAGGTGTGGCTTGATCTAGCAGTTCAACAAAATTATCAAGAACTTGTCTTATCTCTACTGAAACTGAGAGAAACAGACTTTACCCCTTCCTATACTTTCTTCTTCCTGAACCCTAGGGTCATAAATAGACATATGACCTAATCTTGGTCCGGTAAATGTTCTTTCAGGTCTTTAGATATTGACCAAGGTCTAACAGGAAGGAGAACAGGCAAGACCATACCAGAATCTTCTGGTATAATAAGCAGCTTTGCTTTGCTTTGCTTCCCAGTCCTGAGGCATAGCCGTTGCTCCTGCCTACTGTCTAACCTGGTTTTACATATCTAGTCAATTCTGAGAGCCCCAAAAGCATCCCCCTTGCTTCGGATGCTTAGGTCCTGCTGCTTGATTAACAAAGCAGTGAAGACTTTTTCAATGTGGCCAGCCAGAGGAGAGCTTCCCCATCTCTGTGTCCTCATGGCATTGTATATCCTATCTTTTGATATGCCCTTACCACATTACACTACTGATTTACCCATCTGTGTTCCCTACCAGACTGAGAGCTCTCTGAGAATAGGGGCTTTGGTTTATGCTTAGACCAGTATCTGGTCAATATTAGATATATAAAATAATGTATTTAAATAATTAAATAATTAATCTATTGGAGAGAAAATACATGCTGTATTAAATGATTCTAAAATTTAAGGCAGTATACTAGTAAGCAGAAAGCATAAGGACTCTTTACAAAGTGTGGAACTCCCAAAAAATACTGTCTTGTGAGAAGTAATTGCACACTCTTTGTTTCCCACTAAAAGGAGCCAGGCTTCCTTAAAAATGCCTAGTTCCAGGGCTGGGGAAGCAAAAAATACAAGATGAGACTGCAACATGTGTTTGTACTGGAAAATGAAGAATTATAAAAGAAGAAAAGAGATCTTTCAACAACAACAACACCATAGAAGCCAGCCTGTGGAGGGGGGGAGGGCAGTTCCTTTTGACCCAACTGAGGACAATTTGAGCATAAAAATGAATAATGACAATGAGAGAGTAGCCCATTGAATAAAAAAGGAAACCATGAATCCACAGACATACACATAAATTAGTGTATAAGTTGAAAATTTAATGAAGAATGAAATATTTATATAGTTTCAAAGTACTCCACACAAAGTGCTTATAAATTACAAAGCCTAAAGATACCACCTTAATCAAATGACCAAAATGAACATTATTGGGGCACCTGGCTGGCTCAGTTGAGCACCCAACTCTCAATTTTGGCTCAGATCATGCATGATCTCATAGTTTGTGGGGATTGAGCCCCATGTCAGGCTCTGCCGACAGCACAGAATGTGCTTGGAATTCTCTCTCTCCCCCTTTCTTTGCCCCTTCCTTTATCTCTTTCTCAAAATAAATAAATAAACTTAAAAAATTATTTTAGAAATGGACATCACTAAATGGGACAGAGTAAAACTGCATTGCCTGATAAGATATACAGAGAATGCAACATCGTTTTGTGACATTCCTGCTGAAGATGCATAAACTTATCTAATGACAAGGAGATACCAGAAAAACCCAAATTGAGGGTCAATCTTCAAAAATTCTGGCCTAGAACCTTCGAAAGTGGCAAGTCAGAAGATTGACGACTCCTTCTGGGCTGAGAAAGGAGACAGAAATAACAAGTGAATGTAACATGAAACATTGTCTCCCTTGGGACCATTGGTGAAACAGAAACAAGCCCAAGGATCAGAGGTAATAAGGTATAAATGTTCACTTCCTCACTTTAACAGTGTATTCTGATTAAACAGGAGAATGTCCTGCTTACAGGAAATTCAAACTAAAGTATTTAGGAGTAATAGATCATCAAGTTGTCAACTTACTCTCAGATGTTTCAGGGAAAATGTTTGTATGGGTATTTCAACTTTTCTGTAAATTTGTGATTATTTAAAAAACATGGACACAAATCAGGATTGACCTTCAGTCTAGTAAATGGTTAACAGAAAGATACAATCTGAAGAGCTGCCCACAGCCAGTTTCCATCCATATTTATCATTCTGTCTCATCCTTGTTAGAATGATTTGTGTTTCTGTTGCACTTTCACATGTTATCTATTAAGCTACAAACTCTATGAGGTCAGAGACCCATCTGTTTCACATATCATTTCATTTATCTAATGCCTAGAATAGTCCCTGGGTCACAGTAGGCACTCATAAGTATGCACCAATTGAATGATGAATGAATAAGTGAATACATGAATGAATGAAGAAGCTTAAACTAGAAAAAGCACGACCTTTGGAGTAGCTAAGAGAAAATCTAGACTAATGAGTTTGAATTTGGGCTCTATTCTACCTTGTATGGTCTTGGGCAAGTTGCTTCAGTTTCTTCATCAATGAAATGGCAATTACAGTAGTCCTCATACTTCACAGGGCTGTGTAGCAGGTTATGAGTGTTGATGAAATTATCTGGGCTTGACTTCTCAAATAAAATCAGCTGAGTGACATATTCAAGGTCAACACCAGAAAGAGGAGAGTCCTACTCAGACACAAACACATCTCTCTGGACCAAGACTGTGGCTCTTTGTCTTGCATTACTGCTTCCTTTAGTGATTGTCAAGGGCTCTGGTTAAACTAAATACACACTCGGGAAAAGACTGAGATGAAAGCTCTATCCCCTTGACAAAAGACACTACAGCAAACATTAGTGTACAAGAGAATCACATGCAATTTTTGTTCCAACACAGATTATCACCCCCACTCCACAATTTCTGATTCAGTATGTCTGGGTAGGGCCAGAGAATGTTGCCACAGAACAACTCCCAGGGAGGGCATTAGCTGAGAGTCAGCTTCGAAAGCAAGGAAATGCTGAGGGCAGGAGACAGAGGAATCTGGGTGAATCTAGAGGCAAATGAAGGTCAGCTTCAGGGGCTACGAAGAGATAGGAGGGCTCTGCCATCAGACATTAGCTCAATCTCTACCTTTGTCTCTGAGACAAAACGGACCAATTCCTCTAACGCCAGAAATGACCACAACTCACCCCATACCAAATAACATAAGTCAAGTAGCTCTAAAACTATTTTTTTAATTTGAATTTATAATTTAGAAACCTACCAAAAAAATCTCCAGTATTCAAACCATTTCACTGGAGAATTCTAGAAAACATTTAAAGACCACCAAACCTACGCAATGTCTTCCCAAATATAGAGGGAATGCTACCTAATTCACTTTATGAATGTAACATCAAAACCAGACAAAGACAGTAGCAAACAAGCAAGCAAGAAAGAGTAAACAAACTATAGACCAGTAGCTCTCAAAATTATAGATATAAAAATTAACAAAATATTAGGAAGTAGAATTCAGCAATATGTAAAAAGAATTATACATCATGACCAAGAGGGATTTATTTTAGGATGCAATCCTGGTTCAATACTTGAAAACAATCACTATAGTTCCCCATCATGCCTAGGATGTAGGTAGGGCCCAGCAGTTTTGGGGAAGTGAAACAACTGGACGCTCTATTACGTGGCTTTTGTTCAAACAAAATAAAGTGCTACACTCCACATGCATTAGGTGATTCCCCAGTTTCACACCAGCTGCTTGTTTCTCTGAGAACTCAGGCCACTGGAAGCAAAGGGACAAAGAGGAGAAAGGTTGGCTTGAGGCCCCAGGAGCTAAATGGGGCAGTCCAACGTCCCCAAGGAGAGACTGATCCCAAGAGTATGGTCCAGAAGCAAAGAAGAGGAAGAGACCCTGGAAAAAGTCGGCAACCGAAATATAAGAAAGCCCGTTTTGGAATTTTTGCTTAGAAACTCTGTATTTAAACTTTGAACTGCATCCTTATAACTAGAATTTGAACTTGAAAACACTGACCTGACACCTTTCATAACATACGAAAGGTAGAGATAGAGTCTGATAACTAATAAAGTTCATATGAAGAAGAATTCTTTGAGCTACCAACCTTTCTGTCTGGGATTCATCTCCTAAAATGAAAAGACTCCCAGCTGCCTCTGATATTCAGCACTGTGTAAGTATCATGGCTTTCTGTGCCCTGCCTGAATTCCTCAGCACTCACTATGCCAGTGCCCAGTACAATCTGTCGGTGTCTTAATGCCCACTGAGGCAAAGCTCTATCTGAGCGCTCTTACCAGGCAGTCGGCATAAGTGTTAGGGAGTTAATGCTCCCCACAGCAGCCCTTGGTCAGTGGAGTCTTTACCCTCCAACTCCCCCATCTCCAGGAGGGGTAACTTAGGCTGTTTTTCACAAACTTTAATGTGCTTATGACTCACATGAGAGTCTTAATAAAATGCAGATTCTGATTCAGCAGGTCTGGGGTGGGGCCTGAGGTTCTGCGTTTCTAACAAGCTCGCAGGCAATGGTCATGCCGCTGGTCTGGGGACCCCACGATGATTCTCCTGTCAATGCCCGCTGCAATTTCCTCCCAAATAAACTGTTTGCTTTTCAAATTCTGGTTGGAGGATATGCTTTGGGGGAAGTACTTTTTTTCCATCTCTCTTCTTTTATTTTATGTCCCTTGTTCTCAGTTTTCTAGAAGCCTGACTACTACCTTGCAATGTGACCCAGGGCAAACACTTCATTTCCTCATCTCCAAGAATGAGGAGGTTAGGCTGTCTAGTTTCCTTCCTACTCCAACATTCTAAAGAAGTACTCATTATTCTAGTGATTATCATACTTTCCACACTCCTCCTGATCTGCTTCCCTGCTCTCCTACGTGACCTTTTAAAATCAAGCTGGCTTCACATTCTGCTCGTCTTCAAAAGATGGCTCTAAACAGAAATGGAAAATGGAAGCCTTTTCTTTAAACATAATAGCAAAAATCCTTGACAGATAAAGGATATAGCAAATGTTCACACATGCAGATGACATTTTCATTGTGTGGGAGAAAAAGAGACCGTTCAGAAAAACATAAGAATAGTAGTTTCAGACAGAGGCTGAAAACAATCAGTGAGAAACCAACAAAAGATATGAAACCATAATCAAAGGACATTTAAATAGGAGAAAATACACAACAGAAAACACAATAGTGGAGTGTGTGAACTTGTCTGCTTTGGTACCAAACATCCCTTCACTTACACATGCAAGGCACCCCCTTCCAGCTAGTCCCTTTGGAAAGCTACCTTCTCACACCTATGCTTAAAATAGATTGAAATTCCTCTGGTTTACAAGAAACCAAAGAAATGAACACATATATAATATTACCACATTAGTCACCATTTTTGAACCCAAAATAATAAAACCAACAGGACACAAACCTTATTCTTGGTAACTTCATGCATTTCCTAAAATATTAATAAATGAAATCCATACATGTAGCTATCAGTTTTGGCTGTGCAACAAATAATCCCATATCACAGGACATAACAACAAGTAGTTATGTCTGATTCATGAGTCTTCCTGCCTGCTGGGTGGCTCAGCTTCAGGCTGCAAGTCTATAGGTCAGGTGCATGGCTATGCAATAGGTAAATTCAGTACAGCACCCAGATGCTGATATAGAAAGCTATTCAGGCATAAAATCTTTCCATGGCAGAGGTCAGACATTCCCAAGAACAGGAACACGTGGTGCTCGGAAGGGCTAGGCTTGGAGCTGGTACACCCTTAACTCCCCATGTTCCATTCCAAAGCAAGTCATGTGGCCAAAGCCCAACATTGATAAATGCCCCCATGAAGCTATCAGTGAACAGAATGAGTATGTGCTAAATACTGTGATCTTCCAAAATGGTTGTAGGAACTCTAGAAGCATTTTCCAAAGAGGGATGATATGAGTAATAACATCGTTTTTGAAATAAGTATATAACTGCATATGAGGACCATCTTGGAGGCGTGGATTTTACTTTGTTTTAAAAAGTCATTTGTATACGTCCAACTTCAGTTCAGGTCATGATCTTCCAGTTCACAGGTTCCAGCCCTGCAATGGGCTCTGTGCTGGCAGCTCAGAGCCTGGAGCCTGCTTCAGATTCTGTGTCTGCCTCTCTCTCTACCCCTCCAGTGCTCATGCTCTGTCTTTCCCTCTCTCAAAAACAAAAACAGTAAAATAAAAAATAAAAAGTCATTTTTATGCTTTTTATAAGCCAAACAATGCTTGCCTAACAGTGCATCCAATGTGTATGTATGCTTATGTGGGATGGAAACCTCTTTCAAAACATCTTTAAAAGGAGAAGCAAAATTACCAGAATCTCCCATTCTAATGTCTTTAGGCTGGGGCTTAGCAGGCTGCATAGGGGTGAGAAAGCATCACCAATTTGTTGGAAGGGTTTAGGTTTTGTGGTAAGCTACTTTGGACAATCAGGAGCCCTGAGTTCCAGCTACATGCTCCTACCTTCCTAGCTGTTCCTATTATATAAGCTGCATGCCTGGCATGTCGCTTCATCTCTCCAGGCTTCCATTTCCTCACCTATAGACGGTCTCCCGGGTGCAGCCAGCCCTAACAATACAGTAACTATGAATCTATTATATGCTGGAGGTTTTCTGGTGTCACTATTTCCTGACTGAGACCTGCTTTGTAAAGTCACTGATTTCAGCTCTAGAAAGTGTAACAGCTTTTATGTGTTAACAGATGAGAATGAAAATTCTCATTTAATGTTCTGGGTTTTGTCTCCTGAAAAGGTAAGAGTCTCTTGGGATTTACTGGGATTATGAATAGTGAGGTGACAGTTTCTAATCTTAATTTCTCTAGATTAAAACCAAAAGATTGCCTTTCTTTGTTAAGTGACTCTGGCACGCCTGCAAACATCAGCACTTTGCGTTTGCTTGGCAGTGGGGGTCATTTCACAACAAACTAATCAGTAACAAAGGGTTAGGGGGAGCTATTTTAACATCCTAAGAATCAGAAGGTGTATTTTGAACTAAGGCTTGAGGAGTTAGTATCCACTCTACCTGGCAGTCAACAGCCAGGGGGAAAGAAACGTAGTCACTCTCCTAAAGCAAAATGTCCGCATTCTCTGGACAGCATTTAACAAAATCCTTAACGTCCCATGGCCTGTCAAGTACTTCAGATGGATGTTAACCTCACTACTTGTTTACTCAGCAAACACCTGTATCGCCTCCGCCAGGCACACGCTGCGAGTAACATTCGCTACCTCATTTACTTCTCTCCCCAGTCCTCTGACCTAAGTACTGCTGTCCTCCCTTTGCAGTTAAGAAATTCGGGCTGCTTCCAGCTCTCCAACCTCGGTGGTCCCGGATTTGGCTTCTGAGAACGAGGAGTTCTTTTTCGCGCTCCTCGCGGTATTCCCGGCACCTCAA